>NC_141535.1:119601000-119921500 GCF_021556685.1 Rattus norvegicus
AGTTGATTTCACCAAATGACTCAGTGCATGGCGGTATCACATACCAAGCCCTATGATCTAAGTTTCATCCACAGGACTGACACGAGGAAAGGAGAAAGGACTGCTACAAGTTGTCCTCCGAGCTCTGTGTGTACTGGGACATGTGTGCAACACACACACACACACACACACACACACACGTAAATCAAAAATACAATCGGATGAGTACGTTTACCTAAACACATTTTCTTTACCTTCTTTCTATTATGGAAAATAACAATCCCTAAAGAAGAAAGGCTAGCATGATTAACTTCCATAATTATTGCTATATCTTGTTTCATTTCTTCCCCTCTAACACCCCTCCCCCCTTTCCTGCCAATGTTTGTTGAGCAGCCCCGGCACATCACAACATTTCAACTGCAAATGCTCAAGCCTTTCTCAGAGATAAAGACTTCTGCCTTAGCTATATTCTGCGTCACTACGTCAAAACAAACCAACTGACAGGCCCGAAATCAAAGGAACAAAACCACTTAGCAATAATTCCTTCTGTCCTTTTCAAATCAAACATTCCAAGGCCCAGTACCTCCCGCCCACTAGACTAGTCAGGAGCCCAGCCACTTGAACATTTTCACTTGGGTCTATAATCAAGGAAGAATTTGAGGGTTTTTAACTGACAGACATTGGTCTCCAGGTCTTCAAACCAAGGGGAAGTACAAAAGGCTGAGGAGCAAGTAAAGAGCCAACTGAAGGGTCCCCATGCTGAAACGGGAAGCAGATTCGTCAGGAAGCAGTAAAGAGACAGAATAATTACTAAAAATATCAGCATAAAACACATCAGTTTTGAAAACTCATCTCTTCACATTTTATTGATAACGGGGCCTACCTGAATACTCTCTGCCTCAGAAAGCAGTGGAAATGCATGTGTGGGCAGGACACAGAGATCCACCCTCAGGATTGGGTCTTGTGTCTGGTAGGGAGGACATAAAGTGTCATACAAAAGACTGAAGAAGATTTTCAAGGGACATTGATCGTGCCGCTTTCAGGTCAGAACTCCATGTTTGTTTAGAAAAGTCTAACTATGCACGGATGATAGAAATGTTTTGTTACCCTTTCACCTCAAGACTTCGCCATCACTCTTTTGCTCCTTAGCAATGAAGCTGTAAGCTGCCGAATAGGGTTGGTGTGGCCTGCTGACTCTGCCTGTCACCGTGGAAAGGCCAAACTGCCCCAAGTGATTCGAATGTGCTTCTCTCTCAAATGAAAAAAAAAACTGTAAAACACAGCCTCACCCCTCTAATCAGAAACCACATGTGTACAACAGGACACATTCCACTAGGTGCCAATCATCATTTTCTCAATGTTTCTACTAAAGGGTACCAGGCTCCGTTATCCGATAACAGCAGTATCTGTAAATTGCTAGATCACAATACTTTGGTGGCAATGGTTTGGAGGCCCAATGGCTGAGAAAGACAACGTACATTCAACCAATGTGCACACAAATCCACCTTTGGCCAACCTGGTCTGGGAAATGTTTACCCTGATCCTCCTATTCTCAGCCTTGCTCTGCTCCTAGACCCTCCCCACCCCATCTGTGGCTGAGGCCTTCCCCTTGAATTGGCTGTCCAGACTCCCTGACTTCCCTCTGTGTTTCCCAACACCCTAACTAAAGCAAGCGGATACCTACACCTCGCTTACCTGAGTCATCCCCTCTCATGGAATTGACTAAAACTTTAACATGCTAGGAGCCCAACAGCAGGACAAACTGGTAGCTTCTCCATGAGAATCCAGCTCTAATGAGCAAGAGACACTTCCAACTTTACATCCTGACTTAATATCTGGAACCTGAGTGCCCCTCTGCCGTGGAACAGAAGTCTGGTTTCTATCTGTCCTGTAGAAACGGTGACATCACCCCATTGGGCCTGGCCCTCTGTCCCCACCCTCTTCGTTTCTTACTCAATGCTCAATTGTTACCATGGTTTTGCTCATTCTCTTTTGCTTCTACTGTCTTGACACCCTTCCCTGAAGAGGCCCATGAGACTGACCAAGAGTCTGTCCCTGTCTAGAAATAGCTGACTTCAGCACCCTTGGCTGGCTTGGTTAGACATTAAGAAGAGCAGAGTAGATGAATTGCATAGTTCCCATACTGAGTCTTACCGGATTAGTCAGTGAGCGGCACTCGGACCCTTTATAAAACACAGACAGTGCTCCATTGTCCCAGGATCAGCACCACTGTTCCTGCTTCCAGTGTCCATAGATAGGTCTGTTATATGGGGGAAACTGGCTAGATTTGTGTATGTATGAATTATGTGATGAAACACCGTTGTCTAACCTCCTAGCTTACCCCTGGAGGTGGTGTCCCTGATAAGTCACTTCACCTCAGCCCAAGCCTCAGATCCTTCCCCTGTAAAATGGGCCACTAAGAAGACCTGGGCTGAACCATCCCAGTCACTGCTCAGAATCACTGTCCTATGTATTCCCTGGATAGACACCTTTGTCACAAACCAGCAGTGTGGCGGGGGCGCTGCACTTAGCCTGGGTTCAAGTCTGCATCCCATCTGGATTCTGTCACCCACTAGCTACTGAGGCTCTGGAGTTTGGGGGGTTTTGTTGTTGATAATTGTAAACAGGGAGGATAATGACTTGATACATGTATACTGATAAGCAGAATGCCAGGCATGCAATACATGTTCAAAAACATGGGTCCATAAGACATCCAGACACCCATCCTCACTGTTAGCAGCCCTGCACATGCATGTATACCGAGAGTAGAGATGATAGGTCATTCCTTCATCAGGACTCAAGTTTCCACACAAATGTGGGGAAATGGTTCTCTAACCCAGAAAGTTAAAAAAAAAAAAAGAAAGGAAGGAAGAAAGAAAGAAAGAGAGAAAGAAAGAAAGAAAGAAAGAAAGAAAGAAAGAAAGAAAGAAAGATTGATTAAAAATTCTCCTCACCGTGGAGTGCTCCTCCTGAATTAGCCCTGCTGACTACCTGTTGAATCTTCCATAACTCAAATACTTGCAAGAGATTATGGAAGCAAAACTTAAGTAAATGCATACATTGAAAATTACTTTTGCCAGTTTACTTCACACTGTCAGATCTTAGCTACAACTATTGAAATTAAGCCAACAAAGAACCTGTGACACCTTTTATGTAATTTATTCACTCAAAATACACTTCTGAACAATGTTCTCTGCAGGACGCTGTGTGTGAGATGAACGTGGTTGGCTGGTCTCTATGATGCGTGTGTGTGTGTGTGTGTGTGTGTGTGTGTGTGTGTGTGTGTGTGTGTGTGATGAATGTGGTTGGCTGGTCTCTATGATGCGTGTGTGTGTGAGATGGATGTGGTTGGCTGGTCTCTATGATGCGTGTGTGTGTGTGTGTGTGTGTGTGTGTGTGTGAGATGAACGTGGTTGGCTGGTCTCTATGATGCGTGTGTGTGTGTGTGAGATGGATGTGGTTGGCTGGTCTCTATGATGCCGTGTGTGTGAGATGAACGTGGTTGGCTGGTCTCTATGATGCCGTGTGTGTGAGATGAATGTGGTTGGCTGGTCTCTATGATGCGTGTGTGTGTGTGTGTGAGATGAACGTGGTTGGCTGGTCTCTATGATGCGTGTGTGTGTGTGAGATGGATGTGGTTGGCTGGTCTCTATGTGTGTTTATAAGACAGTAACATGCAGAAGCACCTGTCAACCTCAGTTCTCTCCAAGTGCCATGTAATGCATACGAAGTAAGAAGTGGAGCTGTTTCTGGCTGGGGACAGAAAAGCACAGTGATGACCAGGGCCCCAGAGATTAGAAGTGGGTATTGGTCTCCTAGAAAGCAGGAGTGGCTGACTTCAGCAATGTCTAGAAGAGCCTACTCTGGGTCCAGGAGTCACTGTACAATTCCATCGGGTAGCCTTAAAAGATGGGAGGGAACCAGGGAGTCCAGGTCATGAGGTTTGGCCTCCACTGACTTTGGGCCTCTTTCCACAAAGACAGCACAACAAAAATCTGAAGAGGAAGAGGACAATCCACATGGCATCCAAAGGAAAAGGCTTCTACTAACATCTCCACAAGGTCATTAGTCTCCGGGACTCTCGGAGGCGCGGGCAGAAGAAGGCTTCAGATACACGCTCGCCTGGCTGAAGTCCGCTTCACTCTGCCCAGATTTGGGGGAAGCAACCCATCTATAAAGCACAGCTGACCCCCCAACGCCCCCCTGAGAAAAATCCCTGCAAACTGTGCATCCCTCAAGACAATTTCTTTATTCTCGGTGTCTCCAAAAACCAGCGCGCGTAGCCAGCCCTAATAACACATTAGCTGACGAAATAAAAGTGTTATGTCCCTTCTTCCCTTAGGTCAAGGCAGAAGTGAAAGGGTTGGCACGTGTCATAAGAGTTAAACCCAATTGCCTGTCCCTCTGAGAGCCCTGGCTTTAAATTCAGGTTACATCATGAGTGGGGTTGGTGGCACTATCTGTCTCCTGGGAATGCTTGTTTGGTTTGTGAAGACTTGACACATTCAGTATAATTAGTATTCACTACTGTGGTGAAAGCCTCAGAGAGCTGGAATTCCTATGTACTACAGCCAACCTGAACTTCTCTCCTTTTCCCACCCTCTCTTCCCCCTCCTCTCTCTCTCCCTCTTCTTTCCTTCCCTCCCTCCTTGCCTCCCTTCCTCCCTGCTTTTTTTTTTTCTTTCTTGAGGTCTATGCAGACTGGAGTCCTGAGTGAATTTATCCCAGATGTCATGGGTCCTCCACACAGAATCAACAGAATGCAAATCTCAGCCATTGCTGTTAGGAGTATCTAGAGCAGAGGTGACTGTCATCTAGTCAGCACCCAGCTTCCTCACAGGGCCACTGATTACACAGTGTGGGTTTCACATAAAGAGTTTTCTGGGTGAGGCGCGGCTGAGAGGATTCTGGGCATTTAACAGTGCGTCTGTTAACAACCATTAAAGTTATTATTGTTCCTTAGATAAGGCAGGGCACAGACACACAAACAGAAGCACTTGCTCACGACACAGAAAATGTCCTCTTTCCCCAAGCATAGCAGAGGCTCTTGTGTGTCTTAAGCCTGTTTAATTCCCATTTTAGGGGGCCTGTGACAGGCCTCGAGAGGAAGCTGCCAAAACCATCACTATATTTAGTTGTTTATCAGCTCAAGGTGGTGTGTGCTGGTAGACTGGCGGCAAAGCAGAGAAAATGGGAGCTCGTGAGTGGGGGAGGGGGGAGAGGAGGAGGGGTTGGGGCGGTTTGCAGGGATTGCGGGGGTGGGGGTTGCGGAGGGGAGGGCAGAAAGCTTTAGGAAGATTCAGAACGGGAAAAAAAATCTATGATCCCTGTTGTGTCGTTTCTAAGTCAAAATAAATAAATGAATGAATAACTACCAAGCTTCTAGGCAGAATAGCGCAAGTCGATTTTAAAGTTAGAACAGACAGTGAAGAGATAATGGCAGATTCCGAGGCTCCGAAACAAAATGGGGGCAACCTTTGGTTTCTGGGTCCTTAGGTCGGGGCTTTTTAGTGTGTTCTCTGACGGCTGCAGTCTGGGGATGAAAGGAAAGAAGATCTCTTTCATTTCTCTCACCAAAAGTTGTATGTGCCAGTTTGAAATCCCCATAAGTTTCATCCGTGTGGTCTCCAGATAAACAACAGTCCTCTGGGACTGTGTAGCGCATGGCAAGGCAGAAAGGGAGCTCTACCAGCCGGGAGATGGGGCGGCTTCTCCAAAGGCCCTATCCAGACGGACCCCAGTGCTTGGCTTCCCTGGGACGGAGGCTAATTCACAAGAGAGATTCATGTAGAAGCGGCTTTAGGGTTCTTAGTGGTCCCTGACCTCATTAATGATTTTGGGAGAGAAAGAGGCACAAGCATCCGAGGGCACCTCCTCGGTCCCACATCCCAAGCCATGACATTTCATTTTATCTTGTCATTCGTTAAAGGTTTAAAGAAAATGGAAACTAATTGCATGTTGCTCTTAAAATCAGTTTTAAAAATAGTTGGACACAAGCCTGCAGAGTCTGGTATAACCATGGCTGAGAGCTGACCCCTAATCAGCCCTCCAGATTGATTCTGGAGGTTCATTTGTATTTTCGTTCCTAACACTCTTCTCCCTCACCAGCACGCCTAACAAAACACACTAGTTTAGAATTAAGATCCTTGCAGAGGACCAAGCAAAGAAACATAGATGGGTAAACAGTGCCACCTAGTGGCCTGTACGACGCTCAGAAAAAGGAACCGTAAGACACACTGCTGCTTTGGGGACCACATGTCCCCATTTTTCAACCTCTGTTATCTAACATGGGAAACAATGTTCCTCTAGGAGATAGCCAAAAACCTGCCAAAAGCAAAGGAAACCAAACTATACTGTATCTTTTCACTTCTCTAGGTCTCCAGTCCCCCTAATGGGGATTTTTTTTTTCCAAATAAAATTGAAAGCAACAGCTAGCATTCCTGGCTGACCTGAGCCAATGTTGTAAAATGCTTTCTCCAGCTCCTGATGTGGTCTAGTTGTTTTTCGACTGTGGCGACGGCACTTCAGTCTTGGATCACAGACCTGGATTCTGACAGCCATGCAGTGAAGACACGACGCGGTTCTCCCAGCACACCGTGGCCCTGAGGGCCGGATATGTATAACTGAACAATAATTAGGCCCACGTTAAGCATTTACTTAGGGATACAAAAATGAACTGACAAGAATCCTATCCTCCAAGAACGTATCCTCTACGATAATTTAAATTTGTAGAGTACTTCAGAGCGATTACCATTTGAAAGTATCTCCACAGTCTGATAAGGTAATTACGGTACTGATTTTAGAAACGATGTTTTGTGATTTGCCCAAGGTCATGAAGATAAGAGGAGGCAGCTGCCCAGATTAGAGCTCATCACTCCACCACAAGGTGCCTCTTTCCCCAGGCAGTTGATAGAGAATCCTCATTTCATAGTGGAGACTGGGAGTAGGGTACTGAAGCGGCAGAGAGCTGACTCGAAGATTGATGCTGTCAGGCTGGTAGAATGCTCTTCTTTGCCTTCTCCACCTCCACAGTCAGAAAAGAATGTTACAAACCAAACATCTCAATAGAGCAAATTAAAAGAAATCAGTTACATTCTGTGAGTCTCAAAAAAAGTAAAAACTATAAAGGATTTTCCTTAGCCTAAAGAAGGCATGTGCGCATGCCCCGCGTACATGCGCACTCCCTATCTCTCGCACATATACACCCATAATGCAGTTATAGACATACATACATGGATGCATGTGTGCATATGTGCACACACACATGCACTCTCTTTCACACACACATGCACTCACACACACACTCACACCATTTCATATTAAAGTGGTAAGAGGACATGTTTTCCCTAACAACCCTAACAGGACAAAGCTAGCACTGTGTCTCTCTTACTTAAGGTCATCGCCAGTGCAATAAGACAAGAAAAGAAAGTTAAAGGTACATGCAGAAGGAAGAAGCAGGCATCTGTTTAGGTAGCGTGGTATTCAAGTAGAAAACTCCACAGAGACTTAAACTCTAACAAATAAGCTTGGTGCACGGTACACCAGCAGCGAGAAACTGGGATTTAAAAGTAAAGAACAACACTGTTTACAGTTCCACCAAAAACAACAATAAAGTCACAATCTTAAAAAATGTACATACGATCTCCACAGGAAAACTACCTTTAGTGTGGAAGAAGAAAAGCTATCTAGTACATAAAAATACGTCAAGAGAACCAAAGATGACCATTCTCCTCACAGAGACTGGAAGGCTCTGTCAGAGGACAAACTGAGTTTCAAACACTAGGGCTAGCAGCCTGTGAGAGGCCAGCTCTTCCTCTCTACCTGAAAGCTAAGGTGAGCACACAGAGGAAAACAGGAAGTCGGGGTTTATAAACTAATTTTTTTTTTTTTTATTAAAGGCTTTCTTGGCAGGTGACTGAAAGAAGTCTGTGCTGGCTGGGCGCTGTGCTCAGAAATCCTGATTGACTGGTGTGTATGAGGTCTGTAATGGTTCAGATGAGAATAGCCGCACCCTCCCTCCCTCCCGTCAACCTATCTCCTATCCCCTCATACCGCCCCCCCTTCCGTCCCCCAACCCCGTTCCCCAGTTCCTCCCTCCTTCCTTCTCTCCCTCTTTTTCTCCCTCCCTCCTCCTCCTCCCCCGCCCCTCTCTCTCTTCCCATAGTTCTCTACAGTAAGCCCTCAGCTACTGCTTCAGCGCTCCCTGCTGCGATGGCCATGGACTCACCCTCTGAGCTGTAAGCAAGACCCCAGTTTAAAGCTTTCTTTTGTAAGTGTCCGTGGTAATGGGGGCTCTTCACAGCAATAATAAAGGAACTAAGAAAGAGACTCGAAGTTCAGTTCCCAGCACCACCAAAACAAAACCGAGAGAAGCCATACAGCGTCTCTCAGGCTCCAGCAACATGCGGTTTCTCCTCTCTTTTAGCAGCTAAGCTCCTAAATGTTTTCCTTATTTTCAATTAAGGAGATCATTTTAGCTTATTGAATAGAGCAGAGGTGGACTTCAGTCCTCTGTTCACCTTCCACACAATACACCACGGAGATAGATAAATACACCTCATTTATGGATCTAGTGGACAGTGTGGACCTTGACTTGGATGCTGCATGCTCTACCTGCCTGGGTACTGTCTATGTGCCTTACGCATGCTACTTCATTTAATTCTCTTACTCCTAATTCGTGTTAAATTAAGACATAAACTAAGCCGTTTCTTTAAACCACCAAAATGCCATTTCTTCCCCGTAAAACTCTCTCTCTCTCTCTCTCTCTCTCTCTCTCTCTCTCTCTCTCTCTCTCTCTCTCTCTGTTTATTTGTTTTGGGGGTTGTTATTGTTGTTGTTTGTTTGTTTTTCAGTTTCTCTGCCTGTAGCCTCGACTGTCCCAGAACTCTGTACTAAGCCTGCCTTGACCTCAGAGATCCACCTTCCTCTGCCTCCTGAGTACTGGAATTAAAGCCCACCACCACCATCACCACCCAATGAAAACTCTACTTTTAAATTTTTCACATTTATTTTCTTCAGATGACCAATGACTTACATTACAATTTTATATTCTATTCCTTCAACATTTGAAGACGACATTGTTTGGAAAAGCGAAACACATTGGTATTGTAGGAGTCTGGAGTAGAGAGAGAAGCAAGTGTATGTTTAATAGCTGCTTCTCCAGTTAAGGGAAGGGCAGAGAGAAAGAGAACCACTAAGAAAGCCCTGCTTTGTGCTGCTGGCCAGTTTCCACGTGGAAGCCCTTCCATGGTTGTTGATTGTGAGGCTCACAGAGTTCCTGGAAATTTAGCAATGGGCTTTCAACCAGCCAGGAGAAGCCAGCTTTGGCTTCTGCAAAGCCCCCTAACGACCACAGTCTATGGCTACTTGACCCTCACACCCAGCACAGTGTCTAGCATCAATAAGCATTAAAGAAATGTTTGCTGAAAGACTGTATTAATAATCTGCAGTAAATTAGACAGAGACAAGTACCCGGCTATCCTTGGTCATAACCGGACTGCTGCTTCATCAGCATCACAGTCTTTCCTCATCACGGCGGCTCAGTGTGTGCTACGCCCTGCGGGAGAAGGGGCCTGCTGTCACAGCACATCTCTGCACCTCCTTAGTTATGAGGAGTAAGAGAGAGAGCGATAGGACCATTGCCTATATGTGCTTCCAAAGCAGAAAGATACATTACATTTATTGTTGTCCAATTTAGCTAAACAATACATTTTTAGTTTCTAGATGTTTTAAGTCCCCCAAAGGGGAAAAATTGTTATGTAACTGTAACCGTCTAACGGTTTGAAATAATAATTGTGATAATTATTTCGATGGCTCAAATAACTCTTCATCAGAGCCACACAACCAGGAATTACCTGTCCAGGACAACCAGAGTTTCTTCCTGATCCTGGAAGTATATACTTTCTCATAGTAACTTTGGACAAAATGTCAGAAGGAGCTGGTCATCTATCCATCCATCCATCCATCCATCCATCCATCCATCCATCCATCTAGTCAGTTATTCATAAGTAAACAAATCTGTTTTGATTTGTGCACTGCCTACAGTGCATACAAACTTGAGAAGCTGTAGAGGAGAACAGAGGCATCGCAGAGCATCATCCAGCTGTAGACAGCAAATGATCTCGAGCACAGGCACAGCCTGCAGTGAGCGTCTACTCAAGCTGGCACGTGGGCCAGGGGCTCGAGACCCAGAACTGTGAGATGAAATGCAAGCGTGCCAGTTAGGTCTGCACCCTGAGTGCACAATGGATAGCTACTTCATATAGATAGAAATGTCCCGAACACTCCAATATGGCACAGGTCGTGATAGAAGAGAAGTGTATCTGTTGTTTATTTAAATACCGCCTGCATTTTTTATTTACTACCTCTGGCAGTACTATACCAAGGACATAGTTGCTTGGAATCATTTAAACAACACTTTGAAATTTCAAGTAGACTCAATATCTAAATGTAAAACAAAGAAAATTTTCAGAATTCTCTTATGACCTTGAGTGTTGAAAGCCTTTCTAATGGACAAGTAATCTAGAGGGCCTGCAGGAAGTTACAGAATAGGCTCTCTAAGATTGGGTTTTTTTTTTTAATTCTTTCAGTGGGGGGAAAGTAAAAGACAAAACTTAACTAGGCAAAATCTATTTACAACTTGAGGACAGGTGTGGTAGTGCAGCCCAGTAATCCTAGTACTGGGGGAGCTGAGGCAGGAGGATTGCCGAGGTTGAGGTCAGCCTGAGCCATGAAATGAGACCCTGCCTCAGTTTTTATTCTCACATCTTGAAATACACAGTGCTAAACTCCAAAATATGTACAATACCCAAAAAAATTACATAGTACACATCCAAAAATACACATTTTTAAAAGTTCAACTCATCCAATTGAAAAAATTCACAAAGATAGGCAGCATCCACAGGAAACAGACCAGTCTGGTTCTCAACAAGCAGAACAAGCAGACACCCAATTTCACTCACAGACATTAGTGTGTAAGGTAAACCTAGGTAGAGAAGCTTCCCCTAATCTCTCAGGTGAGAAAAACTCCAGAAGTTTAATAAAATGTTACCAAGGTTACCTGAAAATAGCCTTTGTAAGTCATTGGAAAAATCATGAGTTGGAAGAATTCTTATGAAGATCTACCTGTCTGTATCTATCAAAGCTTTGAAATATATCTTTCTGTTTGAGACATGCCCATGGTGGAAAGGGTACCTGTCCCCAAGGAAATGCTAACTAGGTGTCTTTTATTATGTCTCGACCAATGGCACATTCAGGGAACTGCAGGTTACTGTGAGTAATGAGTTCAACCTTACTGAAGACTGTGAACAAAAACATATTATATGAACATATATATTATATATGACTACAACTAAAGTGTTTGTTCGATATATAGTATATAATAGTTTTAATTAAAAATTTTATTGATTATTTGTGAATTTCACATCATGTACCCCAGTCCCACCCATCTCTTCATCCCCTCTGCCCTCTGCCCCTGGAACTTTCTGCCCAAAAGAAAAGGAAATAAAAAACCACCTCACCACAGGGGCTGCAGTGTCATGGTGTGTCACACAGTAAACCCACACAGCTTTGCTTGCAAATGTTCTTGGAATGATTCATTGGTCTGGTTCGAGGCCTCTGGCTTCTGGTACACAATCAACACTGGATCACCCCAGGACTCCTCTCAGATATGGTGTTGTTGCCCTGTGTCATGGAGATCCTGTAGCTTTGGATCTGGAGAATAGTCTCTTCACATGTTCAAGGGGTTCATAGATGGGGTAGATGTTGGTGTGGGTCAACTCAGAGCCCTGGATGTGGGCCTGGGTAGTAGCTGAGCTGACCAGCCCACCAGCTCGCCCGTGTCTGCATCACTGGGACCAGCTCCCCTGCCTTACTGAGGCAATGGTTAGGGCCGGTTCTCCTGCTCACATGCACTTGCAGTAATATATACATAGATGGATGGATGGATAGATAGATAGATAGATAGATAGATAGATAGATAGATAGATAGATAGATAGATAGATAGACAGACAGATAGATGTGTGTGTGTTAGTGTGTGTTAGTGTGTGTGTGTGTGTGTGTGTGTGTGTGTGTGTGTGTGTGTGTGTTTTGTGGGAATTAGTTAACCTGCTTTGGCTCCCAGTGGGGCACTCTTCCACCCACCAGAGCCCTCTGGATTTGCAAATGACAAGCACACATATGCCAGCTTAATTTTAATATTCCTTGACTAGCTCAATGGTTGGGCACTTCTAAAACTCCCCGCAGCCAGCAAACATTCCCCTCCGCTATTCCTGGGTCAATATCTTTTAAAATCTATATTTTATCTTCGCTTCCCTCACTCCTTCCAGGGTTCTTTCCTTCTTGTACCTACATATCAGCTGTTCCTGCCTCCTGTTCCTTCCTGGTGTGGTCCATCCTACCCCTTCTCCTGGTGGCCTTTTCTTCCTCCTCCCTGCATTCTCCTCTCCCCCAACCTAGAAATATCACCCCTTTTAACCTCCAGCAATTGGCTCTATTGATTAATCAAAAGCAATTGGGTACAGGGACCTTTAGTGGTTGGACATGCAGATTCCTGATTTGGGGGACTGAATTAGGACAAAGCATTAGAACCAAGTCCTAACATCAATGTAATACACATACACATACACACACACACACACACACCATACACATACACACACACATACACAGACACATACATATACACATACACATACACATACACACACATATACATATATACCTAGAAATTCTAGTTTTGCTAAATGCTACTGATGTACAAATACATCAACTAATTAAAGTTACTGCCTACAACATTGTATAAAAATGTCAATATGGTTATTAAGAGGAGGTTGATTAAATAAATTATGGCACAGTGGAACATTATACAAACACAAGAAGAGATGGAACTGCACCCATCTGTAAAAACCTCAACACTAAGAATCTAAGGCTCATGATCATGAATTTAAGGACATTCTTGGCTACAACAAGTTCTAGGCCGGCTTAGGATATATAGTGAGACCCTTTCTCAAAGCAACATAGGGGGGAAAAGCAGAAAAGGAGCAGGAAGAAGAAGATAAGTTATTGATTTATTGAGAGATAATATCTGTAAATCATGCTAATTAATATAAGTTAATTGTTGTCCCATGCGCGACCTCTCGCCGGCAAGAAACACATGGGTACATAGAAATCCTTGCTGTGACCAAACTTTTATTTTAATCTTAAAGAGAAGCCTCGCCGTGCCAACATGGCGCGCTTATATACACCCTAGCGCGGCGCATCCACACCTGATTGGTTGTTTACCCATGATCTCATAAGGCACGCCCCGGAGTGGGCAAAGACCTGGAACGAAGGCACTCTTGCACATGCGCACAGTTAACTTCCTGAAAGGGAGTCGGCTGGCGCGGTAAAGGTTAGCGCCATCTTGTAATGGCGGAGGCTATCCTGGCCTTCCACGTGGGGCACAGTGGAAGCCAGCGCCATCTAGTGGTGGCGAATGTTATTGCGGCCCTCTACAAATTGTAACATTTTGTTTTTTTGGAAAAAAGAGAATAAATGTATATAGACCTAGAATTGCATTTCAAAAACTGTCATGGAATAAAAATTTTAAAAAACCAGTAGATGTCCATCCAGAAGGTGGGGATGGTTCAGTGACAGAGGTAGATGTTTAAGAGTCTTTTAGGGAACTGCCATTGTATGCTTTATGTATGAAACATGTAAATGCATTACCAGTTTGAAGAAGAATAAAAAAACCCTGAAAATAGTGTACCATGACCATCCTCATAATGATGTCATCCAAAAGGAAGGCTTGATTATGAAAATCTTTGTCCCATTCCTCATCCTCTATGATTAATTAATGTTCCCAGCAATGTTTTTTCTCTGCAAAAGTCCAACATAGAAACAGTACAGTTATAGGACTTTGACATTTCTCGGGCTGTTCTGAACCTTCATAAGTCTTATTCTGCTTTAGCCTAAGCACAAGCAACAGCAAACTGCATACACTGCCTCCAAGTACAGCAACATGGCTTCTCTGCTTCAGAAACCTGATGCCTTTGTAGTGGTAGGCTGACGAGGGAGGCACTGTGTGTATTAACAAGTAAACATTTCCGTATGTGGTATGGGTGAGAAGACTAGAGTCTAGAAAAGCATGTAATTACTATGTGTGATGTTGAAGCCAAGTCCCAAAGGGTAAAAATTCATAGGAGTCCAGAGGTATTTCAATCAAGAGAAAATAATGAGGGAAGACACAGAAGTAAGAAATATTGTGTCAAATTCAGACCAGTGAACAGAGGGTATTTCTTCCATACAAGGTACATAAAAGTGAGAGAAGGTTAAAAACAGAGTTGAATGAAGCCCCTACCAGACTGCTCATCACCTGACCCAAAATACACCATCTTCCACTTTCTTAAAGAGAATATGACATTTTTACTAGAAAAATAGCATGGGAGATTAAAGAACATACTTCCCCAGCCTCTCTTGCAGCTAGATATAGCAATAGGCCAAGTGCTGGTTAATGGAAAGAAGGAGAAAAATGTATTAAGAAATTATAATAGTTCCTCAAAAGGAGAAGAAATGACCCAGAGTAGTGTCACCAACCCTGAGCCTAAGTCTGCAAGGAAGAATTTTGGTAGAGACACTTACATAAGAATATGAAAAGGTGAAGAACTAGTTCTTGGCACTCAGAGCATAAAATAGCAGCCATAATACTTTGTGAACATTCCCACATAGATCATACTATTTTGGTGACCCAGTGACAATGACAACCTGAGAAGAATGTACCCTCTCCACACAAAGTGTTCTAACACTCTTGACAATCTCTTAAGCAGGACTTGCTGGCGTTGGCCAGGGATATTCCCAGAACACGGTCAGGAATGAGCCCCACCCAGAGGACCAGAAGGCTTGCTGCTGCCGCCGCCGCCGCCGCTGCTGCTGCTGCTGCTGCTGCTGCTGCTGCTGCTGCTGCTCCTGCCGCTGCTGCTGCCGCTGCTGCCGCTGCTGCTCCTGCTCCTGCTGCAGCTGCTCCTGCTCCTGCTGCTGCCGCTGCTCCTGCTGCTGCTGCTCCTCCTGCTGCTGCTGCTGCTCCTGCTCCTGCTGCTGCTGCTCCTGCTCCTGCTGCTCCTGGCATGTCAGAGAGTGATTAATCTTCATCGTCCACTTGATTGAATTAAGAAATCCTCGACTGAGGCACATCTCTGGGTGAGTCTATGAGGGTGATTCCAGGGGTTAACTGGGACGGGAAAAGCACCGTCGCATGGGCTTGAGCCTGTGGCTGAAGGGAGACATGAGTTAGAAAGCTGAGCACCAATCGTCCTCATTCTCAGACTCCTGATTCATGGAGATGTGAGCAGGCAACCTCATGCCCTGTTGTCATAGCAGTGAGAGCTCTCAATACCATGGCTTCCCTGCCATGGCAGGTTATACCCTCAACCCACGAGGAGTAAACACTGGTGATGCTGTGAGGACTCCCGCATACACCACTGGCTCTTAGAGGAGGATGCGTTGGTTCTTCTTTGCTGTTTGTTTGTGTCTGGTTGTCCTGGTCCATTTTCTGCTGCTATTTCAGAACAGCAGAGACTGGGTCAGTCCTAAACAGCAGTTTATTTCCTCACACTGCTAGATTCTAGGGCATACAAGATCAAGGTGCCAGCAGCTGATATCTTTGCTGAACAGAAGGGAGAGGGAGAAGGGGAGGGGAGAAGGAGGAAGGAAGGGGGAGGGGAGGGGAAGGAGGAGGGGTATGGAAGGGGTGGGGGGGTGGAAGGGGAGAGAGAGAGAGAGAGAGAGAGAGAGAGAGAGAGAGAGAGAGAGAGAGAGAGAGAGAGAGAGAGAGAGAGAACCACAACCAGGCCCATTTGCAGTTCCAACAATCCATTTGTAAATGGATTGTAAATGAGCCCATAAAGGGTACAACCTTTATGACCTAAATACCTCCCACAAAGCCCTACTTACCAGCACTGTTTCAATGAGGATCAAGTTTCTAACACATGCATCTTAGAGCACAATCAGGCCATGGTTTTGGTGTACCATTGTGATAAGCGTTCAAGTTCAAAATCTTGCTTGTGCTTTAAAATGAAAGCTACTACTCAAGAAGTGTCAACTGTAACTGTAATGTTCTGTGCCTCTATTTATGAAGCCCATATGCTTCAGATCATTTATTCTCCCAAGAGAAAGGGTGGGCTGTGCTGGACTGGGCTGTGCTGTGCTGTGCTGTGCTGTGCTGTGCTGTGCTGTGCTGTGCTGTGCTGTGCTGTGCTGTGCTGGGCTGGGCTGGGCTGGGCTGGGCTGGGCTGTGCTGGGCTGGGCTGTGCTGGGCTGGGCTGTGCTGGGCTGTGCTGGGCTGTGCTGGGCTGTGCTGTGCTGTGCTGGGCTGGGCTGTGCTGTGCTGTGGCTGTGCTGTGCTGGGCTGTGCTGTGCTGTGCTGTGCTGTGCTGGGCTGTGCTGGGCTGGGCTGTGCTGTGCTGGGCTGGGCTGTGCTGTGCTGGGCTGGGCTGTGCTGGGCTGTGCTGTGCTGGGCTGTGCTGTGCTGTGCTGTGCTGTGCTGTGCTGTGCTGGGCTGGGCTGTGCTGGGCTGTGCTGGGCTGTGCTGTGCTGTGCTGTGCTGGGCTGGGCTGTGCTGTGCTGTGCTGTGCTGTGCTGTGCTGTGCTGGGCTGTGCTGGGCTGTGCTGTGCTGGGCTGTGCTGGGCTGTGCTGTGCTGTGTTGTGCTGTGCTGTGCTGTGCTGGGCTGGGCTGGGCTGTGCTGGGCTGTGCTGGGCTGTGCTGGGCTGTGCTGTGCTGGGCTGTGCTGTGCTGGGCTGTGCTGTGTTGTGCTGTGCTGTGCTGTGCTGGGCTGTGCTGGGCTGTGCTGGGCTGTGCTGTGTTGTGCTGGGCTGTGCTGTGCTGGGCTGTGCTGTGCTGTGCTGGGCTGTGCTGGGCTGTGCTGGGCTGTGCTGTGCTGGGCTGTGCTGTGCTGGGCTGTGCTGGGCTGCACTGTAGCATGGTGGATAGAGTGTAAACCCAGCATACTCGGGAAACTGGATTCAATTCCCAGAGCCACCTGAGCTGGAAATCCCAACACCTCTAGAGAAAAAGGTAACTTTGTATTCTTACAGTAAATATGTTTACAGTAAATGAGAACAAACTAAACACAAAAGTCCTTTTGTTTGTTATTATACTAACATTGTCCACATTCAAACGGGATCGTCAGCTAACCCAAAGGAAAAAAATCTACATATTACTTGTGATCTTACAGTATCTATGTCTATACATAACCAGTCATTTACTGGCTATTTTCCAAGAAGTATTGGAGGTCATTTTTGGAACAGCTGGAGTTATTTTCATCATGTGTGCATACAACCCCCCATCCTGATAAATTAAAATTTCACAATATTCATGGATCAGAATGACCTATTCCATGGTCATTTCAACCAAGTAACCTTTCATTTATCCATTAGCCAATTACTGAACATCTACTATGTGCATGGCCTTTCCCTGGATGCTTTGGTAAACAGATGCTGACCGCTAACCCACGTGGAGTTCTTGCTCTGTGGTAACTCCTTCCTCCCGTACTCTTACATTTCAGTTTATTTACACAAGAACTCCCACAAGGAGAAAACATTCTTTGAACCAAAGCTTGAGAAATAAGAGGATTTCCCACAAAGAATAAGGAAAACTAGAAAACAGCATCAACAACAAACAAGAGGTATAGAAATTGCAGTTGGGCGTGACCACCATAGAGTTCATGGAGGAGGATGGGTGGACAAGCTCATTGGGAACCTGGGTCAGGAAGCTCAGGGGTTTGGAAGTTTAAGTAATAAGCAGATATAGGTAATAGCTAACACTTCCTCTTTTCATTGGACCTACTGAGGCTCTGTGGATCAACTCTCCCCCTCTCCCTCGCCCTCCCCTCCCCCTCCCCTGTGTGTGTGTGTGTGTGTGTGTGTGTGTGTGTGTGTGTGTGTGTGTGGTAAATGTGTGTGAATGTTCAGGCAGGCACACCCATGTGTGAGTCTGTGGAGATAAGACTAAGGTGTTAAGTGTCTTCCCCTATTGCTCTCCACCTTATTACCTTGAGGCAGGATCTCTCCCCAAGGCCAAGGTTCACTGTTTTAAGCCCTCAGGATTCTCCTGTTTCTGTCTCCAATTCTGGTGTTACAGATATGCACTCCCATGTCCGGATTTGTATGTGGGTGCTTGGGATCCAGACTCAGTTCCTTGTGCTTGCCAGATGGGCGGAATCTAAAGAGAAGCAACACGCCAGACGATGTAGAGGCGACTTCACCTTGTGGAATCATGCCGGCTCCCCAGATATCTTAATGGTGGCAGACACTTGTTGCCTCTTTTGAAGCACCTATGTACAGGGTGTGAGGCACTGACCCAGACTCTGAAGATGCAAGGCCAAGGACAGAGTGCATTCCTCGTGAAAGCACACAGCGTGGGGTAATGAGCGACACCCAAGGGGCAGCTTGGGTGGCTTTGACAGGTGGATATGTTGGCCTGGGAATGCTGGAGCTCCCTGGGCGTGGTAAGAGGACAGTGTTTCAGTGAACTGGAGCCTTGGAGGAGAGGGCTCTGGAGACCAAACAGGTAAGAACCCAGCGGGTAACATCAGAGCAGCACGTGCAGATATGCCTCGACATCGGGAGGATTCAGCCTGCTCCAAGGGTGTGGAGGGAAGAGTTGTTTTCCTTCCCAGACTTTGTGCTTCCCCTTCTTCCTCTGTAAACTGCATCTCTCTCCCCACAGCAGTCTTCAGAAATAGATGGGGGGAAGGGTGGATTAGAAAAAAAGCAAAAAACCAAGTAGAAGCAAGTAGAACTTTAGAGAGAAGAAATGAGCAGAAAAATATTGAGAAGAACGGGAGCGCGGCAGGGGGACAGAGAACAGGATAAGGGCACACAGGGCAGGGCAGGGGACAGGGCAGGGCAAAGAATGTCAGTGGCATGACACATATGCATACACAGCATAGCACACAGAGACACATACCATGTACATTCAACACACACATACTACACACTCTCCCCCCCCTCTCTCACACACACACACACACACACACACACACCCCTAACACCACATATATGTAGCACGCACATCATACACATACATTCACAGAGCACAGGCTTTGAGAATAAAACCCAGATTTGTTTTGAAGAGAATATTTAAACAGGAATGTGAAGTCCGGAGCTTTCCCATGAGATATCATTTAAAAGCAGGAAACCCTGACTGGTGGATATTAACGTGCTACTCAGATAAAAACCTAAGGTCGGGAAGGCTGAGAGGCCATGTTGACATTGGTAACTGAAAGCTCATGCCTAAATCTGCTTTCAATCTGCAGCTTCGAGGCAAGTGAAGGCAAGAGCTAACGCACAAACAGCCCACACCCTTCGCCTACCTCATACTTCGTTAAGGTCTCTGAGACTGAGAAGAGCCATTGCTATCTGACACAAACAAAACCCTGGGAAATTATATCCGGTTCACATCCATAGGTGATCCCTCATCTATTCCCTGCTTTACAGAGTATCTGTGATCAGTAATCAAGGAGAAATAAGAGGATAAAATACAAAACCAAGAACCCCCCATCTCCAATTGAGCAATCTATTAGCAATAATTTTAATTTACCCCAGAGATAAAGTACACACACATGCATATGTGCATTCATGCATACACACACAAACACCATAACACACAGAGACACACATCATGCATATACAACACACATAAACCATTACATACACACACAACACTTAACACCACATACACAATCACACATACCATACACATACACACATCATAATAACACCTAACATTTCACACTACATACATGTATCACAGTCACATAGTACACATAGCACACACATACACACATACATAGTCACACAGACACACCTTACACACACACACACACACACACGCTCACACATAGACACATACACACACTTACACATTCACACGCAGGCAACTGAAGAGTAAGAGGCAGAGGTTCAAATGCAGAAGGTTCCTACAATTCATTTGACTCTGAAGTGACAGAAAACAAAGATACATGAACCAGGGGTGATCAGCTAACCCTGTGACCACCTTCTTCCTGGGGGGTGGTCAGCTAACTGTGTGATCGTCCTTTTCCATCGCTGCCTCCATGGATTTCCACCACTAACAGTGGCTACTCTTACACACTCACACGCATGCCCATATAGGTACAGTTTTTCATACCTTTTTTAAACCTTTCATTGGTATATAGTCACTGTGCATGGTGGTGGGCCACATAAAGATAGTTCATTAAACAGCCCCCTCCCGGCAGTCCCCTTTGTTCCCATAGCCAGTGTCCTACATACATGCATGATTTCATGCATCTATGTAAAATCTAGGAACCACAAATGAGAGGAAATATGAGATATTTGTCATCCTGAGACTGACCTTGCATATTTAAATTCATTATCTCCAGTTGCATTTATTTCCCTGCAAACAAAATAACTTCATACTTACGTAAGGCTGAGAAGTCCACTGTGCATCCTAGAGCACAGTTCCCTTACCCAGTCCTTTGCCACATAGGTTGGTCCCGTAGCTCATCTATTGTGAATAGCACTGCAGTAGACACTGAAGTACCTCTGTGGCACACCGTCTTCAGAGTCAATTCTCAGGAGTAGTATGGCTCGGTCACACGGCTGATCTATTTTTACCATTATAAAACCCTCACACTGATCGCCATGGGGGCTGGACCACTTTACACTCTTCCCAGCATTTCTTGAGCATTCCCCTTTGTCTCCATGCTAGCCAGCACATGTGGTCTCTTGCTTTGTACATGATTTTTAATAACAATACTAATAATGTGATGATACCATGCATATCCACCCTCAGCTGTTAAGTATGAAAATATAGCTTAGATAACATTCTAATTTTCACTTGATGAATAGTAGTCTATTGCATGAATATGCTATAATTTTTAGTCATTTCTTTATTGATGGTCTTAAAAATGACTTCTGTTTTTACAACCACAAATGAGGTGGTTTTTATTCTTTGTGTGTGTGCTGAGAACAGGAACTCAGGTCTGTGCACATGCCAGGCATGTGTCCTACCATTGAATTCAGCCCCAACCCCAGCTGTCACTGAAATGACACCCTGGCACACCCATGGGCTTTGGTTGATTTGATTTCTAGAGCTGCAATTAGAAGCTCGACATGTTAATAATTTTCTTTATTTTGATAGATAATACTTCCTTCTTTAACCAGAACTTATAAGATGTAAGTCCTTCGTGAAAGCTTCATGTAGAAGTCTCATGTTGTTAGAAAATCAAGCTTCACAGGTTTCTATAAGGAATTTTTTTTCCTGAAACAAATTGGAGGTTTTTAATAACTAAGTAGAAGGATTAGACATTGTAAGACCTACTGAGTTATCACTGGAGTCTCATGAGAGGCAGCAGTGAGAGAATCTCAGGGCTGGGGGTCCCCAAGTTCCCCTTGGAAGCAAAATCAGAATGACCATTTAATAGCTTCCGCCAAATGGAGTTTGCAGCTTAGACCCAAAAGAGCTTGGTGCACAGGAGAGAGGGCAGGTGACATTAATGGATGTTGCATGCCTTCCAGCACTGTTGTGCCAATGAATAATCACGAAACATCCACCATGTACCCAACACCTTTGAGCTTGAGAAAAGGGGTTCACCCAACCCCTTTGGGGTCTCTAGCCACCCCAACAGAACATTGCCCACTTTTGCCCCTTCTTCTGCCGTGAGTCGGAGTTACTTGGATCATTTGTTCATTGAATATTTAAGTTGAACATTTAAATGAGTGCTATGGCACTGGGTGGATTAGGACAGCCCATTTGGAATTGCCACTCACACTGAAGTTCTAAGAACTGAAGAGAGTGAGTTTTGTACTTGTCTCCCAGGAAAGACTCTCCAGCTGGAGGGATGGGTTCACTGCTTAAGCCAGCAGGTAATCTGTGGCAGTTTCTGAACAGACCTCACAAGGTGGCAGGCTCCTGAAGCCTGTCACAACAGCTCCCATAGCATCACAAGGCTGGTTTACAAAGGAAGGAGAACATCTTCTTAGATCACTCAGTGCACTTACAGAGTGGCAGATCCACCCACTCAAAGCCACCTCTATTACAGGAGTAATACTGGTCTATGACCAAGATCAGGGTTCGGAGCAGGCCTGTACCTCTTGGTTCCTTAAACTCTGCCTATGGTTCTTCAGAAAGAGAGAGAGCTTGGAACCAGGAAGCCCAGGGTTTCTTTGTTGCTTCAGCCGTGAAGTCTCAAAGACTGCATCTGAAATGCTAAGATAGTGTACACCCATTTGGGCTTCACTGACCTGCCATCAAGACAGAAGAGAAAGGATGGGATGCATTCTGTGGTAGAGCTTCTGTCAACCATACATGCTTGAGGCTCTAGGTTCAATCTCTAATATCATAAAAAGTAAATCTTCAATTTTAATTAAAATATAGTTACATCATTTCCCCTTTCATTTCTTCCTTCCAACCCCCTTGCTCCCAATCCGAGAGAGAGAGAGAGACAGACAGACAGACAGACAGACAGACAGACAGAGACACAGAGAGAGACACAGAGAGAGAGACAGAGAGAGACACAGAAAGACGCAGAGAGACACACATGCACACAGCCTGCTGAGTCTAGTTAGTGTTGTTCGTAGGTGTAGGATTTCAAGGCTGACCACTTGGTAGTGGATTACCATTTGGGGGCTCATGCCTGGGAAAGACTAATTCTCCTCCTCTCAGCAGTCTAGAGACCTAATGAAAACTGTTATCAGTGGATAGTCTGGGCTGTGTTTCCAGGCCTTCCTATCAAAACAAAATACAAAACAAAAACGTGAAGTATTTGTGATGGTTTGCATATGCTTGGCCCAGGGAGTGGCACTATTAGGAACGACTGCCTTGTTGGAGGAAGTGTGTCCCTGTGGGCTTGGGCTTTAAGACCCTCATCCTAGCTACCTGGAAGCCAGTCTTCCTGTCTGGAGATCTGGATCGCAGATGTGCCCTCCATTTCTGGATTGTAGTTCATTCTAGATGTAATCAAGTTGACAACCAGAAATACTCATCACAGTATTCTTATAAAACAACAGAAAACCCAAAGTACAATAAATGCATATGGAAGAGCTTGAGTGCCCGGTGCAACAATAAATGCCAACCACAACAACGATGAGCTCAACCCACGAACTGTGCTGCTCAGCAAAGCATTGGATTCGTTAGTATCTGTCAGAAAATCGTTAAGTTCCAGCAGTACATGTCCCTTCCTCTTAATGTTGACGCTGACGTCGTTAACATCACTCCAGCTGTAGACAACAAAGAGAACTTAGGCACATTAGCTTATACCTATCCCAACACCAGGGAGACTGAGCTAGGAGGATTGTGAGTTCAATACCACCCTGAACTACACAGGGAGATCCCATTCCGAGAGGGGGATGCCCGAACACAACAACAGCCTTCTTTCAGTTCAGAAAGTGACATTTTGAGGGGCTGGCGGTCACTAATGAGGTTTCCAGGAGCAGAGTGAGTATCCACAATTATGCAGCAATGGAATTACGAAAGCTCCTGGTGGGAGGATCCCAAGGCCACCCAGGTTGCTTAGCTTTTGTACTAAATAGCTTCAGTCCCCAGGGAGTAGTAAGGCACAAAACACCTAGACCTTCCTAGGGCATAGCTGGGTGTGTTTCCCAGCACATAAATGCCAACCTTACTGAGAAGCAGAATCTTAGGACTTCACGAATACAAAAAAATTAGTCCTTCTTTATGGGTGTTTCATAATAGACACCTGCTGTCTTTTGTTTTCCTAGTTTAAAAAAAATCCATATTTTTTCTTACCTCGACCCTATAATTTACATAATAGGCCCTAAAAATTGTATATAAAATCCAGAGGTCTCCTTCAAGTACAATTTTTAGATTGGCTTGCTGTTCCCAAGCCAGTGGAGGGGCTAAAAATTATCTAAGGGGAGAGACTCGTTTATGAGTGGATGGATGACAGCTACAATTCCCTGGAATAAGATGATTGAGGAATAGAACTTCCTGCAAGGCCAGAGCTCGTATGAGATGGGAAAGAATGATTGTAAATCAAACCGCTGTGTCTATCACTGAAATAGTTGTCTAATACACACACCAAACACACCAACATGTATACACACACCACTCACACCAAACACACAAAAATCACACATATAGATGCTTACTACATATCACACACTCCACACATGTATCATACCACAGATACACATATACCACACATACACTCACATACATACATAACACACACCACACATAAACACCATACTACACACACACACATACACTATACAACATTACATTGCACATACATAAACACCATCATACAAACACACTTACATACACAAAATGACAACATACCACATATACATGCATACCATATGCACATACATACTCCACACATACACATATATCACACATGCATGCACACCATACCACACAAATACTCATATACCACAGTATACACATACTACATGTGAGTACACAAATGTGTATGCTACATATACACACTCCCCACATATCACACCACAAATATATACACACCACACCATATCACATATATACACACATATCATGTGCACATCAACACACTCTCACACACATACCACACACACGCACACATGACATGAACAAACACATCACACACACATACCCCATGCCCACATACCATGCACATACACACACTATATACACACATACTATGTACACACACACACACACACACACACACACACACACTCAGGCCAGCTCAGCTGCACACACTGTTCTCTAAAGTATGATATTTTCAGCCCGTGTCTTTTCGTCTCTCTTGGCAGCTTTGCTGAGTACATGATCTCTACAGGAATGCAGAAAAACCACCTGAGGGAGAAAATTACCAATCGCTAAAAATTACTAATCACTCTCACACTAAACAAATTCCACTGGGGGATTTTAGTTACACAACAGGATATGGGCGCTTTTAGTTTTCTTTCCTTTCAGGCTAATGATGCAAAGGCAAGCCAAAAAAAAAAAAAAAGGAAGCATGTCCTATCTTAATATCTTAATATGCATTAACCAGGGTATTTCTACAGGATAGCATCTAAGTATTAGGCCAAAGTAGAGAAAGGCTGGACTGAAAGTCTCTAATTCTCCCTGCTGGGTCCTTCAGAAAGGAAAGAAGCAGGACAGACTCAACGCTCCCCACAGCTGGGAGACAGTGCCTACCACCCCCATGCTGCCCTATAACACACACGACGTGGGCGGGACCTTGTTTCCAGGACACCCAGCTCACAGAGCCCATGGGAAGTTGGCATCTCTCTCTCACAAGTGGATTACTGTTTTAGGGCGAGCCCGCCAATACAGTACAGCATTGCTCTGTCTTCTCAGATCTTTTATCATCTACTTTTCTTTAGCCATCTTTAACATCCCAGGTCTATCAGAAGTTGAGGTTCTCCACTGGTCATACTACAAATCAGAGAAATTAGTAGAAACAGTAACGTTAAGCGTTTTATTTGAACGCGCTCCAGGTTCTTTGTTTCTTCTTTGTAGGTATTGTTTTGACTGGTTATAAACCATGATGTCATTCACAAAAATGTTTAAGCATAAGAACTGGAGAGGGGGCATCCATCTTTAAGCCCTGCTTCCACAGACCATCACATCCTAAGATATCTTTTGTGTATACACATAAATATAACGTCCAAGTGGAACACTAAACGTACAGGTCTGTAATTTTTTTCATTTAGTACTGCATTACAAATGCCTTTCTATGCCAATAAATATGGAGTTACAAACTTCTTTTGAATATCCCCAAGTACTTACTATGTCTGAAAGTATATCATAATTAATTCAAATGCTTTCATATTAGTGGACATATATCTCATTTCCTGATTCTTATTTTTATTAATAAAGTTGGTCTGAAGAAACCAAAAAAATACATCTTGCAATGTCTTTCTCGTTTTCTTCTGAAAATCAATGTCTAATACAGGAAGAACATTGTCAGAGGATATGAACCTTGTATGTTTTGATGTGTGGTGACCAGTAAGAGCACTGACTGCTCTTCCAGAGGTCCTGAGTTCAATTCCTAGCAACTACATGGTGGCTCACAGACATCTGTAATGGGATCTGATGCCCTCTTCTGGTGTGTCTGAAGACAGCTACAGTGTACTCACGTACATGAAATAAATAATTTTTTTAAAAAATGAAAAACAGCTTAATCATTAATTTTTAAAAACAAACAAAGCTCTGTTTAGGGCCAATTGCACACTGACTCTGGGCTCTGCAGTATGTAGGGAGACTGAGTCTTAAAATCTTCTTCTATGGAAGAGGCTGGGATGGGCAGTCACACAGCAGACATGCTGTGTACAAGCATTGTGTGTGAGCATATGTTAAAATGTCCCTGTGACATTTGGCTTTCATGTCAGAAGGGTCTGTCCTGAGACTCATGTCCAAATACACTGATTTTGTTTCTCCTCAAGGTTTCCTTGGCTGACCAGAGCCCATGGGGTCTCCCAAAGGCTATTTGGTCCAACAGCTTCCTCTAGATCAGCTGTTGTGCATGGTCCACAGAGTGCGTTGGAGAGACCTTAACATTCTTAGTCTTCATTTAAGCAGTAAAACAACAAAATAACAAACCAAAGAGGCAGATTAAATTGGACATAGGCACAAACATGTGAGAGAGAACTCAGGAGACCCCACACCAGCCTCAACCCTAGTTAGACACATGCTTAATGAGATTTGAGATGACATTGACACTGAAATCAATTTTAAAATAACCGTTGTAAAATAGAATTTCTATTAGACTGTGGAATGATTTGTTAGGGCAATGGATATGGTGTGATAAATGTGATTATAGTGTTGGAGGGCAGGGGACAGAATTGGCATGAACTCTGCACATTGTCTGCCATTTAGTGTTTATGCAGTTATTAGAAGGTTGCACTTTGACTCCAAGACACAGAGTACATGAATCTACAAAAATAGAGTTCTGAGGGCCGGACAGTCTACTCAGTGGATAGAAGCACCTGATACATGAGCATGAGTCTAGATCTCAGCACCCGAGGTAAAAGGCCAGAAATGGCCGCATGCTTGTAGCCCTAGCACAGTGGAAGACAGACAGGCAAATGCCTGGAGCTTGCTGGCTAACTTCAGGTTCAGTGAGGGTCCTGTCTCAGAGGAATAAGGTTCAATGATGAACACCAATGTTCATCTCTGGCCTCGATACATGTCTGTGTACAGGCACACTTGTTCACGTTCATGCATTCATACTACACATATGTGTACCACACATTCATATACTATACCATACACACACACATAGACACACATACACACACATACACACACATACATACACATACACATGCATATATGCACATACATATATCATACACACATACAGACAGATACACAGACACAAGCACACACACATACACAGATACACACACATACACAGATACACATACATACACAGATACACACACATACACATACACATACTCACATATACATATATCACACACACATACAGACAGATACACATACACATACACACACATACACACACAAACATACACATCACACACACATAAACACAAACACACACATATACATATACATACACATACACAGATACACACACATAAACACACACACACACACACACACACACACACACACTAAAACAGGGTTCTCTAGTACCTTCTCCACCCTACACAAGCTCAGTGGCCGTTCCTGATGTCTCAGCTCAGCTGTCTTTAAATATGAAAGCACTCTCCAATCCCGGTGCGCTTTATCTATACATGTATGTATCTGCCTATTGATAACCTGTCTATCGTCTATTGATCTAGCATCTACCGAAGATATATTGCTCTTTCATGTATCTGCCTACCTTTCTGCCATCTATCAATCACATCCACATGCACAATGCATTGTGAGAAGAGTAACAAAAATGCTGCTAGAAGAAAAGCCTACCAAACACCCAAGGGTCACTGGGCCTTGTACATGTAACTCTAACTACCGTACTGTACCCATCAAAAGAGGGGAAATTAGCATTCTTAAAGACAAAACCAAGGCTTTGGGGAGAGGAACTGCTCCATTGACTTATTCACTATTCATTATTTATTTATTTATTTATTTATTTATTTATTCATCTACAGAGGGCTGGCTCTTGTGTTCCAGTGATATTTCCCCAAACTCGAGCAGTGGAAGTACCATTCCTCCGCCCAGTATTACTCACTGCGTGGGCTATGTTTGCTCAAGCATTGGCATGCCAGGACACCAGAGAATCAAAGAGAAGCAGCCAGAGTGATTAATTTCTCTTATTTCTACAAGAAGAATAATTATCCTAAGCAAACCACCTGGACCAACATGAATACATAATCACGGCGTGTTTGAGAGGGATCACGGAGAAGGAGCTCAGGCCTGCCTTTGTTTCTGGATTTCAAATTCCTGAGTTTGAAGATGGTAACACCAAACCTGACAGAAACCTGTTTCTGGAAGAACTTTCCTCTCGCAGACTATTCAAAGGTGAGTTTCAAACAGGCTGGCAGGGCACTGGAAGAAAATGAGGAGTGTGACCCGGGTCTCCAGGAAGCTGCTGCCACACCAGGCCGCCAGGTAAACATGCTCTGTTAACTGGAGAGCTGTCCTGGGCTATGTCAAGCTATGGACCTGAGTGGAACTGAGCCTCAGGAAACCTGGCACCGAGGTTAGGAGACAGGCACTCAGACTACCAAGCATCACATTCCTCCCGGTCCAACGGAATGAACACTGTGACCAGCATTCCTCAGTCACTGCCCCAAAGCTCTTGAGATGACTTTTTATTTAACTTTTTTGTTTTACTTACTCACTTACATCCTACTCACAGACCCCCTCCTACTCACCTCCTCCAACAATCCTTCTCCCATCCCCTTTTCCTCTGAGCAGATGGGGCTCCCTGGGTATCCCCAGTACTTTAAGCCTCTGCAAGGCTAGGCACTTCTCCCACTGAGGCCAGACAAGACAGCTCAGCTAGAAGAACATATTCCACCTACAGGTAACAGCTTTTGGGATAGCCACCATTCCAGTTGTTCAAGACCAACATGAGGTCAAACTGCACATCTGGTACATATGTGTGGGGTCTAGTCCATGTATGTTTTTTGGTTGGTGGTTCAGACTCTGAGAGCCGCAAGGATCCAGGGTAGTTGACTCTGTTAGTCTTCCTGTGGAGTTTCTATCCCTTCAGGGCCCTGCAGTCCTTCCTCCTGTTCTTCTGTAAGAGCTCCCAAGCTCTATCCGCTGTACAGCTGTGGGTGTCTGTATCTGTCAGCTGTCAGAGGGGTGGAGCCTCTCTCAGGACCACATGCTCCTGTCTGCAAGCATAACAGAGTATGATTAATAGTGTCAGGGATTGGTGCTTGCCCATGGGAGGGGTCTCAAGTTGAGTCAGTTATTGGTTGGCTATTCCCTCAGTCTCTGCTCCATCGCCTGTGCCTGAATTTCTTATAGATGGGATAAATTTGGGGTTGAAAGTTTTGTGTGTGGGTTGGTGTCCCTGTTGCCCCACTGGGGTTCCTGCCTGGCTACAGGAGGTGGCCTCTTCAGGTTCCACATCCCCCAATGAAGTGACTCACAGCTAAGGCCAACCTCCTCGATTCTTGGGCACCTCACTTATTCTAGGTCTCATCTTGGAGATGTTCCCCCCACATCCTCACCCCTGTTAATTGCAGATTTTCATGGCTGTCTAGCCACTGAGATGACTTTTGAGTCTCAGGAGGAAGAGTCCTACTATTGCTCTCATTTGGTAGGGGAAAGATAGCGACTTAGGCAAAATGAGTCTTTGCTATTGTTTGAAGCTGACTGAGATCAAGGCTGGCTGAGATCAAGGCTTTGGTGCTACAGGAGGACCTTCCTTTTGAAACTGATGGGAGGCGGGAATACCAACATCACTCTGGGCTACACACACTAGACAAACTCAACATTCTTCCCCCAACACCCATCCCATGCCCTCTTCTGAGAGTGCCATATAATTAACTTAGGGCCTCCACATCTGTTAAACGAGACAGACTCAGATACGGCCATTTTGTCCACTGTCAATCAGTTGTAGATGGTGCCTCCTCTACTTCAATGACGCTGTCATCACCAGAACCAGCTTGAGAGAGGAGTGTGTTTCCCATCTAGACCAGCCCTACCCAGTTCTACTCACCCCACCTCATCCTCATCTTCTCTTCCTGTTCCGGGCTACCCTGATAAGTCTCACTAGCTCTAGAACAACCAGGCTTATGTATAAGTAGATAAGGAGCCAAGGTCCAAAAGTCCAACTTTCACCCCCTCAAACCCAGGTCGATAACTGTTAGTATTGTAAGCCAAAGACAGCACCTGCCCAAACTCCAAGGAGGGAAAGTGGTGACACAATGAAAGCCAGACCAGTAAGCCCACTTCCACACAAAGGAGACATGAGGAGAAAAAGGGTGGGAGTCTTAGCTTGAAGGATTCTGGGTGACTGCAGTGGTAGCTAAGAATGTTAAACATGGCAGCAGAGGGATGAGACCCAACCTGTTGTTGTGCAGGCAGGGTCTCAACATCATGGCAGAAGGGACACAGGGACATGGTGAGGTCCTGGCACTCATGAGTCTCAGTGTGGCACATAGTTGGCACTGTCCCTGGTAGACCCACCCTGCCTACAGGGCTTCAAAGGACAAGGGCAGGCTTAGCATGGATCATCCAGGCAAAACTCCAGCAAGAGGAGTGGTCCCTCAGGACTCATGTCCAGGGACTGTAGCCCCACTGTTGCAGGATTTCTGCCCTGGGTAAGGGAGTTGAAAGAGATGCTCTCTGGCTTTTAAGCCCTGATTGATTACTTCACGGAAAAGTGGGATTTGTCAATGGATATTCCTAGGAGGTCTCATCTCCATAACATAGCCAGCTTCAGTTCCTCAACTATCTAGAAGAGTTTTCTTTTTTTCTTTTTTTTTTTAATTTTTTTTTATTTATTTAATACTTAATAATAATTCTTTGGTTTCCGGGCAAACATCCCCCTCCCCCCTCCCCTTTCTTATGGGTGTTCCCCTCCCAACCCTCCCCCCATTGCCACCCTCCCCCCAACAGTCTAGTTCACTGGGGGTTCAGTCTTAGCAGGACCCAGGCTTCCCCTTCCACTGGTGCTCTTACTAGGCTATTCATTGCTACCTATGAGGTCAGAGTCCAGGGTCAGTCCATGTATAGTCTTTAGGTAGTGGCTTAGTCCCTGGAAGCTCTGGTTGCTTGGCATTGTTGTACATATGGGGTCTCGAGCCCCTTCAAGCTCTTCCAGTTCTTTCTCTGATTCCTTCAACGGGGGTCCTATTCTCAGTTCAGTGGTTTGCTGCTGGCATTCGCCTATGTATTTGCTGTATTCTGGCTGTGTCTCTCAGGAGCGATCTACATCCGGCTCCTGTCGGTCTGCACTTCTTTGCTTCATCCATCTTGTCTAATTGGGTGGCTGTATATGTATGGGCCACATGTGGGGCAGGCTCTGAATGGGAGTTCCTTCAGTCTCTGTTTTAATCTTTGCCTCTCTCTTCCCTGCCAAGGGTATTCTTGTTCCCCTTTTAGAGAAGGAGTGAAGCATTCACATTTTGATTATCCATCTTGAGTTTCATTTGTTCTAGGCATCTAGGGTAATTCAAGCATTTGGGCTAATAGCCACTTATCAGTGAGTGCATACCATGTATGTCTTTCTGTGATTGGGTTAGCTCACTCAGGATGATATTTTCCAGTTCCAACCATTTGCCTACGAATTTCATAAAGCCGTTGTTTTTGATAGCTGAGTAATATTCCATTGTGTAGATGTACCACATTTTTTGTATTCATTCCTCTGTTGAAGGGCATCTGGGTTCTTTCCAGCTTCTGGCTATTATAAATAAGGCTGCGATGAACATAGTGGAGCACGTGTCTTTTTTATATGTTGGGGCATCTTTTGGGTATATGCCCAAGAGAGGTATACCTGGATCCTCAGGCAGTTCAATGTCCAATTTTCCTCGCCAGCATCTGCTGTCACCTGAGTTTTTGATCTTAGCCATTCTCGCTGGTGTGAGGTGATTAGAATGGCTACTCCAGCTTGCTTCTTCTGACCATTTGCTTGGAAAGTTGTTTTCCAGCCTTTCACTCTGAGGTAGTGTCTGTCTTTGTCTCTGAGGTGTGTTTCCTGTAGGCAGCAGAATGCAGGGTCCTCATTGCGTATCCAGTTTGTTAATCTATGTCTTTTTATTGGGGAGTTGAGGCCATTGATGTTGAGAGATATTAAGGAATAGTGATAATTGCTTCCTGTTATATTCATATTTGGATGTGATGTTATGTTTGTGTGCTTTTCTTCTCTTTGTTTTGTTCCCAAGACGATTAGTTTCTTGCTTCTTCTAGGGTATAGCTTGTCTCCTTATGTTGGGCTTTACCCTTTATTATCCTTTGTAGTGCTCGATTTGTAGAAAGATATTGTGTAAATTTGGTTTTGTCATGGAATATCTTGGTTTCTCCATCTATGTTAATTGAGAGTTTTGCAGGATACAGTAACCTGGGCTGGCACTTGTGTTCTCTTAGGGTCTGTATGACATCTGTCCAGGATCTTCTGGCCTTCATAGTTTCTGGCGAAAAGTCTGGTGTGATTCTGATAGGTCTGCCTTTATATGTTACTTGACCTTTTTCCCTTACTGCTTTTAATATTCTTTCTTTATTTTGTGCGTTTGGTGTTTTGACAATTATGTGACGGGAGGTGTTTCTTTTCTGGTCCAATCTATTTGGAGTTCTGTAGGCTTCTTGTATGCCTATGGGTATCTCTTTTTTTAGGTTAGGGAAGTTTTCTTCTATGATTTTGTTGAAGATATTTACTGGTCCTTTGAGCTGGGAGTCTTCACTCTCTTCTATACCTATTATCCTTAGGTTTGATCTTCTCATTGAGTCCTGGATTTCCTGTATGTTTTGGACCAGTAGCTTTTTCCGCTTTACATTATCTTTGACAGTTGAGTCAATGATTTCTATGGAATCTTCTGCTCCTGAGATTCTCTCTTCCATCTCTTGTATTCTGTTGGTGAAGCTTGTATCTACAGCTCCTTGTCTCTTCTTTTGATTTTCTATATCCAGGGTTGTTTCCATGTGTTCTTTCTTGATTGCTTCTATTTCCATTTTTAATTCCTTCAACTGTTTGATTGTGTTTTCCTGGAATTCTTTCAGGGATTTTTGTGTCTCCTCTCTATGGGTTTCTACTTGTTTATTTATGTTTTCCTGGAATTCTTTCAGGCATTTTTGCGATTCCTCTCTGTAGGCTTCTACTTGTTCTCTAAGGGAGTTCTTCACGTCTTTCTTGAAGTCCTCCAGCATCATGATCAAATATGATTTTGAAACTAGATCTTGCTTTTCTGGTGTGTTTGGATATTCCATGTTTATTTTGGTGGGAGAATTGGGCTCCGATGATGCCATGTAGTCTTGGTTTCTGTTGCTTGGGTTCCTGCGCTTGCCTCTCGCCATCAGATTATCTCTAGTGTTACTTTGTTCTGCTATTTCTGACAGTGGCTAGACTGTCCTATAAGCCTGTGTGTCAGGAGTGCTGTAGACCTGTTTTCCTGTTTTCTTTCAGCCAGTTATGGGGACAGAGTGTTCTGCTTTCGGGCGTGTAGTTTTTCCTCTCTACAGGTCTTCAGCTGTTCCTGTGGGCCTGTGTCTTGAGTTCACCAGGCAGGTCACTTGCAGGGGAAAAGTTGGTCCTACCTGAGGTTCCGAGGCTCAAGTGTGCTCATGGGGTACTGCCTAAGTCCTCTCCGCGGCGGCAGCAACCGAGAAGATCTGCGCCGCTCTTTCCGGGAGCCTCCGTGCACCAGGGTTCCAGATGGCGTTTGGTGTTTTCCTCTGGCATCTGGATGTGCGCAGAGTGCAGTCTCCTCCGGTCTCCCAGGCGTGCCTGCCCCTCTGTAGGTTTAGCTCTCCCTCCCACGGGACCTGGGTGCAGAGAACTGTTTATCCGGTCTGTTTCCTTCAGGTTCCGGCGGTGTCTCAGGCGCAGGGGTCCTGCCGCTCCTGGGCCCTCCCCTACGGGAACCCAGAGGCCTTATACAGTTTCCTCTTGGGCCAGGGATGTGGGCAGGGGTGGGCAGTGTTGGTGGTCTCCTCCGCTCTGCAGCCTCAGGAGTGCCCACCTGACCAGGCGGTGAGGTCTCTCTCCCACAGGGTTTGGGAGCAGAGAGCTGCTGCGAGCCGGGATCCGCGGGTGTGGGACTTCCCAAGAGTTTTCTAAGTAAGGAGATGGGATATCGTTATTTTCTGATTACCATATTCATTATCATTCAAAAGGTGGTTAACGCTCTGAAATACTGGATTTTAAATCTCTTCCCTGCCCCTGTCACTCCAATGTGCTAAAAATAGAAAATAAGTTCTGATAGAAGCATTTTTAACTTCTGAAAAAGACTCATTTGTATTGTCTTTAATTAAGTGTGTGTGTGTTTTGTGTTTTGTGTGTGTGTGTGTCTGTCTGTCTGTCTGTCTGTCTGTGTGTCTGTCTGTGGTACATGTGTATGTGCATATGAGTACGGATGCTGTCTGAGGCCAGAGGTGACAGATCCCATTGGAGCTAAAGTTACAGGCAACTGGAGGCTACCTGACATGGGAGCTAAGAACTAAACCTGAGTTGTTCTCCACAAGAGCAGTGAATATTCTTAACCGCAGAGCCATCTCTTCAGCCCGTGACAGATGCTTTTTTCCAAAGTTCAACACTGAAAGATTCAGCTGCATGAATGTTGTCATGGTTAATCTTCCTCGACAACATAGCTGACTGAGGATCACCTAAGAGATACACCACTGAGTGTGCCTGTGGAAGTGTTTACAGAGGTTCAGTGCGGGAGGGAAGGCTCATCAAATGTGCAGGTCACCAGCCCAGAGGACTGAATGGACTGGGATAAATGAGGCAGTCACTGAAGCAGTAGCTTTCTCCTTTCTCTGCTTCCCAATTGTTTCAGATGTGAGCCAGTAACCTCATTCTCCCGCCACCATGGTCCAAAGGCATCCCCACCACACCATGCCTTCCTGTAGTGATGGCCTATACCCTCAAACTGTGGAGGAAAATAAAGCTCCTCCAGGTTGTTTTTTGTCAGTATATAATTGTGACAACAAAAACCAGATAATACACATTTATAGCAAGAACTAAAATATACTTGACATTAATGTTTGAAACCTAGGAGACTGAGAGATCATGCCTTTATATATGAGTAGTTTATAAAACAAAAACCAGTGTACAGATAATCAGCAATAGAATTAAAAATAAGATATGTAAACAACAAAAAATATATGGGAGAAGTGTTCATAGCAATAAAAGAAATTCTAGTTAGATCAGTAATTTGCTGGCAAGAACACCAAAAATACCGCTTTCTACTTTTCTTCAGTTTTCCTCTTTTTTTTCTTTTATTGAAAATGATTTTTTCCCCTCACATAATATACCCTGATTATGGGTTCCCTCCCCCAACTCTTCCCAGTTCCTCCTACCTCCCTTCCCACCTGGCCCACCCCCTTTCTGTCTTTCATCAGGAAGCAAACAGGTTTGAACAGATAATAATAAAATAGGATAAGATCCAACACAAAGGAATAGCACAAAACAAAGAAACAAAACGAAAAGAACCCAAGAAAAGGCTTTAGAAACAGATAAAGACACAGAGACACATTCATTTACACGCTTACAAATCCTATAAAAATACCAAACTGGAAACCACAATATATCCATAATATGTAAGCAAAGAACCTGTTAGGTAAAAAGAGAGAAGAAAATATATACTGAAAATAAAAAAATAAGAAAAAATTTAAATTGAAAAGAAAAATGACAACAAAAATCTCCAAAAATGCCATTTGCTTTCTTCTTTTTATTCTTTTCAGAATGTTGATACCATAATAACTTTTTATTCTCAGACACTGTTTTTGTCTTTACTTTTATTGAATATTTTCTTCATTTACATTTCAAATGTTATCCCCTTTCCTGGTTTTGCCTCCAAAAATCCCCCATGCCCCCTCTCCTCCCCACCCTGACATTCCCTACACTGGGGCATCGAACCTTCGCAGGACCAAGGGCTTCTCCTCCCACTGATGCCCTACAAGGCCGTCCTCTGCTACATATGCTGATGGAGCCATGGGTTGCTCCATGTGTACTCCTTGGATGGTGGTTTAGTCCCTGGGAGTGATGTGGTGTCTGGTTGGTTGATATTGTTGTTCTTCTTATAGGGTTGCAAACCCCTTCAGTTACCTCAGTCCTTTCTCTAACTTCTCCATTAGGGACCCGGTTCTCAGTCCAATGGTTGGCTGCGAGCATCCACCTTTGTCAGAGCATCTGTCAGGTTCTGGCAGAGCCTCTCAGAAGACGGCTATATCATGCTCCTGTCGGCATGTACCTCTTGGCTTCCCCAGTAGTAACTGGTTTGGTGACTGCACGTGGGATGGAACTACATGTTTGGCAGACTCTGGATGGCCTTTCCTTCAGGCTCTGATCCATTCTTTGTTCCTGTATTTCCTCCTGTGAGTATTTTGTTCTCCCTTCCAAGAAGTACTGAAGCATGCACACTTTTGTCTTTTTTCTTCTTGAGCCACATGTGGTCTGTGAATTGTATCTTGGGTATTCCAAGGTTTTGGCCTAATATCCACTTATCAGTGAATACATATCATGTGTGTTCTTTTGTGACTGCGTTAACTCACTCAGGATGATAGTTTCTAGTTCTATCCATTTGCCTAAAAATTTCATGAAGTCATGGTGTTTGATAGCTGAGTAGTATTCCATTGTGTAGATGTACCACATTTTCTGTATCCATTCCTCTGTTGAAGGGTATCTGAGTTCTTTCCAGCTTCTGGCTATTATAAATAAGGCTGCGATGAACATAGTGGAGCACGTGTCTTTGTTATATGTTGGGGCGTCTTTTGGGTATATGCCCAAGAGAGGTATAGCTGGGTCCTCAGGTAGTTCAATGGCCAATTTTCTGAGGAACCTCCAGACTGATTTCCAGAATGGTTGTACCAGTTCTCAATCCCACCAACAATGGAGGAGTGTTCCTCTTTCTCCACATCCTCGCCAGCATTTGCTGTCACTTGAGTTTTTGATCTTAGCCATTCTGATTGGTGTGAGGTGAAATCTCAGGGTTATTTTGATTTGCATTTTCCTTATGACTAAAGATGTTGAACATTTCTTTAGGTACTTCTCAGCCATTTGATATTCCTCAGCTGTGAGTTCTTTGTTTAGCACATAGCCCATTTTAGAATAGGGTTATCTGACTCTCTGGAGTCTAACTTCTTGAGTTCTTTGTTTATATTGGATATTAGCCCTCTATCTGTTGTAGGATTGGTAAAGATCTTTTCCCAATCTGTTGGTTGCCATTTTGTCCTAATGAGAGTGTCCTTTGCCTTACAGAATCTTTGTAGCTTTATGAGATCCCATTTGTCGATTCTTGATCTTAGAGCATAAGCCATTGGTGTTCTGTTTAGGAAATTTTCTCCAGTGCCCATGTGTTCGAGACTCTTCCCCACTTTTTCTTCTATTAGTTTGAGTGTATCTGGTTTTATGTTGAGGTCCTTGTTCCACGTGGACTTAAGCTTTGCACAGGGTGATAAGCATGGATCGATCTGCATTCTTCTACATGCTGACCTCCAGTTGAACCAGCACCATTTGTTGGAAATGCTATCATTCTTCCATTGGATGGTTTTAGTTCCTTTGTCAAAGATCAAGTGTCTATAGGTGTGTGGGTTCATTTCTGGGTCTTCAATTCTATTCCACTGATCTATCTGTCTGTCTCTGTACCAATACGACACAGTTTTTAATCACTATTGCTCTGTAATACAGCTTGAGGTCAGGGATGGTGATTCCCCCAGAAGTTCTTTTATTGTTGAGGATAGTTTTCACTATCCTGGGTTTTTTATTCTTCCAAATGAATTTGCAAATTGCTATTTCTAAGAATTGGGTTGGAATATTGATGGAATCTGTAAATTGCTTTTGGCAAGATGGCCATTTTTACTATATTAATCCTGTCAAGCCTTGATCATGGGAGATCTTTCCATCTTATGAGATCTTCTTCAATTTCTTCCTCCAGAGACTTGAAGTTCTTGTCATGCAGATCTTTCACTTGCTTGGTTAGAGTCACATGGAGGTATTTTGTGTTATTTGTGACTATTGTGAAGGGTGCCATTTCCCTAAAATCTTTCTCAGCCTGTTTATCCTTTGAGTAGAGGGAGTCTAATAATTTCTTTGAGTTAATTTTATACCCAGTCACTTTGCTGAAGTTATGTATCAGGCTTAGTAGTTCTCTGGTGGAACTTTTGCAGTCACTTAAGTATACTATCATATCATCTGCAAATAGTGATATTTTGACTTCTTCCTTTCCAATTTGTATCCCTTTGACCTCCTTTAGTTGTCTGATTGCTCTGGCTATGATTTTGAGTACTATATTGAATAAGTAGGGAGAGAGTGGGCAGCCTTATCTCGTTCCTGATTTTAGTGGGATTGTTTCAAGTTTCTCTCTATTTAGTTTGATGTTGGCTACTGGTTTGCTGTGTATTGCTTTTACTATGTTTAGATATTGGCCTTGAATTCCTGATTTTTCCCAGACTTTTAACATGAAGGGATGTTGAATTTTGTCAAATATTTTCTCAGCATCTAATAAGATGATCATGTGGGTTTTTCTCCTCTGAGGTTGTTTATATACTGGATTTCATTGATGGATTTCTGTATATTAAACCAACCCCACATCCCTGGGATGAAGCCTACTTGATCATGATGGATGATCCTTTTGATGTGCTCTTGGATTTGGTTTGCAAGAATTTTATTGAGTATTTTTGTGTCAATATTCATAAGGGAAATTGATCTGTAGTTCTCTTTATTTGTTGGGTCTTTGTGTAATTTAGGTATAAGCATAATTGTGGCTTCATAAAAGGAATTGGATAGTGTTCCTTCTGTTTCTATTTTGTAGAATAGTTTAGACAGTATTGGTATTATTCTATGAAGGTCTGATAGAATTCTCCACTAAACCCATCTGGTCCTGGGCTTTTTATGGTTGGAAAACTTTTAATAACTGCTTCTATTTCTACAGGGGTTATGGGACTGCTTAGATCATTTATCTGATCCTGATTTAACTTTGGTACCTGGTATCTGTCTAGAAAATTGTCCACTTCCTCCAGATTTTCCAGTTTTGTTGAATATAGACTTTTAGAGTAGGATCTGATGATTTTTTTAATTTCCCCAGATTCTGTTGTTAAATCTCCCTTTTAATTTCTGATTTTGTTAATTTAGATACTGTCTTTATGCCCTCTGGTTAGTCTGGCTGAGGGTTTATTTATCTTGTTGAGTTTCTCAAAGAACCAACTCCTGGTTTTGTTGATACTTTGTATAGTTCTTTTGTTTCTACTTGGTTGATTTCAGCCCTGAGTTTATTTCCTGCGTTCTACTACTCCTGGGTGTATTTGCTTCTTTTGGTTCTAGAGCCTTTAGGTGTGCTGTCAAGCTGCTGACATATGCTCTCTCCGATTTCCTTCTGGAGGCACTCAGAGCTATGAGTTTTCCTCTTAGCACTGCTTTCATTGTGTCCCATAAGTTTGGGTATGTTGTGTCTTCATTTTCATTAAATTCTAAACAGTCTTTAATTTGTTTCTGCATTTCTTCCTTGACCAGGTTATCATTGAGTAGACTGTTATTCAACTTCCACATGTACGTGGGTTTTCTGTCCCTTTTTTATTGAAGACCAGCTGTAGTCTGTGGTGATCTGATAGGATGCATGGGATTATTTCAATCTTCTTGTATCTGCTGAGGCCTCTTTTGTGGCTGACTATATAGTTAATTTTGAAGAAGGTACCATGAGGTGCTGAGAAGAAGGAATATTCTTTTGTTCTAGGATGAAATGTTCTATAAATACCTGTTAAATCCATTTAGTCCGTAACTCCTTTTAGTTTCTCTATGTCTTTGTTTACTTTCTGTTTCCATAATCTGTATATTGATGAGAGTGCAGTGTTGAAATATCCCCCTATTACTATGTGAGGTGCAATATGTGCTTTGAGCTTTAATAAGGTTTCTTTTATGTATGTAGGTACCATTGTATTTGGAGCATAGATATTCAGGATTGAGAGTTCATCTTGATGGATTTTTCCTTTGATGGATATAAAGTGTCCATCCTTATCTGTTTTGATAACTTTTGGTTAAAAGTTGATTTTATTCAACATTAGAATATTAAAATAGATAAATAATATTCTTTAGCTTGTTTCTTGGGACCATTTGCTTGGAAAATTGTTTTCCAGACTTTTAATTGGAGGTAGTGTCTGTCTTTGTCACTGAGGTGTGTTTCCTGTATGCAGCAAAATGCCGGGTCCTCTTTACATATCCAGTCTGCTGTTCTATGTCTCTTATTGGGGAATTGAATTCATTGGTGTTAAGAGATATTAAGAAAGAGTGATTCTTGTTTTCTTTTATTTTTGTTGTTAGAGGTGGAATTATGTTTGTCTCTTTTCTTTTGGGTTAGTTGAAATTTGATTACTCTTTTGTTTTTTCTAGGGTGTAGTTTCCTTCCTTGTATTTGAATTTTCCATCTATTATCCTTTGTAGGGCTGGATTTGTGGAAAGATATTGTGTAAATTTGGTTTTGTCATGGAATATCTTGGTTTCTCCATCTATGGTAATTGAGAGTTTTTGTTGTATATAGTGGCCTGGGCTGGCATTTGTGTTCTCTTAGTGTCTGTGTGACATCTGCCCAGCATCTTCTGACTTTCATACTCTCTGGTGAGAAGTCTGGTGTAATTCTTATAGGTCTGCCTTTATATGTTACTTGACCTTTTTCCCTTTCTGCTTTTAATATTCTTTTTTGTTTTGTGCATTTGGTGTTTTGACTATTATGTGACAGGAGGAATTTCTTGGGTCCAATCTATTTAGAGTTCTGTAGGCTTCTTGTATGTTTATGGGCATCTCTTTCTTTAGGTTAGGGAAGTTTTCTTCTATAATTTTGTTGAAGATATTTACTGGCCCTTTAACTTGGGAGTCATCATTCTTTTCTATACCTGTTTGTTTCTATACCTCTTTAGGTTTGATTTCTCATTGTGTCCTGAATTTCCTGGATGTTTTGTGCTAGGGGCTTTTTACATTTTACATTTTCTTTGATGGTTGTGTCAATGTTTTCTATGGTATCTTCTGCCCCTGAGATTCTCTCTTCTATCTCTTGTTTTCTGTTGGTGATGCTTGCATCTATGACTCCTAATCTCTTCCCTAGGTTTTCCATCTCCAGGATTGTCTCCTTTTGTGATTTCTTTATTGTTTCTATTTCAATTTTTAGATCTTGGATGGTTTTGTTCAATTCCTTCCCCTGTTGTGATGTATTTTCCTATAATTATTTAAGGGATTTTTGTGTTTCCTCTTTAAGGGCTTCTACTTGTTTACATGTGTTGTCCTATATTTCTTTAAGGGAATTATTTATGTCCTTCTTAAAGTCCTGTATCATCATGAGATATGATTTTAAATCCAAATCTTGCTTTTTCAGTGTGTTTGAATATCCAGTATTTGCTTTGGTAGGAGAGCTAGGCTCTGATGATGCCAAGAAATCTGGTTTCTGTTGCTTAGGTTCTTGCACTTGCCTCTTGCCATAGGTCATCTCTGGTGTTAGCTTGTCTTGCTATCTCTAACAGTGGTTTGATCCTCCTATAAGCCCGTGTGTCAGCACTCCTGTAAACCTGTTTTCTTCCAGTGTGATCTGGGTACAGAGAATTGTGGGACCAGGTCAGCTCCAAGCACAGAAACCGGAAGGGTCCTGTCCCAGACTGCTGCTGGGTTTGTGTGTTCTGAGGCTCCATGTGAGTCACTCAGAGCAGAAGAATTGGTCTTACGTCTATTCTCATGTGTGTCAGCTCTCCTGGCAATTGCCTTTTAGCTCTGGGTGATAGCAGAGACAGGAAGAATCCTCTCCCTGACTGTTCCTAGGTTCCTGTGTCCAGTGGGGTCTAGGCAGGCCCCTCTTGGGCCAGGAATGTGGACAGAAGTAGTTGTCTCCTCTGAGTTCTCAGGATTATCCACACTTCTGAGAGTCCAGCTCTCTCCCCCATGGGATTTGGGTCATTAATCTCAATTTTAATTCAGTAAGAAATTCATATCAATGAAAATCTTAAACATGTATGAAATAAATTCTGTACCAATGTAAAAGATTGTAATGTCAGCTTAGTAACAAATATAAGGATTTCTACCAAATGAGATTATGGCTGTACAATCAATTTGAGCTAATTCCTCCCAGTTAAATTATGATCATTTCTAAATTCTCCAAAAAGACAACTTTAGAATAACCACCTCTAACCTCACAAAGTTTAGGGGACTCTTCAATAACTTCTTCAAGCTCTACATGGGTGTTAAGATACCTTTGAGGGGGGTTCGGTCCCCAGCTCCGAAAAAAAAGAACCCCCCCCAAAAAAAAGATACCTTTGAGGGGTAGGGGAAATGGAGGAGTTGTTTGGCCTTAAAAAGGCCACCCAATGATTGTTGTAACCTCTGATGTCTGTCCCGACTGGATCTGGCTGAAAGTCCCTGAGATCAGGAGTCCAAGCAGGCCAGCTGAGCATTCTGATGATGGGCCTCACCAAGCTGCACATTCTGCAGTATATAAATCGCAAAACAAGAGTTTAGTATCATCAAGGTGTCTTGTGGTTTGATTCTCTTAAATCTAGTTTTTCAAGAGGTCTACCTTTATCAAATCTGATCCATTTAACTTTAGAAGGTGTCCAGACCCTAACCACCCCCTTTAAAAACACAGACAAAACCTTTCTCCCAAGATAGCGTGTCCTTTAGTCAGCAACCAGAAAAGCTTGTATCTTTTCTATGACTCCTGATCTCTTTCCTAAGCTTTCTATCTCCAAGTTTGTCAACCTTCATGATTTCTTTATTGTTTCTATTTCCATTCTTAGATCCTGGCTGGTTTTGTTCAATTCCTTCACCTGCTGTACTTTCCTGTAATTGTTTAAGGGAATTTTGTGTTTCCTCTTTAAGGGCTTCTACCTATTTACTTGTGTTATCCTGTATTTCTTTAAATGAGTCATTTATTATGTCCTCCTTAAAGTCCTCTATCATCATCATGAGATGTGATTTTTAAATCCAAATCTTGCTTTTCCAGTATGATGGGGTATCCAGGACTTGCTGTAGTGGGAGAACTGGGTTCTGGTGATGCCAAGTAGCCTTGGTTTCTTTTGCTTATGTTCTTGTGCTTGCCTCTCATCATCTGGTTATCTCTAGTGTTACCTGCCCTTGCTGTCTCTGACTGCAGCCTGTACCTCCTGTGATCCTGGTTGTGTCAGCACTCCTCAGAGTCCAACTGTCTCTGTGAGCCTATGATTCTGCGATCCTGTGATCCTATGATACTGCAATCTTGTGATGCTGAGATCTTGGTTGTGTCTGATCTCTTGAGTCAAGTTTCCTTTGTGATCCTGTGTGCTCAGAGCACCTCTGATCCTTGACATGTTAGAGCACCTGGGAGTCTGGCTTCCTCTGGAAGTTGTGGTACTTGGTGCAGAGCCAGCCCCTATGGTCTGCTCGGGCACTGGTTCAAAACAGAAGGGAACCCATGTCACTGGCTGGGTGGAGACTCCTGTGTCCCTGGATCCTGGGGGTCCCAGTTACTCCAGGTGTTGAGGCAATTGTTGTGGCCTCCTCACCTCTGATCCTGGGAGTGTTAGAGCACCTGGGAGTTGGGCTTCTTCTGGGTGTTGTGGGAGTGGGTAGGGAGCCAGCACCCAAGGTCAGCTCCACAGACTGGAAGGTGCCCCTGGCTGGGCTGAGGTTCCTGATGGGTTTCTTTTATTTTGGTCATGCACTGCTGGGCGTGCAGCCTACCCTTGGGAGCACTTTGTTTCCCTAGCTTCTCTTGGAGAAAACTAAATTTTCATTTTCAAGTGGTTACCAATTGGAGATTGGTTCTGGGTAAGGAATGGGGACACATGTCCACTTTTACTTTCTGCTTTAGAACACCATCTGATATAGACCTGTTGAGGTCCAGGGCATGCTGCCTATCTCTGTGAGTTCACATGTGTGTTGATCATCTTGATTTAAAGAGTCTTGTTCTTTGGTGTCCTCCGTCCCCTCTCTATACTCTTTCCTCCTCATTATCAACAGGGTTCCCTGGCCCCTAAGTGGAGGAATTTGATGGAGACATTCTGTTTAGAACTAAGTGTTCCCAGGTCTCTCACTCTGTGTGATGCCTAGTTGTGGATCTCTGTGTCTGCTCCCATCTGCTGCATGAGGAAGCTTCTCTGATGATAACTGAGCAAAGTACTGAAATATGAGTATAGCAGAATGTCATTAGAAGTCATTTTATTGCTACACTTTTGTGTGTTTGTTCACTTGTTTGTTTGCTTTGTTTTGCTTTTAAGAACAGTAATATTTGGTTTTACCCTAAATCCCTTGGCTAACTAGTCTAAGGTTCATGGTCACCTAGTATCAGGTATATTTGTATGTATACAAACACACTCCATGTGTATAAAAATATGTATATAAATCCACTCCATCTTATGGATTAAGCTTTAAGCCAAATCAGATATTAGTTGGTTATGCCCATATCTTTGTGCCAACATTGCCCTAGCATATCTTACAGGCAGCACACCGTTGTAGATCACAGGGTTTATGGGTGGGTTGGTATTTATATTCCTCCTTTGGTAGCCTGAAGAGAACCTTCCTATGCCAAAGACACTAGAACATAGGGGTGAAAGCTCTATTTAGGCACTAGCTCAACCTCTTCATGTTCAGTGAGTTGTATGGGTGTTGTCTTCAGCAATGGGGCCTTTAGAGAGTAACCTACAGTCTTGGTGACAGCCTGGGTGGTGTGGGGTTTCCATTGGATTCCTTTAGCCAACAACTCAATTAGACATAACCCAATTCTGGTCTAAGAAGACTCTATTGGGGACAAGAAATGGTCAGTTGGGGCTCTGTCTCCCCTATTATTTGGTTATTTCACTTAGATTACTTTCATCTGAGTATATTTTAGGAAACTTCTACTGTGTTAGATTTCAATACCACACCTTGTATGCCCTTAATTTTATCTGTCTCTCACTGTATCGCCTTCTTTGTCTCTCTCTCTTCCCCTCCCCACTTAACCCTCCCATTTCAGTTCCTGTCTCTATCCACCCATATCTAGTCAATGTCCCTATTTTTCCAGGGAAATACATCTGTCCCCCTCTAGTCTTTTAATCTGTTCCTGACTTTAGTGGTTCCACAGGTTGTAGCTTTGTTATCACTGACTTAACAGTTAATATCCACATATGAATAAATACATACCATATTTCTCTTTCTGGGTCTTAGTTACTTCACTCAGGAGGATTTTTTTCTAGTTCCCTCCATTTACCTGTGAATTTTATGATTAATTTTAAATGGATGAGTGATATTCCACTGTATAAATGTACAACATTGTCTTTACTCATTCTTCTGTTGATGAGCAAGTGGGTTGTTTCCAATTTTTGGCCATTATAGATATGGCAGCAGTGAACATGGTTGAGCAAGTGTCTCTGTGGTAGGCTGAAGTGTCCTTTGGGTATGTCCAAGAGGGGTATAGCTGGACCTTGAGGGAGATTAATCCCCAACTTCCTGAAGAACCGCCATGCTGATTTCCACAGTGGCTGTACAAGTTTGGACTCCTATAAGCAGTGGAGGAGTGCTCTCCTTACTCTACAATCTTGTCATATGGAGCTGTCACTTGTTTTATTGATCTAAGTCATTCTGACAGATGTAAGATGAAACCTCAAAGTCGTTTTGATTTGCATTTCCCTGATGACTAAGGATGCTGAGCATTTCTTTAAATGTTTCTCAGACATCTGGGTTTCTACTCTGTTTAAATCTGTACCCCACTTTTAAATTGGGTTGTTTTCTTGATTTCTGGTTTCTTAAGTTCTTTATATTTTTTTGGGATACTGACCGTCCATCAGATGTGTACTTGGTAAATTTCCCATTCTGTAGGCTGCTGCTGTGTCTAAATGATGGTGTTCTTTGCCATGCAGAAGCTTCTTAGTTTCATGAGGTCCCTGTCTGTGTTAATAGTGTTCTGTTCAGAAAGCTTCTTCTGTACAAATACATTCAAGGCTATTCCCCATTTTCTCTTCTAACAGATTCAGTGTATCTGTTTTTCTGTTAATGTCTTTGATCCATTTGGATTTGAGTTTTATGCAGGGTAATAAATATGGATCTATTTGTATTCTTCAACATGCAGCCATCCATTTAGACCACTACCATTTGTAGAAGATGTATTTTTTTCTTGAATGTATTTCTGGCTTCTCTAGTTTCTATTTTTACTGGCAAACATGCAAAAAGATCTGGATCCCTTTTTAATGTGAAACTGGAAAAAATGCACTTTTATATAGCATGGTGTTCTAGTCCTTCTCTAAGGCAGACCAGAAAGGCAAACTCTTCCAATTTTACTTTTGAATGTAATGAAAAAACTGTCATGAATAATTGCATGGAAGGTTAACGATAAACATTTGTTATGGGGAAGATATAGAAAGAATATCTTCATTGCAGAGACATAACCTGGACTATAGTGACTGAAACCAAAAAAGAGAGAGAAACGGAGATGGGGGTAGATATAAAAGGAAAAGAGAAGAGAGATGATATGAAAGAAAAGGGGAGGGAAAAGGAAAGGAGGAGAAAGGAAAAGAAGTGGGGAGAATATGGGAAGAGAGGGAGGAAGGGGGAGGTCTGGGAAGAGAAGGAAGATGCTGGGCTAACAGGTGGAAAGAAGAAAATTCAGAATAGCTGTCAGAGAATCCCCCCATGGGCCTTTGATTATCAGCTAGCCCTCCAACAGACAGCTCCTTAAGGGAAGAAAATGATCTGTATTTTCTGAATGTTCTTTCCCATCTTTCCTGGAGTATGCAATTCTACTGATTAGAATTAAACTTACGGAGTTCTGATGGCATTCATGGGTTAGACAGAAGTTTAGAAGCTTTCTCCTCCTGACACCATAAATGAAAACAGACAGGGTAACAGAGAAACATTCAGGAAAAGGGGAGAGAGGATGTCAGGAATGGAGAAGATGTGATGGGCAGTAGAGAGTCATTGAGAAATAGAAAACTCATGCAGAGACTATGAAGAAATGGCCACAGTTTCATCCCACATCCAGGAGGTGAGGGCAATGACATACTGAAACACCAGCAGTGAGAACAGACACAGGGAAATCCAGTTCCCTAGCCCTCTGGCCAGTGGGAGATTTGGTGTGGTCATGATACTGACTGTGTGTCAGACTAACAGCAAACAAGAAATACACTCAGTAAGCTACAGCCATCACCTTAAGAAGCCTGCTGTAAGAAACTGAACTGCCAGGAACAATAACAACTTGAGGAGTTGGGGTTACACTGCCACACTGTCTGAGTGGGAGACAGCAGGAATAGGAGGTAGGGGGACAGGGTCAGACTTGGATATTTGAGAAGTTTTAACAGTGGGGCCTTTGGCTGTGAGACACTGAGACACCCCTAGTCCCACTCTCTGGGATACAAGCTCCACCATGTTTGCATACCAGAGGAGCCCAAAAGATCCAGCCCTGCTTGGTATTAGCGCCACCTTCCTCCTAAGTGTAGTTAAACCAGGGTCCAGGGAAGCTCTTGATTTCCACAGTCTTGTCCTTCCTGCTGGTGGTTTGCTGGGAGGAAGCTCTGGAAAGCACAGAGACTGCCAGGCAGAGGATTGGGTTCTCTTGGTTCTCCCTTCAGTGAAGATTCCCATCTTCTGTTACTTCTTAATGCAATTGAAGAATGCCACTCTCTCAGGCCATTCTCTATGCCTGAATGTACAAACTACAGGACAGTCTGTCTAACACGTAAGAAGCCACCCAATTTATAAGTGATGAAGCTCAATTCGGCTAGCAATGATCCCAGAACACCACCACACACAGGAAATGGAAGCTTCCAGAATGAACGTGGCATTGAAATGGGCAACTGACCCATGACACTAGCCCGTCTCTTAGCAGTCAACCCCAGACTAAATTGAAAGAACATTAAGAACATTCAGATAAAACCATCATCCATCCAGGCATGGTGACATATATTTATGATCCTAGAACTTGGGAGGCAGAGAATCCTCTGAATTTGAAGCTAGCCTGATCTACACAGTGAGTTCCAGTACAGTCAGGGCTACATAGTGAGACACTGTCTCAAGACAATAAGAAAAATCCCCACCATCTTCCACCTGGAAGATTCCAGAGTTACAGGACCAATAAAGAAAACGCTCCAATTCTTTGTCATCTAACAAAGGTTTCTCCTCCTCTTCCTTCTCCTCCTTCTCCCTCTTGCTTTTTGTTGTTGTTCTTGCTTCAATGTTTTATTGATGTTCAATTGACTTATATTCTAAACTATTTTTATATTTTTATTGTTTAATCCTATTTTTACGGTTATCCAATTTTCTTTCATTTTCTAAAAAGACTGTCTATTGCTTTTTTTCTCTCCTTCTTCACATTCTTCTCCTTTTTCCTTCACATTTTCATATGCAGCTTGGTCAATTCTTTGTTAGTCTCCTTCACCTTTCTGTTTTCATTCATTTACTATTATAATAGTTATTGATTTTACTGTAGTAAATATTTAACCTTATAGATTGCTCTACTTTATGCTCTCTTTTCTGTGTTTATCAGTTGAGATAGCGGTGGGCTGTAGTTTATATTTCTGTATGGCTGGATCTGGTTCTGATGATGATGTGGCTGTGCCTTTTGTTCTCTCTAGATGGTGCTTTGAATTGAGCCCTCAAGTCAAGGCTGATGGACAAGCTCACTAAATAAAACAGGAAGAGAAGCCACCCCAACAGACATACAAATATCAACACAGAAACAGAAGAGGCATGAAAAGTCAGTGCAGCAGGCTTCCTCTAAGCAAAGTATTCCAAGGTCTGGTTTTAAACATAATTGATGACCCCAAAAAGAATTCCAATGAACAAGTGAAAAAGGCAAAGGTGTTAGTTCAAGACCTGGAATAGCAATTCAGCAACATGACTGAGAAAGTCCACAAGGAAATTAAGTTTGTAAAAACAAACAGAAAAAAAAAAACAAACCTCAAGGAATCAAAGAAAAAAAAACCATTCAAATAACACACAAGCAATAGCAGAGGCTGAAGACTTAATCAAGGTCAAGATAAAAATAGATAAGAAATAAATAAACACAGACATGAGTATCACAATCTCTAGGACCTGACCAAGAAAACGAACCTAGGGATCCATGTGGAGAAGATACAAACTAAAAGCATAGAAAATCTATTTCATGAAATGTAGCTGAACGTTTCTGGACGCTAGAGAAATCTTAGATATCTTAGTTTCTTTTCCAATTTCTTTGATAAAATACCTCCAACAAAAGCAACTCACAGGAGACAGTTTCCATCACTGAGGAGTCAATGATGGGAAGCCAAGGCAGTAGAAGTTTGGAGAACCTGGTCACACTGAAGCTACAGGCAGCAAGAAGAGAGAGACGAATGAAAGCCTTCTGCTTGTACTCCATACATTTTCTCTATCATCCAAGATATTGTGTTTTATAATACAGTTCAAGTTCCTCTGCTTAGAAAATGGTGTGGTTCACATTGAGAGCATCTTTCCCTTCCACCTCAATTAACTTAATCGAGACAATCCCCCACAGACATGCTCAGAGGCTAACACTAATCTAGGTAATCCCTTACAGCTGTGCCCAGAGGCTTGCCTCCAGGTGAGTGTAGACATTGTGAAGTTGGCAATTAAAACTCACCCTCACAATATTCAAGGACAGGAAACGGTTAGAGCTCCCAATTGACACGACAAGGAAAGAACCTCTCCTTGTCACATTAAATAAAATGCTAAGGCTAAGAACAAAAGAGGAATATTAAAAGCTTCGGAAGAAAACTGCCAACACGTTCATGAATGCAAATTCATCAGAATAAGATGAACTTCTCAGCAGAAAACCTAGTTGCCAGGAAAAAAAAAATCATGGAATAATAAAACCCAAGCCCTGAAAGGAAATAACTGTCAATCAAAACATAAAGAAAAGTATTTTTTTAATCAGTGCATGAATGAAGACCTCTTACAATAAGCACAATCTAAATCAATTCATCACCACCAAGTCAGAACTGCATAAGATACTTAAAGGAATTCTAGTCATAGAAGAAAGATGTCTACAAGGACTAGAGTTCAGGAAAGAAAAAAAACTGCATGAGAGGGAGAGATATGAACACCAAACAATAACAAAAAAATGATTACATGTGGCCAAAGCAGTAACTAGCAAACCCCTAAAGCGAATAAGGGAGAAAGAACAGAACAAACTGTATTGGATCAAACCAAGAGCACATTGAACAAAATTCACCTACCGCCTCTTAATAATATCCCTAAATATAAGTGGTCTTAATTTTTAATTATAAGATGCAGACTAGGAGCTAGAGAGATAGCTCAGTACTTAAAAGTCCTCTCTGCTCTCACAGAGAAACCAAGTTCAGCTCCCGACAGCCAGTTCAGCCAGTTCAGCCAGTTCAGCCAGTTCAGCCAGTTCAGTCAGTTCACAACTCCAGCTCCAGGAAGATTTGATATCTCTGACCTCTTTAGGTGCCTGCACAATTTGCAAATAGCCACATATTCACACATTTTTAAAAATAAATGTTTTTTAAAGGTTGGTTGTAATAAAATAACCATCTAATTGGTTTGATTAAAATACAACATCCAGCTAATCCCTAAAAGAAGTGTACCTCCATATCAAGGATACACACAGGAGACTGAAAGGGAAAGAATGAAAACTGATGTGTCAGTTAAGTGAGATACAAAACCCAGCAAGACATTCTCTAACTATGTCTGCCAAATGACCTGCATACAAAAATTAGCCAGAAGTAATGATCATAACACACTAGCAAAATGGGTCAATTAATCATGAAGATATAATGACTGTATATATATATATATATATATATACATATATATATATATATATATAATTTCATTTAAAACCAAATACAAAGAAACCTCACTACTGGAAACACAGGTGTCTAGAAGCCCAAGTTCAGTAATAGTGAGTGACTTTGATACCCACTCTCACAAACAAGAGAAATCATCCAGGCAGAAACGTCAATTAGGAAACACCGAATGTAGAAATCATCACACATCAAATATACTCCATATGCATCTAAAAATACCTCATCCAAACATTGTAGTACACAGTTTTCTTGCAATACAGGACCTTGTGACAAAGGATTAACATTATAGGTCACAAAGCAAGTAAATAATAAAATAGCGTCTTATATCTTATCAAACTGGAAAACAACACCCCCACCCCCACCCCCACCCCCACCCCCACCCCCCAAAAAAAACCCAACCCAGCATCAAGAACAACTGTGTGTGTGGAGAGGCAACAGTGTGCTCTTGAGTGAATGTGAGTCATGGGAACTCAGGTAGAACCAGATACTCCATGTTCCATGGCCGCAGCCTGACACAACCCCTGCCAGCATTCCTACACTGGTATGGTAGATTGTATTCCACAAACAACAGACACAATGGACCCTTCCTCCCTTCAGTTTCATAATACAAGGAACTTAGGTCACAGCAACAGAAAAGCAGCCTCTGCTGATGCCAGTACAGAAATACAAGCCGGCAGAATTAGTGCTTAATTCCGGTACCAGTGATGCTCCTCAAACTACTTCAGAAAACGGAAAAGGCATAAACACCGCCAAATCCACTCTACAAAATCAGTATTACTTTGAACCAAAACTGAGAGTCAAACAAAAAGAAAACGTTTCACACCTTTTTGCCCAGGGAGAGTCATAGAGCCCCATCAAATTCCTACAACCCACATTCAACAGCACATTAAAGATGTCATGAGCCACGATCATCGCACTGGCTTCGTTCCAGGGAGGGAGAGATAAATGGAATGTGGTGCATAAATAGAACAGGGAGAGGAATCACACTTCCACCTCAACACATTCAGTAAAAGCCTTCGCAGAGGTCATCATCTCTTCGTGATAAGAGCTGAAAAGAAACCAGATATAAGTGGCATATGACTCCACATAACAAAAGCTATTTACAACAACATTTATAGCCACCATTATACTAAACAAGCAAGAACTGAAAGATTTCCTTTAAAGTAGGGGGGAAAAAGATTATTCTCTTTACTTTTACACAATCTGCTGCCTAACTACTGTTCTGGTTTGGTTTTCCTCTTGCTGTGATAAACACCATGATCAAAAGCAAACTTGTTTAGTGAAGGGTTTGTTTCAGCTGACAATTTATAGTTTATCGTTAAGAGACTCAAGCTAGAAGCTTGAAGCACAAACCACAAGGGAGCACCGCATATTGCTCCCCATGGCATGTTCAGCGCTTTATATGGCTCAGGCCCATCTGCCCAAGAATAGCACTGCCCACAGTTGACTGGAACCTGTTACATCAATTAGAAGCCAAGAAACTACTACAGGCACCAATCTGACAATTCCTCAGCTGAAGACCTAGGGTTGTGTCAAGTTGATAAAATGTAAGCAGCAGGAATGCTTAGCATCTCAGGAAAATGGGAGAAGAAATATAGGGATGCAAATCAGAAAGGAAGAAGTTAAATCACCCCTACTGAAAGATGACATGGTCTAATCTTCAATGAATCCTTCAGGAAAACAAACAACAACAACAACAAAAGCTTTAAGATTTAATAAATTCTTACAGCACAGTAGCATCGTAGAAAATTGGCATACAAAAATTAAATAGCATTTTTACATACCAATAACAACATTTCCAAGAAAGAAATCAAGAAAAGAGTACCATTTACAAACTTTTAAAAAATCCCTACCTATAAACCTAACCCTTCAAAATACCAAAGAAAGAATTGGGGAGGGGAGGAGACCACTGAAAGATGAAGAAAATCCTGTATTTATGGGCTGAAAGAATTAATATTGTGAAAACAGCTGTATTACTAAAACCAATCTACAGATTCAGTGCAATCCTCCATCAAAATTCTAATTATAACCTTCAGAAAACTACAAAAAGCAATCCTAAAACCTCCATGAAACATAATAAATCCTTAATACCTAAAGTAATACCGAGCAAAAAGAGCAATGCTAGATGTGTTACCAAACATGAGCTCAATTAATTTACATGTATGACTGGTTTGAATACGTATACCCCACCCCCACCCCGAGACTCATCCATGTGTTTGAATCTTGGTCCATAGGAAGTGGCACTATTAGGAGGCGTGACCTTGTTGGAGTGGGTGTGGCCTTGTTGGAGGAAGTGTGTTACCGTAGGGGCGGGCTTTAAGGTCTCATATGCTGAAGCTATGCCTAGTGTGGTGTACAGTCTCCTTTTGCTGCCTGTGGCTCATGGAGAACTCTCAGCTCCTGCTCCAGCACCATGCCTTCCCACCATGATGACAATGGACTGAACCTCTGAACCTGTAAGCCAGCCCCAATTAAGTGTTTTCCTTGCTATGGTCATGGTATCTTTTCATAGGAATAAAACTCTAAGACATATGCCCACCTAATATTTGTAATTTAAACAAATTATGATTATTATGGTTAAATTTTTAGTGTAATTGCTTTTTTTCTTTTTCTTTTATATGTATGGGTGTTCTGCCTGGACGTACACGTACCACACAAGCAAATGGCAACCAGAAGAAGGTGTCAGGTTGTTAGCTGGGACTTGAACCAAATGTCCCTGGAAGAGCAGTCAATTCTCTTAACCACTGAGCTACCTTTCAGTACTCTTCACAATAACCAAGTTACAGAATCAGCAGAGGTATCCATTAACATATGCCCTGATAAAGAAAATGTCATTTATGCACACGAGCACACATACACGTACACACACACACACACACACACACACACACACACACACACACACGCACACACTGGCGTTTCATGCTTCCATATAGAACAAAGCAATCCTATTATTTACACAGAATGCACAGTCAGAGATTATCACATCAAATGAAACCAGAGTTACAAAGACAAATATCATGTTCCCACACATATGTGAAATATAGATTTTAAAATCAAAATATATAGGGCTGGAGAAATAGCTCAGTCAAGAGAACTTGCTGCTCTTGCAGAAGACCCAGGTTCAGTTCCCAGCACCCACATGGCTGCTAATAACTGTCTATAAGTCCAGTGACAGAGAATGCAATGCCCTCTTTTGCCTCCACAGGAACCAAGCATGTATATGATATATAGACATGCATGCAGGCAAAACATTCATACACACAAAAAATGAAAAAATAAATCTTTAAGGAATGAAATAAAAGCAGAAGGGCGATTGTTTGGGAAGAGGGAGAAAAATGGGACATGATTGCCAAAAACCACAATTTTATATATAATATGAAAATGTCACAAAAACAATTATTTTTATACAACTCATATCTACTATCACAAATATTCTAAAGAATGAGGTTTAAAATATTTTAAAAGTAAAATTAAAATAAGGTCTGAAACAAGTAAGACACATTTGAATGTTACACAATACTCTTTCAAATGAACTTTTCATTTCCTTCTTGAGTTCTGTCTTCGGCCTATTTTCATTCACTAGTGAATTATCCAATCTCCATGAATTTGTTTACTTTCTGCCACCTTTTACTGTTCTTTTATCTATCTTTAGTCTCTGGTGGTCAGGTAGGATGCAAGGCATTATTTTGATTTCCCTCTATTTGTTGAGATTTTCTTTGTCCTACGATGTTGGCATCTTTGGGGAAAGTTCCATGTGTTGCTGAGAAGAAAGTAGACTCTTCAGTGTTTGGGTGGATATTCTATAGATTTCTGCTAGGTCACTTTAACTCCCATGGATCATTGTGGTGTTTGTGGACCTCTAGCATGACACCATGACAGGAGGATGGAGGTTAAGCCAAAAAAGTGGGATGCTCCAAGACCCTTATTAGGTCTGGGGTTATTACTTAATCCAAACGGGAAATGTTAGTCTTAGGAGCTAAATCTCTGTAAGCCACAGAATGCTCTCTGTAGGGGATGTTGCTGTTCTAGGGTCCTCATGGAGCCTACTTACCTTCACACCAGCATGTGACTTCTGCATACTCTAGTATGGCTAACAGTCTAGCCAGCACACGTCAGCATGCTTATCACAGTTTCCAGGCTGCAATCTTGATGCCAAGAGCTGTGCATTAGTCTGTTCTCATATTTGGCAACATAATCTTAGGAAACAGAGTCAATTCTGAGATTTCTAAATGGATCTGCAGAGAAAGGGTCAGTGCTGTGTCTAATTTCACAAAGCAGGGAAGAGGCAGAACCAGGCAGTTGGGAGAATGCTGTCTTCATAGCACTAGTATCTGCCACAGGATTGCGTGTTCCTCAGCACAGAACAGACAAACCTTCAGGAAAGTGCATCCCAGAGACCTCATTGGGTGGCAAAGCCTTCACCAAATATTTCAGTAATTCATCAACATTTGCTCTTCCCTCCACGGCCAAAGACCGAATGTTTCCTTTCCAATGTCACTTAGCAAGGACTTTCATGGCTATTAGTTGTCAAAAAGACCCTGGAAAGCCAGAAAGACGAGATTACCTCAAGACTTGGACTCGAAGGAAGGAAATGCGGAGGGAAGGTCAGACTCACATCTCAAGGTCATGACCCACAGACACAGTGTAGGGACGGTTTTGTAATCCCATCTCTTCTAGTAGCCTTCTCTTGGGCAGTTAAAAGCTTCTTGATGATTATATGCCATCTGCCTCAATTTTCTTACTCCTAAAATTAGGGTGAGGAGATTGACGATAGAGGGCAAAGGCCTGGTCACATTCTGCTTTTCTTTTCTCCTCTCAGCTGTGTGTGTCTTCCCATGTTACCCAACTGTTGCCCAAATATGTAGAGGAGACCACAGCTTGGATGCCTTTTTTCTCCCAGACAAGGTTTCTCTGTTTAGCCTAGAATGTCCTGGAACTCAATCTGTAGTCCAGACTGACCTCGAAGTACTGCCTGCCTCTGCCTACTTAGTGCTGGGATTAAAGTCCTGCTCCACCAGTGCCTAGCTTAGACGCTAATCTTTAAAGAAATGAGTATATATAGCATGATTTTCAACATTCGCCCTTACAGTTTTCTTAAGAAAGTCACTTAAACCATAGATTCCAGTGTGTGTGTGTGTGTGTGTGTGTGTGAGAGAGAGAGAGAGAGAGAGAGAGAGAGAGAGAGAGAGAGAGAGGGACAGGACAGGGACAGGGACAGGGACAGGGACAGGGACAGGGAGGGAGAGAAAGAGAGAGAGAGAAGGATGGGGGGCACATACACTGTCATAATTCTGAAGGCCACAAAATGCTTACAGCTGGCTTGCATTCAAGCTTCTCTTCTAGCCAGTGGCAGCTGGGGACCAGAAGGCATTTGTTCCAGGACACCCGTGGTGGCAGCAGCAGATTCTGGCCCTTCATGAAGCGCTGCCCAGCATGGAGCCTCTCCTATCACACTCCAAAGACCCCAAGGACCCCATTGTCCCCAGAAGCATATCGCCTGATGCTCCATGAGTTATTAATCCCTGAGGATGCACATCACACCGCATCCCCCACTAGTCCTCTGAGTTACCCTCTGACAGCCATGGGCTCTAAATTGTGTTCTGTGCTTTCCACAGAGGGAACCAACAGAAATACAGACAGTTGGGAAGATTTTTCTGTCTTTTTAGCTAAAAGAGATGAAAAAGAGAGGAACAGGTGGAGCCCTTCACCTAAACCCACCAAAGTGCACATTGGGAGGCTCACCAGGAATGTGACCAAGGATCATATCATGGAAATATTTTCTACTTACAGGGAAATTAAAATGATTGACATGCCTGTAGAAAGGATACATCCTCATCTATCCAAAGGCTATGCGTATGTGGAATTTGAGAATCCAGATGAAGCAGAGAAGGCGCTGAAACACATGGATGGAGGACAAATTGATGGCCAAGAGATCACTGCCACTGCGGTGTTGGCACCCTGGCCTCGTCCACCGCCTTGGCGATTCAGCCCGCCCAGGAGAATGCTTCCACCACCTCCCATGTGGTGTAGGTCACCTCCATTAATGAGGAGAAGGTCTTGATCCCCAAGACGCAGGTCCCCTATGTGAAAGAGGTCTCGATCCCCCGGCCACCGCCACCACAAGAGCCGATCCAGCTCCAACTCCTCCCAATAAGCAGGGACATGGATCCGTACCTCTGTAACTTATGTTCCCCAGACTCAGTTTTTTTGTTCTTTTCTCTAGCCAAATGAGGATCTGTACAGCAGTTGAGATATTTCCTCTGCAGGAGGATTCTGGTTTGTAGAGGTACTATTGATTCAGGACTGTTCCCATAGAGGTACCCTGTAGTTTTCTGGCTAGAAAGTTCACCCCTTCAGTTCTTGAGAGTCTGTTTGGTAGCAGAGCCAATTGGAATATAGGACAGCACACCGTTTTCCAGATGACCTAGGACCAGTCAGTCAAGCCCTTGCTGTGCCACGCCGGTGGAAAGGACCAAGCCTCTGTTCTGTTAGGCCTGCCCATGGCCGCTGCTGAGTACCCTTCAACTTCTAGGGTTAAAACCTTTGAAGGATACCTCCATAAATGGTTGTCTTTTCTATCCCTGTGTCTCTGTTACTTTCTAACATTGGTGAGCCAGTTCTATAGGGTCCTCATGAAACCTAGCCCACCCCATTGTCACCTGCCATTCATGATGATGTCACAGGTTAACCTTGGCAATGTGTGCATTGCCTCTTTGCTTTTGTTGTACAGTTAATACTATAAAAATTTGTTTTGAGTTTTATAACTTTGTAGCATTTTAGATAAGCTGTGTTTGTACTTGTGTAGAGTGAAAGGACTGTTGAATAAACCTAGGGTTAGAATGAAAAAAAAAAAACAATAGGTAAGGAAAAGTGAAATGAGTCCAGAAGCTGAAGTATCTAAGGGAGAGAATTAGACATAAGATACAAGCCTACTACAGGGAGAGAACAAGGGGGAAGACTGACCCTCGGAAATAACTACACTATGTTCCCTACCGTTTGTTTAAACACTGCCTGTCCAAGGCCTTTTACAGCTATCCTCTCTTCTGCTCTTCCCAGCACCTTCAGAACTGGGTAGAAGGAAGTGGTATCCTTTCCTCTGTATTTCTATGCTCGACTGCCCCTGTGATATTTTCCTTCATGCATGTGGCTCAGTACAGCCTAGAGAGGAGGCAGAACCAATGGAAAGAACTCCATGGGCTGGAAAATGAGCCAGCTGGCTGAGGACCAGCAAAGCCTTTTCAGAAGCAATCAAAAAGAAGCAGGTTTGGAAGACAGAGCAGGCAGGCTGCCTTAGAGGGCTGATCTAGGAGTAGATGGACAACCTTTGTCCCTGCCTACCTGGAGTTCAGTTTATCGTGCTTTGAAATGGGAGAATATTATTTTTAAAACAGTTGCCTGTGGGATGCCAGACTCCCTTGTCTACACCCACATCCATAGCCACAGGGTAGCTCTGAGATTTAAACCTCCTTCTTCCCAGGATGCCGTTGTCGACCCCATCCCAGGTAGGGACCCTTTTGGATGGCTCATGAAAACTGTCCCATCCCTTGTGTAGCACTAAAGTAAGTTTTTACATTGGGGAAGGAAGAACATAAATTTCAATGTGCACAGAGGAAAAAAATTAAAGCCGTATTTTTTCTTTTTATAGGACTTAAATTGAGACCCAGAAAATTCAAAGTGCTGAAGACATTGGCTTCCTCAGCCCTGAAATTTTTAGATTATCTTAAGTTTTGTATGCTAATTCTTCCCCTTTGACATCTGAGACTTTTGGAGCTTAGAAGTTTGTTTTAAGAATGCAAATGAATCAATCAGCAATCTTCTAATCTTCTAATCTTTCTAATTGTGAACGGTTAACACTGTCCTCCCAGGAAGTGATTCGATAATTAGTCAAAAAATACAATATCCATCACAGCCAGTAGCCCTTGCAGTTGGAGCAGGAAGAAGCAGAAATAGCATAAAACTTGTAGGTGTTCTTTCCTCCATAAAACCCAATTCCAACAGCTGGGCTCCCACTGGAAGCTATTCAGTCTGTCTGTCCAATGTTCTGCTGTCAGTCACTCACTCTTTAAAAGCATAAATAGAATTTTGTTATTTATCTATTTGAAGCATTCCAAAAAATTTAACTCCTGTCATCTCCCCAGAGTGAGTTGGATTCCAAAGAAGAGTGAGGGAAAAGAAAAACTATTTGGCATAAAGAAAAGAAAATCTGGCAAACCTATCTTAATCAAATGGTGCTCACATTACGATGATGTCATAGACTGGTGGTTCTCAACCTTCCTAATGCTGCGACCCTTTAATAGACATCCTCCTGTTGTGGTAACCTCAACCATAAACTTATTCTCATTGCTACTTCACAACTGTAATTTTGCTGGTGTTATAAATCATGATGTAAATGTCTGTGTTTTCTGAAAGTCTTAGGTAACCACTGTAAAAACCTTATCACTCATAGGTTGAGAAATGCTTTCCTAAAGGTTCAGCCACCCTTGTTGCCTGCAGTAAGCAGTGTTCCTTAGTAAGGAAGCTCTACAGGATTATCCTAAAGACTCAAAAACCAAGTCTAATATTGGAAGAAGCAAGAAAAACCCACAGATTGGGAGCATTCCTTACTAGTATTCCTCAAGGATTGCACAAGGTTCCTTCTTTTTGATTCCTCAAGGCAGGCAAGGTCCTGAAGAATAAGAAAGACCACAGCCCAGATGTGGCTTGGGAGGCATGACAACACCTGTAACATTGTACCATTACCAGACCACAGAAGAGGACTCGGATGGGGAAACCAACAAAATCCAAAGAAGTGCTGAAATTTAGTGACTAGTTCAGTCAATAGCATTGGGGTGAACACTGGAAAATGTGGTGTGTGGCAAGACTTTTTCCAGGAATACACAACACATACACATATCTATTCTCTTCAGAGAGGGATCCCATGACAGACCAAAATATGGACACTACCTAAGCCCAAGTTGGGGAAACCAATGATTTTTATTGGGATAACTTACATGAATATGGGTAAGGGGTTACTTAAAGGAGCAGAAATGACTCAAAGACAGCTGCATCACCAAAGCTCACCTCAGTATGGGTGACACTCACAGAAACTGTAAACCTGGAACATTGTACACAGCCCGACAGTTGGATGAATAGAGTGTAAAGTGTTCCTTCTAAGTGACTCCTCTAGGCAGTTCATGAGCTAGCTCTTGCTTCTTCCAAGCAGCTAGTCTGGCCGAGTCTTCTTTGTAGTTTGGCATGTCTGAGAGTGATACTCGGTAGTTTTTATTGTTTACTCTTAGGGGCAAAAGGAGCTGGTGAGTCTGTTCCATTTCAGGGACTTCCTGAAGTTATTTTGAGTTGTTTACTTTCTGTCTTAAGGAGCTTCCCTGGAAGATAGACTTTCAGTCTCCAAGGAACAGCAGATAAAATGTTCACAATAGGGAAAGCTGGAGGGGGGATATTTATTATACATTTTGAATAAACTTTATAGATTTTCTGTATAAATTATTCCAAAAATGATATCCTTTTTGCAAAATCTGGTTCAGAAATGTAAATTTTCTTCATATTTCTGTAACTAACTTTTGTTTTTAAATCCTATTTCTTTTTTATCCCTTCAAGGTAGGGAAGTGTACTACAATAATATTCATTCCCTTGAACTTTAATAAAAGACCTCAAAACACATTTTTCAAAGACTCTCACTTCCCAAGTAGGCACCATGGCCCAGAGTGTTGAGTACCCTTACTTCTTCCCTCTTCAGTATCTTTGTCTTTCCCCACACTTTTTCCAGAACTGTGCCTCTAGGTAAGTTCTAGCACATTCCCCACCAAGGTCTGTATATCGGCTATTCCCAGAAGCTTCTATGGGTTCCCACACCCCTTCTCCATTACAGTCCTTCAAGAGCTTTTATCTACTCCATGGTAGCTTTAACCATTACCCATCATGCTGTTCTCTTCCTTGATTTTACCTCACGACTCATATTATCCGACATTATCTCATAAATTTATTTGAGTGGGCGATTGTTGAGTTTTCTTTTTTTCTGTTTTGTTCTGGTTTGATTCTGCCATGCCTCCCATTGAAAATATGTCTTTTCATGTGTTTTATCACTGCTGTCACACCAGGACTTAGCAGTTCCTGACACATACTGGGGGTTTAATCCATTGAATGAATGAATTTAAAAAAAATCAGCTTTTGCTGTAGTCCTCTTCTCATGGGGAGTAGAGTCTCATTGGTCCCTTATAACAGGAAAGTTTAGATTGCTTCTAAGACCAAAAGATACCTAATGATGGACATGTTTGGTGTAAATTAAACAAAACCTCCCACTATGGACTAATTATAAAAAAGCTATTTATAATTAGTTCACTGTTAAATTAATTAGCAAGCCTTTGGTACCTCATAAGTAGCATGATTTTGGTATTACAGATAAGCTCATGGGTATGAGACAATATTTGTCAACTAGTGTCAAAGTAAATTACTTGCTTGGTTAAAATGCTGGTAAAAATGTATTAAGTATGTATATTTAGTTTTCATCCATAAATCAGTTTGATTTCTGACTGAATTAACTTATGATCAAATCTAGACTATTTACTACAAATTATTTTCCATAATCCATTGAATAGTCTAAAATTTCTAGAATGCTAGTCCACATTTGGCCAGGTGGTTTAGTGGTTATGTAGTAAATCTTCATCCAAATGTATGTAGCATGTTACACCTAAGACCTACAGAGTTGGTGACTCAGCTCATGGTATGGCCTCCAGGTTGCACTAGTTCTTACAGGCTGCTGCCTTTAACTCCTCCATAAGTCTACCATTTATGTATGACACCAACCAGCTTTCAGCACTCAGCCAGTGAACCCACAGCTGCCACACTTGGCTGGACCCACGTAGGCTACCCACGCCTTCTCTCTATTCTTCCACTCCGTTCTCTCTCAGGTACCGTAAGATCCAGTATAACACCCATAGGTATATGCCTAAATAACTGTATATCTTACTACACAAATACTTGCCCATTCATGCTCATGCTGCTCTCTTTGCAATAACAAGAAACTGGAAACAGCCTAGATGTCCATCAATGATGTATGTAAAATAAAAATAAGGTACATTTCCACAGTGGAATATTATTCAGCCAGTTAGAGCAATGGAAATTTCAGGAAAATGGATGAACCTAGAAACAATCATCCTGAGGTAGCCCAGACTCAAAAAGACAAATATTAAATGTTTTCTTTATATATAATATTATCCCTCAAGCTCTTGATATGTTTGCTCCAGTTTGAATAATTACAAAGGGTAGGTACCCAGTAAGGAACTGGAGAGAAAAGATCTTCCAAAGAAACAGAATGTAGTATTATGGAGACAAAGGAGAAAGCAGAATAGGAAGGAGAATGGGGAGGTAGATGGGAGAGGAGAACAAAAGAGAGAGTATAGGGGTGGAAAACTCTCATTAAGGCCTTTGGAAAGCTACGTGGGAACCTACTACTGTAAAAGCCTCTGAAAATATATACATAGATGTAAGGGAACTAAATGGAGCCTTCAAAACAATGAGACCACGTGCAAGATAGACATTTGAAGCCACCAAGTCGAACTTCCAGTGCTGGGAATGGGTTAAATTTTGTTGGATCTTTGACTAACGGAGTTCCATAGAACACCCCAAGCATCTCAGTCTATTGAGAAGACTGTTGGGTACGATCCCCAACCTGACAGTAGTGCCCTATTGCTGAACCCTCTTGTTTTTGTCTTCAAAGAAAGGGATTTCTACCTGGTGCTCAAGTAGAAGCTTCACCCCTACTGACAAGCTTGGTGCTAGAATGTACTCCGCATGCTACCAGAGAAGAAAAGTCATCATTGATATGTCCAGCTGCAGACACACACTACAGTGACCTGCCTGCAAGATAGACGGCCACCATGGTAGCACAGCTGTTACAGGAGTACGCAGAAACCTCAACTGGACTTAAGGCCCACTCCATGAGATGGGGCTTATATCTGACATTGTAAGTGAAGCCAAGAATTTGGGGCTAGATAGATCTTGGGCCCTAGGGAAAAACTAACATTATTCTGCTTAAGGAACATAACCATAAAGTAACTTCTAATGAAATATTGCTTGTAGCTGGTCTTGCTACCTTGTGGGTTTTTCTTTTTCCCACCCTTTATCCTCCCAATTTCACTTTCTAACGCCAGATAGAAGAGAAAGAGGATAGAGAGGAAAGAGAGAGAGGGTTCCCCAAATCTCATTTCTTTCCTTTTATTTCTTCTTTGATCACACCTATGAACAAACTGCAAATGACCTCCCTAAATGACCAACAACAACCCCCCACCTCTCGGGGCCCTCACATTTATGTACCCTCTAAAAAATTCCCAGAATTCCAAATGTCACACCATCCCAGAAATTATCTGCAGCTGCAAAACCACCGAAGCAAATCATGGTTAGCTACTGAGGACAGTCTGAAGCAATTTCATGACCCTACACCTAGGATTAAAATAAAAGCACATTCGTATAATATTTCTGTGTTTTTTAAAGAACCCAAAATTTCATAATTGTCACTACAATTGCTGTATCCCTAGATATTATATCCTAGCCATTGCTCAATCCACATCAGACAACTTTGTTTTTGCTATAGATGGAAGCTAATGCCGAGACCCATAAATGGTCAATGTGCAGCACTCAGTTAAGTGGGATGTTTTCACCAACCCTGCCCCCTAAGGGCTCGGGGATCTATGCATAAGGGCAAAGATTTGTAGGAACCAGAGGTGGTGAATGACTCCAAGCTCTTCCAGACACTGCAGAGCTGATGCATACGTGAACACATGACACACAGAGATTAAGACAACATGCACAAAATGCCTGGCAATTTCATGCTAAACAAAATTCCACCCCTGAGAAGAGTACGTGGCTATAAAGTTTCATCCATAACCAAGAAACTATTTGCGATTGATATCTGCTAAGAGAAAAAAATTTGTTTTCTCTGACGGAGTGTCCCTGGGTGTGTAGCTGTATCAACCACACTTTAGGGCAGGCTCACTGGAGTAGCTGACCAACGCAAAATGGACTCCATTTTTGAGGAGTTTTGTTGTGGTGGTTGTGGTTGTTGCTATTGGTATTGCACCCCCGCCCCCCCCCCCGGTCTTCGAGACAAAGTTTCTCCACTTTGCCCTGGCTGTCTTTGGATTCACTCTGTAGACCAGGCTGGCCTCATACTCAGAAATCCTCCTGCCTCTGCTTCCCAAGTGCTCGAACTAAAGGTGTGTGCCAACATTGAATATGATCAATACATACTGTATTAAATTTTTAGAAATAATTTAAAAATATATGAAAAAATCCTCAAAAACACAATCTAAAAACTGAACATGTATAATTTTACCTTAGTCCCTTGAAATATGGCCCTAATTAGTAATAATTTGCTGAATGTAACTAATGTTCAAAAACCCTATTTTATATATGTATCTGTACACACAGCCCATCTTATAAAGGATACTTTCTGTAGTGGATCGTTCATGCACTGGTGCATATCATACGACCCAACCTTCGGGCTGTACTCTCTGTCAGATGTTTCTTCCTAAAAACATTAAGCTAATAATATTTCCTGTTACAATGTTGCTAATGATGGTGTCGACGGCAGTGGTAATTAGTTTAAATACAAATGATCTGGCAAATACTCTTGTTTCCTGTGATCGTGTTAATTATAAATCTGGCAGAATCTGGAATCCTATCATAGATGCACGTTTGGGCTCATCTGTAGGAGATTTTCTTGATTATATTCATTGAAGTGAGAAGGACCTGCCCTTGAACTGTGAGCAGTGACAACCCTTCTCCCTTAAGCTGTTTTTATAAGAGCATTTTTTTTTTTGCAGCAATAGGAAAGAAACTAAGGCATTTCTCTCAAGCAAACAAAACCAAACTGCCCTTACATCTCAATAGCACAGCACAATCTCAAGTGGAGACAAGATTAACTTGCTTCTGTCCAATTCTCTTAGGATTTAACGGGGGGGAAAAAAAGAATACATATATTTGCCTGTCTAAGTTCTTAGGAATTGCTCTCAGGTTTGGTTTTCTTTTTTTTTTTTTTTAAATTTAGAGAATACTTTATTAGTTTTTGTAATCAAACCCACGTAGATAAGACCTTACATATTTAATACAGTGTGTTACCCCTGTACAAATGGAAAAAACTTAAGTTCAACATTTCTAGACCAATATGGCTGTTAATTTCTGTACAGTGCCAACTCAACACAGTAAACGGGGATACTTTTTTCCAAAGTTGACAGCACAGCTAAAGTTTCAAAAAATTCAAATTATATATCTGTATATATATATATTTATATTTATATTTATATTTATATAAAAAGACCAATAATAGCAGTGTGTTATGCATCAACAGCAGCAACAGCTTTTCCAGGTTCTGCAGTCATCTGAACAAAACTGTAGAGACATCCAGCACACTCCATTAACAAAAAAAAAGTAAAAAAACAAAACCCGAGAAAACAGCACAGTTCTGTTACTCTTGTGGTACCTGGCACCATTTTTTTTTAAATTAGCTTCTCAATCATCATCTGGAAAGAAAACATTCTGAGCAACATCATTAAAAACAGCTCTGATAAAGCACGGTCACCACTACGTATCATAAAGCAGGTACAAGCTATTTTACATCCACAGAGGTATGATACAGTACTGTCCTACATCTATAATACTAGAGGATACAATTTAAAAGGCATTATTTGAGACTTGATTCTACTTCTCCAGCAGAGGGCCCAAAGGATGGTGTGACACAGCTTTGTAAAGAAACATACTCTAGACAGGATTTTCTTTCACTAGTGGCACAGTTCTAAGGATCCATTCTCTCCATGAATGTCAGCTAAAACCGTTATTAAAAAAATGAAATATCCCTAGAACAAAACCGTATAACCACCGGATTCATATGAAGATGACCTAGTGGAGACAAGCTGGACCCCACCCTGCCAACAAGCTATCAAATCTGTTATGTTTAAACAGTGAGACCTCCAAGGAAGGAGATGCCAAGTAGTGCTTCAAAGCTTCGGACCACAATCAAACACAGCATCCTTTTCAACAGAAGCAGAAGCTCATCTGAATATGCTCAAGGATGCTGACATCAACATTTAATCATCTCCTCACTCATCCAGGAAGAAGGGGAGATCAGTTACTACTGTACTTTATTGTGTTCAACCAAATCACCATGTTACAAAAATAGCAAGCTGCCATAATAAAAAATAAGGCTCCTCTATCCAGCACCAGATAGCATCATTTTACTTTCAAGCCTAGAAATTGCACACTTGTATATAAACCAACCAAAGATGAGGATTGAGAGTTCATCTTGGTGGATTTTTCCTTTGATGAATATGAAGTGTCCTTCCTTATTTTTTTGATGACTTTTAATTGAAAATTGATTTTATTTGATATTAGAATGGTTACTCCAGCTTGCTTCTTCTGACCATTTGCTTGGAAAGTTGTTTTCCAGCCTTTCACTCTGAGGTAGTATCTGTCTTTGTCTCTGAGGTGTGTTTCCTGTAGGCAACAGAATGCAGGGTCCTCATTGCGTATCCAGTTTGTTAATCTATGTCTTTTTATTGGGGAGTTGAGGCCATTGATGTTAAGAGATATTAAGGAATAGTGATTATTGCTTCCTGTTATATTCATATTTGGATGTGAGGTTATGTTTGTGTGCTTTTCTTCTCTTTGTTTTGTTGCCAAGATGATTAGTTTCTTGCTTCTTCTAGGGTATAGCTTGCCTCCTTATGTTGGGCTTTACCCTTTATTATCCTTTGTAGTGCTCGATTTGTAGAAAGATATTGTGTAAATTTGGTTTTGTCATGGAATATCTTGGTTTCTCCATCTATGTTAATAGAGAGTTTTGCAGGATACAGTAACCTGGGCTGGCATTTGTGTTCTCTTAGGGTCTGTATGACATCTGTCCAGGATCTTCTGGCCTTCATAGTTTCTGGCGAAAAGTCTGGTGTGATTCTGATAGGTCTGCCTTTATATGTTACTTGATCTTTTTCCCTTACTGCTTTTAATATTCTTTCTTTATTTTGTGCGTTTGGTGTTTTGACAATTATGTGACGGGAGGTGTTTCTTTTCTGGTCCAATCTATTTGGAGTTCTGTAGGCTTCTTGTATGCCTATGGGTATCTCTTTTTTTAGGTTAGGGAAGTTTTCTTCTATGATTTTGTTGAAGATATTTACTGGTCCTTTGAGCTGGGAGTCTTCACTCTCTTCTATTCCTATTATCCTTAGGTTTGATCTTCTCATTGAGTCCTGGATTTCCTGTATGTTTTGGACCAGTAGCTTTTTCTGCTTTACATTATCTTTGACAGTTGAGTCAATGATTTCTATGGAATCTTCTGCTCCCGAGATTCTCTCTTCCATCTCGTGTATTCTGTTGGTGAAGCTTGTATCTACAGCTCCTTGTCTTTTCTTTTGATTTTCTATGTCCAGGGTTGTTTCCATGTGTTCTTTCTTGATTGCTTCTATTTCCATTTTTAATTCCTTCAACTGTTTGATTGTGTTTTCCTGGGATTCTTTCAGGGAGTTTTGCAATTCCTCTCTGTAGGCTTCTACTTGTTCTCTAAGGGAGTTCTTTATGTCTTTCTTGAAGTCCTCCAGCATCATGATCAAATATGATTTTGAAACTAGATCTTGCTTTTCTGGTGTGTTTGGATATTCCGTGTTTGCTTTAGTGGGAGAATTGGGCTCTGATGATGCCATGTAGTCTTGGTTTCTGTTGCTTGGGTTCCTGCGCTTGCCTCTCGCCATTAGATTATCTCTAGTGTTACTTTGTTCTGCTATTTCTGACTGTGGCTAGACTGTCCTATAAGCCTGTGTGTCAGGAGTGCTGTAGACCTGTTTTCCTGTTTTCTTTCAGCCAGTTATGGGGACAGAGTGTTCTGCTTTCAGGCGTGTGGTTTTTCCTCTCTACAGGTCTTCAGCTGTTCCTGTGGGCCTGTGTCTTGAGTTCACCAGGCAGGTTTCTTGCAGGGGAAAAGTTGGTCCTACCTGTGGTTCCGAGGCTCAAATTTGCTCGTGGGGTACTGCCTAAGTCCTCTCCGCGGCGGCAGCAACCAGAAAGATCTGCGCCGCTCTTTCCGGGAGCCTCTGTGCACCAGGGTTCCAGATGGCGTTTGGTGTTTTCCTCTGGCGTCTGGATGTGTACAGAGTGCAGTCTCTTCTGGTTTCCCAGGCGTGTCTGCCTCTCTGAAGGTTCAGCTTTCCCTCCCATGGGATTTGGGTGCAGAGAACTGTTTATCCGGTCTGTTTCCTTCAGGTTCTGGCAGTGTCTCAGGCGCAGGGGTCCTGCCGCTCCTGGGCCCTCCCCTACAGGAACCCAGAGGCCTTATACAGTTGCCTCTTGGGCCAGGGATGTGGGCAGGGGTGGGCAGTGTTGGTGGTCTCCTCCGCTCTGCAGCCTCAGGAGTGTCCACCTGATCAGGCGGTGAGGTCTCTCTCCCACGGGGTTTGGGAGCAGAGAGCTGCCGAGGGCCGGGATCCGCGGGTTTGGGGCTTCCCAGGTTTGGTTTTCTTATGAGGAACCAACATCCGAGTTTTCCAAGAGGCATGCTTTCAAAAGAATACAATACTTTTTCCTTTACTTTCCTAGAGATGACCTGATTCACTATGGATTGCAATGTAAAATGTTTTCATACTTCTAAGCGAAGGTTGTGTGTGCAGGCATTTATGATGAATGCAAACCTTCCTAGTATCATCTCTGTGCTCCACACCACTCTTCATCACCTGAAGTTATGCTACATGTGTTTGCTTGCCAACATGCTAAGGGCCAGTCTCCTCCACTACTGCATGTACTCATGAGTGTGAAACTTGGAATCACCTGACCTCCTTGTATCCCAGCCCCTAAAATAGTGGCCAGGCACACAGCAGGCACCGCTTACACTGAAGGCTACTCTAACTGGTGTGAATGTCACTACCTTCTGTCCCCAGTGATACCGCACATGAAGAAGGCACCCCAACGTGAGCAGTGGGACAGAATATGCCAGAGGATATATAAACAGGCAAGTGATGTCTGCTGCAACAGAAGGCTCATGAGTTAGGGCCCAGCAAAGTGGATGGAAGACAATGTCAGACTTCTTGCATGGTCCACAGGCAAAGCCAATTAATGCACCATCTATACACATGGGTAGAAACGTAAATGGGAAGTCTGGGCAGGAGAGGAAGAGAAGCCCAGCCCTTCCTGTGCAGATATTTCCATCTCAGATCTTAATGTAGTCGACATACCACATTAACCATGGCATCCAGGAGAAGCAAGTCCTCCAAATGTCCTCTCTAGCATCCAACCTTATGCCTTTCCCCACTGTTCCTTCTGTCTGAACTATCCTGTCCTTTTCTTTCCCATCTCCTCAGGGCAACTCCACTCTTAGCTTGTTGGAGACCTCCTTAGCTACAAGGACTCCATCGTATATAGTCTCTCCATTTTGTACTAAGCTAAATTCTAAGAAACAGCTGAATTCCCAGAAATGGCTTCTGGCCCCAGATGTCCTGGATAAACCAAGGCCACACAGATGGGAACCCTAGGCTTCAGTGGTTAGTTCTCAGCTGGGGGCCCTCCAACATGCCCCTCAAAGAAACTACTGGGAAATAAAGAAAACCACATGAAATACAAGGTACCCAGTGTATATATAAACTTGATTGGACTCCCTCGTCCTTCCTAATCTGTGCTGTTCTGTCCTGTTACCACCACAACCACCACCACCATCATTGCCATGACCACCACTGCTAACACAGTTTGGATCCTGAATCCAGCCATCTCCCTGATATAACAGATTCTGAATAAAAATACTTCTGCTAGCTTGAACTTGGTTTTCATAGTGGATTATTCCCAAATTTTCAGACCCTAACAAGCTGAGGCCAATTCTAATGCTATAGTGTCACAAGTTAAGCTATGTCTCATATCCTTTTAGAAGGTGGGTCTCATTAGCACAGAGATCCTCTGTCATTGGAGAAAAGAGGCTGTGATGTAAAAGAAAGAGCACTAGGCTTGGGAACCGAAGACATCTGGTTCAAACCAGCCACGCCTGCTTTTCCTGCAGTGCAGTTTTACTACCTCCTCATTCCTCCCTCTGCTCCTAACCCAGGGACCAATGGACTAACAAGATTTGGCCAGTAGTAAGTTTGAACTCCTCGAAGGTGGAATTCTGGGTGGGTGGCTGATGGCCCCTTTGGGTTGGCGTCATCTGACAACATGGAAGGATTTAAAACAAGTCATATAGGGCATAGAGAGAAACTTTGTGCTGCTGCTGCTGCTGCTGCTGCTGCTGCTGCTGCTGCTGCTGCTGCTGCTGCTTACAAGCAGTAAACTAATGGGGCAACTTCCAGTGACTGCTCTGGCCGTGGGAGCCCTCAGAAGTTGCCCAAACAATAGCTAGGTATGTCTGATAGAAGTCGGACCATCTTTTCATCTTGGATGGTGTTATGAAGGCCTTGGAGTCTGAGAGCAGGCTTTCTGTCTTGGATTTGCAGGCCACAATTTCACGCTGCAGCTCTATAGAATATTCCATGCAACAATCAATTATCAGGGTGGTGGTAGGATGCCAAAATAGCATTCAGGGCCAGCGCCAGCAAAGGAAAGTTTCACCATTACTTCACATTCAGCTGCTCAGTTCCCATTAGGAAAAACAACAACAAAAAAAAAAGCTTATATGTGGCTTCCCTGGTCACAAGGGAGTTCCGTGTTAGGAATTCCGAGGCAGGTCTTTGACTGGATTTGACTTGCAGGATTACTTGACTGGCAGTGTAGATTATACAAGATGAACACATTTTGAAGGTCTGGACAAAGAGTCATATGACACAGGACGTCATAGGAGCTCTGAAAGCTATCAGGGGACAGTGTTGAGATAAGAACCAGCATTTTGGTGGTGTCCATTGTGTGCCTGTGTCTCCAGTAGATGAACTGTTCCTGTTACCATTTTTTTTTGGTTCCTTTTTTCGGAGCTGGGGACCGAACCCAGGGCCTTGCGCTTCCTAGGCAAGTGCTCTACCACTGAGCTAAATCCCCAACCCCTCCTGTTACCATTTTATAGGAACAGAAACTGAGGTTCGGAGGTAAAGTATCTGACATGAGATCACAAAATGAACAAATTTTGGGAGTGAAACATAGGTCCATCTGCATCAAGACTCTTCCCATATGCCAGGCTGGAGCAGAGCCTAGGAAACGTTAGGGAATGGACAGTCTTGTGAGAATGTCCCCATCTGAGCATCTTCTCAGTGAAAGAGGCCAGATGGAGTTTAGGGGATAAAGAAGGCTCATTCTGGTCCAGAGCCATTCCCTTTAACTCCTCCAAAACTAGGCCCTAAAACGTTACCATTCTATTCTGAAGCTAATGGTATATCTGGCCATTTCCCCCTCTCTGGATGTTGAGCTTTGTCTTTGTACTGAGGTCACTTTACGTGAGACAGAGGCACAAATGGACCCTCAAGGTGACTTATAGCCAGAAAATCTTCCAAAGCAGGCTTGCCAATCTGAACACAGCGTTTGACTCCATGATTTTCATCAATTGTCAGACATTTCAGATTATTTGAGACCTGGAGCTCCTTTAACCCTGACATAATTATGCCTCCAGGACCTAGTATACCAAAGTCTTTGAATTACAAGGTTGCAGCAGGGACCCCCCAGGACCATGTGTCTTGGGACACACACTAAACATTATGTGCTCCTTCTGCGGCACTTGAGAAAAAGGCCATGGGCCTTCTCTCAGTGTAGCACAGAACCCTTTGGCCACTGGAGGGTTCTGAGACCTGGAGCTGAAGAACCTGGTCGATAACTGAACCCAATATATCCCTCCTCACATACCCCAGAAAGGTCTGCAGCTCTCTCAGAATGCTCTGCAGCTGGGGGGGGGGGGGCTGAGAGGAAATCCCAGCATTTCTGGAAATAGCTGCCTCCCTGTAGCTTTAGGGCACTGGAATGATGAATCTGAGAGCTGTGAAGTTAAAAACACCCAGGATTAGCAGTGCCAGTACAGGAAGAATGCACAAGACGGAACAGTGTCGAGGAAAAAATTACAAAACGGGAGCCCAGAGGAATCCTCTGGGCCAGTGGTTCTCAACCTTCCTAATGCTGCGACCCTTTAATACACTTTCTCGTGCTCTGGGGACCCCCAACCATAAGATGATGTCATTGATACTTCATAACTGTAATTTTGCTACTGATATGAATCATAATGTAGATATCTGATATCAGGATATAGGATATGCAACCAGATATATCTAAAATGCAACCCTTGTGAAAAGTTGGTTCAATCCCCGAAGAGATCAAAGTCTACAGGTTGAGAATCAGTGGCCTAGGCTGACAGAGAGGAGCCATACTTTTGATAGTGCCGTTAAGAGCACTGAGTCTATTGAAACAAACAAACTGCAAACTCCATGTCATCTTCATGCCATGTCTAGGTAATTTAGTATTGTCTTTCCCCATAAATGGCAGACAAAGTGATTGACATGAACCCATGTGTTGACAGATAGTTAAGTTTTCTTTTTACTTGTATATTGCAAATGTTTGTAACATATACATAGCTTGCCTATATCAGCCACTTATATTCACAGATAATGTATATCAAAACCTAGAGACATACACATAATACTTCTACAGGTATAATATCCAGCTGATGGACATGTAAGGACAGGACATAGAAACAGTGAAAGCTCACTAGAAAAGTTAGAGATTGAAAGAGAGAAAAGGAGAAGTAGGTACCGAGTCCTCCACACAGGGGAAGCCACAGTGTTCGCCTCTGCAAAGGGGCGTGCTCTGGATTCCGAAGGCCGTGTCAGGAAGACAATGTCCATGTCTGGGTCCTGTCTGGGTTATCTACACCTCGATCTTAGTGCAACAGGGCTTGCCAGTGGACCATATCCCTAGGACAGAGGTAGAAAACGGAAGCACATTCCTTCACACATTATCCACTGCGACCTCCAGGGTCCAAGGGCCGCTTCTGTCTGTGACATGTCCATCTCCTGTCATTAAGTTTCGATGCCTTCAACCATGAAGATTTTTCTGAACAGAGATGGGGGGAAAAGGAAGCTTGACACGCTCAACAATTTATCACGAGCCCTTGAGATGCGTGTTTTCCATACCATTGCTATTTTCTGTCTCTATTACCCAAGGCTACCCTTGACTGCAGGTGAAGAGGGGAAAACCCTGCTTGCAGATGTCACTGTGCATTCCTGTTTGTGGCACACTAATCAGCCCCTTCCTTCTGGGGTACAATTCCTTTAGGCAAAGAGCTCGTGTGAGAACTGATACCCCCACTGTCACAGCGTTAAGGTGAGCATGGCCCCTCCAGTGTGGGTCACTTCAAATGATAAACGCTGGAGGATGTCAGGTCAGGGTTTCCTGAAATCTTAGCACTCATTTGTATAAATAAATGTCATCTGATGCTTAGCAAATGCACTCAGCTGAAATGGATGGAGATCTTGGGTTTCGAGTAGGAATGAGCAATGGGGAGACATGGGCCAGAAGCTAGGGGATACAAGAACTCTACCATGTTGCTTTTTAAAGAACCTCCACTCTTGACAGAAAGTACCTACCTGCTGATACAAAAGCATGTTAATTCCGGAAACTTTAACTTGTTAGCAAAATAATTTAAATAATAAATGACCCAGGTGTATGGTGCCATAATCCTAGCACTTTGGAAGTAGAGGCAAGAGGATCAAGAAATTCAAGATCAGTCTCAGTCACATAAGACACTATCACAAAATTAAATTTAAAAAAAAATTAAGGAAATAACTGCAAAGGAGCTGATTTCTATTAGTGTCCCAAGTCATTACATGTTTTCTAAAGGACTCTAGCATGAAGCACTCGTCTTTCTCTCCATTGGCTTCCCTTGGGCCCTCATCTGCTCCAAGTTGTCCTCTAATAAATGATATAATTAGCCATGCAAAGGAAGAATTTGGGAGCGTGATTGTCTCCTGAGCAATCCACCAGGAGCACAGAATGTGAATGTCTGCATTCAATAAATGTATTTCTGCATCACAAAACTGGTTCATTATTTTATTTCATAAAATGTTCCCTGAGCAGAAAACTAGGACGTCAGCTGGTTTGCTGATTTTATAAAACTTTCCAACTTCCAGGGATGAATCTACAAATCACACACACACACACACACACACACACACACACACACACCTAGAAAATGGGATTTTAGACTTTCATCACAAAAGAACAAATGTTTAAGATACTGGGTGTGCTGCCCATCCTGCGGGGAAAGACGGGCTTCATCTGAAAAGGTGCTGCGACAGGAAGAAAGGATATATTCTAGAAATGGAAAGCAAGCCAGTTGCTAGAAAAACATTTCAATCAAAACCACGATGAGTTGTCACTTTACAGCTATGCATTTGCTTATGATCAGAGGGCAAACATAGTAGTTGTTGGCAAGGATGAGGGTAACTTAGAGACCCTTTCTCCAGTGTAGGAATGTAAACTGTACCGTTCCTTTGGACATCAGCTTGGCTTCCATGTGGCAGAGCAATTCTACATACATATGTCTCTCTCTCTCTCTCTCTCTCTCTCTCTCTCTCTCTCTCTCTCTCTCTCTGTGTGTGTGTGTGTGTGTGTGTGTGTGTGTGTGTGTGTGTGTGTGTGTGCGTGCGTGTGATTGTTCACAAACATTTATATATAAATATCCATGGCCCACTATGCATAGTAGCCAACAGGTAAAAACACTCAAATATATAAACTATGTTACACCCATATCACTTTATAATAAAAATGAATGAAATGCAGATGCAGCCAAGCACATGATAGGCCTTGGAAACAGCACATAAAATACAGGAAGCCAAACAGAAAAGGCCATCAACTCAGTGGTTCTATTTATGTAAAATGTCAAAGATAGGAGACTCCCAGACTAAGGGGCCTAATAGAGAAAGGCAAGGGGAGTGGTCACTAATGATTTCTTTGGGCAAGTCCTTTACTGTCTGGCTATGTCCTCAGCCCTAGTGACTCCTTTCAAGAGTAATGGCTTATCTGTAACTAAACAGTGATTCTGTTTGCACAGCCTTGAAAGCGCCATGAAAATGACTGAGCTCTGCACTATAAAATGAGTGTTGTGTCTGATATGTAAATGAGGGTCCGGTTTTGTTGTTGTTGTTTTTAATAAGTCAGAACTAGACCAGCAAAGAAGATTGCTGTGGGTGTGACACAAAGTGAAGCTGGACAAGATGTGCCCACTCAGGATTTGGTCTTTATTAAAATAATAGAATCTTTTAAGGAGAAGGAGAGGTTGGATTTGCTATAAGAACCATCGCTTTGACTCTACTCTGCACAGTGGATCTCAGAGAAAGAGCATGGATGCCAACAGGCCAACTGAGTGACCACAGGAGATCCGACATGACAAGATGGAGGCCTAGACCAAACGTGGAAGTAGGGATACAACAAGGTAGATAGATGGACGCAGTGTGAAATTGTGAGAATCACGAATTACACTTGGGTCTCTCGTCTGTCCGCCCACCTTCGGTCTGAATCATCTCTGTTCACCGTGAATCGAGCAGAGCCCTGTGCAGACACTAGACTTGGATGCATGGCTGAGGCAGTTACAGATGGAAATGGCAGTAGGCGGAGGCCAGGTGAATAACTGTAGAGTTAGACATTACTTTCCTCACGTCCGAGGACAAGGCATTGCCTGGTCTGTCTGGCTACTGTAATAAAATGCCTTGCACAAAGCAATTCACAAACCACAGGACTGTCTTGTTCACAGTCTGGGAGGCTGGGAGCCTGAGAGCCGGTGTCCAGTGAGGGATGCTCTCTGCCTTCATGCTCACACGCTACTGATGACATCTCGGGGCAGAAAGCAGAACCCTGCTTCCTCACGACCCCCATTCACTTCCTAAAGCCCTCACTTTTTTAAAAATCTGCTTTAATTTTATTTATTTTACACCCCGATGGCAGTTCCCCTTCCCCCCTCTTCTCTCTCAGTCACCAATCCACTCCTCCTCTGTTTTTCTTCAGAAAAGAGGAGGCCTGCTATTGACTTTAGATCTGGTTCTTCTTCCTAGCCCCATGTTCCCAGAAATAAGACCCAGACTCAAAATACATTTACAAATACTTTGGCCATATAGCTAGACTCTTGGCCTACTAAGTCATAAATAACCCATTTATTCTAATCTACACTCTGCCATGTGGATGGTGATCTGTGCTCAGGCACCATGCACCTGAACTCACCACATCTGGGATAGTGCCTAATATCAAATAGTCAAATTTATTATTGACAGGCACCACGTCCACACAGATATATTCTCTACAGCCTCTCATGGATATCAAACAGCCATGGCACATCAAGCTGCGAGTAAGACTGGGAACCTCCCTGGCTTTTAAAGCTAGACAAGACAACCTGGATGGGGAAAGGGTCCCAAACCAAGGCAAAGGGCAACCAAGTCAGAAACAGCTCCTGCACCCACTGTTAGGAGCCCCACAAGAAAGCCAAGCTACACAACTGTAACTACGAGACTTAATATGCAGGGCGGTCACTCCCATGCAGGCGCTTAACTCCACCACAATGAAACCTAGGTTTCAGCATGAATTCTGGAAGAACACGACTGTCAAGTGCATAACAAATATCTAAAAACACGAGTCATGAGGAGAATCCCATCACACGCATCCCAGACCCTATGCACCACCCCCCATGGATCTCTTGATACCCACAGCCTCTCTACCTTCCCGTCTGATTAGCTTCTAGAGAGATCTCACCTCAAGTGTCTTCCCCCTGTCCCCTCAGAGGACCTTTCTCTAAGCCTGAAGCACCCAGGCTTAAAAAGAATATTCCTGGGAAACTCCCCACGTTCATTAGACAGCAGTACATCAGGCTCCAGCTATGGAGTCCGGTGGAAGGGGCGTGTGTACGAATCGCAGATACGAGACTTAAAAACTGCAGTGCTACTGGGGCAAGACTTCCAAGTGTGCTGTGCTTAGTAGATAACTATCATATCCCACACTTCCCAAGGCCCAGCCTAATTCTCACAGATAGTGTAATTCAAAGGGAGGAAGGGATGTTTTCCTAGCCTCTTTATGCACCCCGTAAAGTCAGCCAATTCACAAGGAAACTGGAACTTCACGTTTTCATAATAAAATGTCTTTCAAACTGGCTTTGTTTTCCCGGCCATCTATATCCAAACTGCTTTAAAATCGCACCCTCTCACCAAGGACAGAAACAACAACAACAAAAGCCCCGTTGCTGTGAAAAACATCCTTAGATAATTCCCTGTACACCAAACTCACAGGAAGCCCCGTCACATTTCTTTTTACAATGGCAAAGAGTTTATTTGTATCTACTAAGCAAATAAAACTTGGTTCTTCGTGTTCTTAGAAAGACATTTGGGACACGGAATGGCAATAAAAGCTTAACTCCTAGATGTGCCAAAGACCGCTACACAGGAATGATTTTATGCATCACTTTCTGCATGGGCGACCCCTGAAATTCTAGAAGCTCGGACATGTGGCAGCAGTTCTCTGGGCCATGTCCAAAGCTTTCGCACACACACACAGAAATCATATTCCTTGGTCACCGTGAAGGCGTCTCTGTGCCTTTGAGGCCTGTGAAATTTCATTGGTTTTAGGAGAGACTGCAGTGATGTGCCGAGGACCCATCTTTGGATCACCTGGTAGCTCTCATTGTGTTTGGTGGCCAAAATGCAATGACTGTAATAAAACACAGTTTTTTGGAAGAAAAATTCTCAAAAATTTTAGACCTCAGGCTTTTGAAAATGGCAGTATTAGTAAAGGGCTTTTGTGACCCCTAAAACCATGCAAGGCAGCTGCTTCCTGGCCTCCTAGTCCTAGAAGCAGGCAGCATTAGGCCGACGCAGTTCTGTTTGGTTTTCCGTATTTGTGTTTACAGTTGAAAACATTTCTTCCTTTGCATCTACTAGGTTATAATTATTAGGTGTTCCAATAATTAGGTGTTCTATTGTTGCATGGTTTTGAAAACATGCTATCTTTTTTGATGGCTGTGATATTATTAATCAGCTAATTATCATCATTGGGAAATATGTGTCCAAGTAGTTTTAAAATACACCTTCTCAAAACAAAATAATTTATAGTCTTAAAATGTGTATGGTGTTTACAATAAGATGCATTCTTGCAGCTCCAAGCAGTGGCAGAAGAAAAAAGAGAGAGAGAGAAAAATCACAGGACCCCACAGGAGTTGTGGGCCACCGTGCTGACTTGAGTGTCTATGGTATTCCCTCCAAGCTCGGCACAGGCATTCGTCTGTCAGCACTGCCCAGCTATGTGATCAGCTGACACAGCGCTTCACTCTATGGGTCACTGGCAGAACAGACAGGTTCAAATGCACAAGATGTTGGCTCTAGCTCTTCCTGGATGCCTTTCCTACTTCATTAAGCTTTAAGCATGGCTGTTTGCGTAGGACAATAATACACGCTGGCACTCAAAAACATAAGCCTACTGCTTAAGTGCGATACAGCAAGGGTAGGAAGCCTCCAGCAAACTGATTCCCTGCAAAGGCTTTGTTTTGTTCTTTAATTTAATGAGACCAAGATGAGAAGAATTTCTAACTATTTTATTTTGAAGGATGATTATCCAATAATCACATAATAACGACACAGCCACAAGGGAAGAATGTGGCCACAATATTCTATGCTCCATCCTTTAACCACATCACCAAAACCAAAAATTGACCAATAACATTTATTTTTGCATTTATCAATTCATTAAAAAAATTTTATTTATTCTCTCTCTCTTGTGTGTGTGTGTCTATGTGTCTATGTGTGTGTGTGTCTGTGTGTCTGTGTGTCTGTGTGTCTGTGTGTCTGTGTGTCTGTGTGTGTGTGCATGCCCAAGCCATTCAGGTGGAAGACAGAAGACAACTTTGTGAATCAATGCTCTCCTTTACATGGCTTCCAAGTCATCAGTCCTGCACAGCAAGCAGTTTACCTGCTGAATATCTCGCCAGCCCATGATATGTTTTACAAAGCACATGTTTGACTGAGTGTCATGGCACTCTGTGTATCAGAAGTGGTTGAGGGAAAGAAGCCAGTAAAAACCAGTGTAAAAGCAGCACAACTCAGAATGAAACTGTGACTATCTGATGCCTAATGACAGAGTGAAGCCCGCACTGAGTGGGGTGGGCCGTCTTCCTTCTACAGAAATGCTATGAGGCATAAAGCTGCTGCATAGGTTCTAAGAGATCAAAAACCCTGTCTCCCCAGTTCATTCCTAGTGTCTGGTCCTTAAATATCTATTGACGAATGAGTACCATGTAGTAGAGCGTCAGAAACTCTTTCAATAGAAATTTTCACTTCACGGGCAGGGATGGTGAAGGCCATGGGAAGAGAGCTGAATTTCCAGACACAAACAAGCCTTTGGCAGCCCAACCCTGCTGCTTCCGGTGCAGTCTGCTTGCATTTCCACTCTCAGGAAATTGCATGTCTTTTCCTTCTAGGATCCTACTTCCTATGGATGAGATGATTAAATTACCATGTATGACTTACAATTTAATTTTATTCCACACCCCCAAGGCACCAGAGCAGTTCTAAAGAGACTCTCACGCAGACTGCCCAACTTCTCTTAAACTGATGACTTGCTGCTAATGGATGCCAAGGGCTGGGTCAAGGTGATCCTCAGTGTTTCAAGTAAAGGAAAGGCTGTTAAAGATGGAGGGGGTTTAAGTTGTGAAATAGAAGGTATCATTGGCAGCAAAAGATATATTCAGACAGGAAAGATTCTAACCCCCATGCCCAATTTCCATTGTGTTAAAATGTAAACTGAAATCCTCACAGAAAAGGAGACATTTTGTAGTCTCTTACTCCCTGTACTTTGAACAGCTGTAGGTCTGTGTTGAGGTGATCTTTTTGTGTACTGTGTAAAGCATGTCTTTGTATTATTCTAAAGCCGGTAACTGTACCAGCAGAGATCTAATTACAGGCTAGGTTTTGGCATTGTTAATTTTCATGAAGCATCACCTGTCTCCGTGGTTTTGTAAACATCTTCTCCATCGCCTTCTGACTGGTTTAATAAAGAGCTTACAGGCCGTTAGCAGAAGGGAAAGGATAGGTGGGACTTCCAGGAAGTGTTAGGAACTCTGAGAAAGAGTCTGAGGCGGGAGATTCGCTAGTCAGACACAGAAGAAGAAGCAAGTGCTGCTACTCAGGGGCACGGTGCAGAGTAATATGGGTCAATATAAGAGCTAATTGGAGGCAAAGCTGAGGCCAAGGTTTCGAAATTAATAAAAGTTCTCAGTGTCATTACCAGGGGTCTGGCAGGCCAGAGACAATCAGGTAATAGGTTTGTATTCGATTCTCTAGAGGTGCAGAAGTGACAGGATGAATATATATGATATGGCTCTTCCTGCCCCCAGGGGTCATCGGCCAATATAGTCCATAAGGGAGGGCAATGGGAGCAGAGAAAACAATGGGGGTCCATAAGCCCTGGGAGTATGTACAGTGAATGATCACACCAGGACCAGCTTTGGGGAGTCAGGTCACCTTTACTTGGGGTAATTCAAAGCTTATATAATTTAGGGAACTAGGGGTAGAAGCATGCAGGATGGGCAAAGATCATTGGCTGAAGGTGTAAGATACCCAAATGTATCATTAGCATGAGAAGCATTTCAGGAATCTCAGGTGCTAAATTGAACCTGTAATCTATCTGAGACTATGTGACATTCTGCAGGTAGGGGTGTTTGTGTTTGGGGGTGGGGGTTTGAATTCCCCAGACAGTCAGAGAAGGAGAAGCCCTGATCATGGTGGGAATCTTCCACTGAACACAGAGCCCCAGAAGGCTATCAGGTTATTGTGGGCTTCTACCTTAATTAGCAGAGTTTTTCCACAATATGGGATTGATTATGGGCTGCAGTCTGAATATTCCAACAATGGCTGTCTCAACTCAAAATCCAAGAATCCAGTAGTTGTTCAGTCCATGAGACTGGATGTCTCAGTGGGTCTTCAGTGCAAGTCAGCATACCAAAGAAACCAGCTCCAATTTCAATGAAGTAATAAACTTGCCAGGGAGAGGGAGGACAAACAGAAAAGGGAAAGAGCTTCCTCCTTCCATGTCCTTTATATGGGATGTCAAGATAAAGTGTGGTCCAGATTTAGGGTAGGTCTTCTGAGAGAAAATACCCCAGTTAAGAAAAATTCAGGTGTACCCAACTGCTTGAGCTTTTAGGTAATTCCAGGTGTAGTCAAGTTGAAAGCAAAAATAGTCACCCCTGCATCTTTAAGTTAGTCACTGGACGGCCAGTTTTACATCAACTTGACACATGAGAGAGTAATAAGCAGGAAAAGAACCTCACTCAACAAAATGCTTCCACAAGACTAGGCTGGAACAAACCTGTAGGGCATTTGCTTAATTAGTGATTGATGGAGGAGGGCCCAACCCCTTATGGGGAAGGCCACCCCTGAGCTTATGGTCCTGGGTTCTACAAGAAAGCAGGCTGAGGTAGCCATAAAGAGCAACCCAGTAAGCACCACTCCTCCATGGCCTCTGCATCAGCTCCTGCCTCCACACTCCTGCCCTGCCTGAGTTCCTGCCTGGATTCCCTTTGATGATGAACAGTGATATGGAAGTGTAAGTCTAATAAATACTTTTCTCTTAAACTTCCTTTTGGTCATAGTACTTCATCATAGAAATAGTAACTCTAACTTGGACGATCACCATCTACTATAAAGGAAGCATGTCTGAAGAGGATTGAGATGTACAAATCCCAGCCCTAAACAGGACAGCTATGTCAAACCCCTTCCCTCAAGGTTCAGGAATCATTACAGAAGAAGGAAGAGAAATATTTTAAAATCTAAGAGTAGTGAGTGACTACAAGTATGGAGTGTGTTTTCAGACACAGCATAGCAGTAGAGAGAGCATGCACAAGACCTGTGTAAGCTCGAGCCAGACAAACATGTCCACATATAGAGAAGTAGGTATAAGCATCACCCTTCGCTAAAGAGCTATTGGCAACTGAGAGCTGCTGGGACAGAGCATGGCTCTGGCAGGTTGACAATGATTTAATGGAAGGCCACATATCCAAGCTTATATAACCAGCATCAACTGCATTTGACCATTTTAAATAAAGAGAAAAGGGTGCAAAGTTGAGCAGAGAGGGAAAGGAGGATGGATCTGGGAGGAGTTGGGGGAGGAGTGTATGTGATCAAAATACATTGGACACAGTTCTCAACCTGATAGCAGATGGAGGTGGGCTTGGGAGAGGGGCCAAACCACAGATGGAGCTACCATTCTAAAACAACTCCTCTGAAATACGGACCATGAGTAGACTCTCATTGCATTTGTTAGCTTCTGGTTGGGAGATTTGTGTGTCCTATCTGATACTCCCCAAATATATTTCCTATTTCTCCGTCCTGCGATATGCCTTAGAGTAACAAAATCCATTTCTAAAATAGGGGCAGGAGTCCAAATCATGCATTTAATTAGAGAATTGCCAGAGCCTGGACCTCTGGCATCCCACAGCTACACATGACATAGACAACGACTTCCATATGTATCTCCTCAAAACAACCAGCCTGTAGAAGTAAAATACACAGCCCAGAAGAGTTGTGGGTAGCAGATGCCTTGATGTGTACTTTGGTGTTCAAGATGTTACAATCCTGGGGTGTCTTGATCACTGAACATCTCCTATGCTCTCCATCTTGGATCTACCATGGAAATGATGACAAATTCTTCTCTCATTTCCTCTTAGTTCTTTGAAAGTACTGACTCATCTTCCTCTCTGAGTGCAAAGATGTATCTTAAGCCAATACCTCTGTCTACACTGGTAGAGACAAAGGACATATGACAAGATGGGTAAGAGATGACATTGTGTGCTAGAAAGGGGGAGGGGTGCAGAATCTAGAACAAGAACAGAAAGTCCTGAGGTGTTTCTGTCAAGTGTGTGGGCTGGGGAAAGAGCTCCCAAGATGGGACCCAGAAATTATTTGGCTACAGGGGTGAAGCACCCACATCAACCACTCCCTTGATCATGACATTTATTTTGTCTGCCATGAATTGCTGCAGGTCCACAAGTTAGAGAACTATCAGTCTGTCATGTGAACATGGGCTCTAAGGTATTATTTTATCCTTTAATAACTATTAATACCCTTCCTAATAAAAAAATAAGCTCTCATGAACATTGCAAATGTTAATAGGTTCTTTTGATGAGAAAATCATTTCTAAAATATTGAGCTAAAGAGTCTAATGAACTGTGGGTATTCTTGTCATATATAAAGTATACTCTATACTAACTATATACTGTAAAGTAACTTTTCAGACAATATGAAGATCATTAAATAACTCAACAGTTCAACAGGTCAATTATTCTACTGAAGATTCTTGGATCTGTTGTTTTATGTCTCAAAATAGACCTGGAAACTTGGTGATGCTACTAAATCAAGACTACGATAATGAAAAAGAAAGGATGGTTAACATCTCATGCTGAAGTGACTAAGCCAATGACTTACCACAAAGAATTTTTATATACCAGAGCTGGCAATGTATGGAAACATTAGTAGGAATATTTTCAGCCACTCGGCCTCTTGGTACAGAACCAGGGCATTCTAGTTCTTCCCCACTGCCTTTTCCTTTTATCCCATCTCTGTTCCTTTTACACTTCCTGACCCACAAAACCCCTCTCTGCCAGAGATTCCCAGTGGCCACAGAAGGGTAAGGCTAGGTAAGTGACCCTTGTTATCCTTCCTTTTCTCCATCTGGGGTCTGTCCAAATTTACTGTTAGTCCTGTTCACAGAAGCCACTCTTCCAAGCTCATCTAAATCTGCTCAGAACTCTGCCTGCTGGGGCAGACCCAGAGTCCCCCTACTTCTTCCCCACTGACCCTCTAGCCTTTCTTTCATTCTTTTTTGATGCCCACTGAATAGAAAACACTGACTACCATGGACACTTGGCTAGAACCCAGAGTAGGCAACAGAAACCAAGAGATCTGAGCACCCATGGAACGAAAACATGACCAAGTACCTATAGCAAGGAATAAATCAAATGTCATAACTCCAGATACCTAGATTCCAGAACAAAGCACCAATATAAAAACACCAATATAAACAGCAAAGACAGTGAGCCTCTTCAGAAGCCAGCAACCCTATTGCAACAACTGAAGGCAGAAGACAAGAACCTTAAAGAATATATGAATACTGTGTCAATGAAAACCATGAAAACACAAATGGGTAAATAAAACAATTCAAGATATGAGAGCAGAATTTAACAAGGAAACAAAATCACTAAAGAAAACCTAAACTGAAATAAAACTGAGAATGAAAGCCTTAAGAGATCAAACAGAACCTCTGACATCAGCTTCACCAACAGACTGAGATGTGGAAGAGAACACAATTTCAGATCCAGAACACAAAGAAAATCCTCATTCAACGAAAATGTTAAATCTCACACACACACACACACACACACACACACACACACACACACACACACAATCCCAGGTACAAAACATCAAGAAAATCTAGGTTACCATGAAAAGACTAAACTTATGAATAATAGTTATAGGGAAAGGAAAAGAAACCTAGGTCAAAGTCACAGAAAATATTTTTAGCAAAATAATAGAAGAAAATTTCCCCAGTCTAGAGAAAGAAATGTCCATCAAGGTGCAAGAAACAAACAGAACACTAGATAGGCAGGACCAGAAAAGAAACATACTACAACATATAATAAAATAAATGAACAGAACTAAGAAAGGATATAAAAGCTGCAAGGGAAAGGGAGAAAGTCATATATAGAGAGGCAGGACCAGCAGACTGAGAACTGACTTTTCTATGGAGACAGTGAAAACGAGCAAGGTCTGTACAAATGTTCTACAAATTCTGAAAGATCACAGATGCCATCCAGACTATTATAGTGAGAAAAATTAACAACCACGGTTTTATATATATATATATATATATATATATATATATATATATATATTTTGATCATGCTTTCTCCTCCTGTAACTCCTTCCAGATTCTCGATTTACCTCCCAACCCATTCGACTTTGTCCCCCAACTCAGAAAACAAAAACAAAACAAAACAAAAAACAAAAACCAATATACAAAGAACTCAAGAAGTTAGACCGCAGGGAGACAAATAACCCTATTAAAAAATGGGGGTCAGAGCTAAACAAAGAATTCACAGCTGAGGAATGCCAAATGGCTGAGAAACACCTAAAGAAATGTTCAACATCTTTAGTCATAAGGGAAATGCAAATCAAAACAACCCTGAGATTTCACCTCACACCAATGAGAATGGCTAAGATCAAAAACTCAGGTGACAACAAATGCTGGCGAGGATGCGGAGAAAGAGGAACACTCCTCCATTGTTGGTGGGGTTGCAGACTGGTACAACCATTCTGGAAATCAGTCTGGAAGTTCCTCAGAAAATTGGACATTGAACTACCTGAGGATCCAGCTATACCTCTCTTGGGCATATACCCAAAAGATGCCCCAACATATAAAAAAGACACGTGCTCCACTATGTTCATCGCAGCCTTATTTATAATAGCCAGAAGCTGGAAAGAACCCAGATGCCCTTCAGCAGAGGAATGGATACAGAAAATGTGGTACATCTACACAATGGAATATTACTCAGCTATCAAAAACGATGACTTTGTGAAATTCATAGACAAATGGTTGGAACTGGAAAATATCATCCTGACTGAGGTAACCCAATCACAGAAAAACACACATGGTATGCGCTCATTGATAAGTGGCTATTAGCCCAAATGCTTGAATTACCCTAGATGCCTAGAACAAATGAAACTCAAGACGGATGATCAAAATGTGAATGCTTCACTCCTTCTTTAAAAGGGGAACAAGAATACCCTTGGCAGGGAATAGAGAGGCAAAGATTAAAACAGACACAGAAGGAACACCCATTCAGAGCCTGCCCCACATGTGGCCCATACATATACAGCCATCCAATTAGACAAGATGGATGAAGCAAAGAAGTGCAGGCCGACAGGAACTGGATGTAGATTGCTCCTGAGAGACACAGCCAGAATACAGCAAATACAGAGGCGAATGCCAGCAGCAAACCACTGAACTGAGAATGGGACCCCCGTTGAAGGAATCAGAGAAAGAACTGGAAGAGCTTGAAGGGGCTCGAGACCCCATATGTACAACAATGCCAAGCAACCAGAGCTTCCAGGGACTAAGCCACTACCTAAAGACTATACATGGACTGACCTTGTGTCGCGCGCCCAACGTCTCGCCAGCAAGAACAACGCGCGGACACCAGGATCCTTCTGCAGCAAAGCATTTATTACATCTTGAAGAGGAGAGAGCGAGCCCCAGAATGGCGCTGCTTATATACACCCTAATGTGGCGTGTCCACGCCTGATTGGTTGCTTACCCATGATCTCATAGGCACGCCCCGGAGTGGGCAAAGACCTGGCACGAAGGCACTCTTGCACATGCGCACACAGTTAACTTCCTGAAAGGAAGTCGGCTGGCGCGGCGAAGGCTGGTGCCATCTTGTAATGGCGGAGGCTATCCTGGCCTTCCATGTGGGGCGCAGTGGAAGCCAGCGCCATCTAGCGGTGGCGAATGTTATTGCGGCCCTCTACATCTCCCCCTATTTATTTATTTTATAACAAATCAATTATTTTATAACAAATCATGATCACCCTATCGCGTGCAATGAGGAAACCTCAGCGATGTGCAAGGGCTGATCAAAGGATCACTGAGTCTCTCTCATCCCAGTGCAATGGATCCACAGATCCATGGGGTGCAGGAGCAGAGAACTCAGATACCGACTAATTCCTGAGCATAGATAACCAAATTCCAGGGGAGGCCCCTTGTACAATGGCCACAAGTGCTTGAGTGATAACGGCCTTGTCATGTTTCTGTTGAGATCTGAGTTTGCAAACCAACCATAGTATGAACACTGATCCACAGCATAGGGCTGCACCAAACAGAGCCACTCCCGATAAGTAATGGGCACCTCATTTGGTCCTCCTCAGCTGTTACCACCAAGGGCCGTAGTCAAGCCGCTCCTATAGTAAAATTTAGAATTCCCAATTGTTAGTAACTACTCCAGAAAGTTCACCCACTGTACTTGTCTAACAATAGATTGGGGGAGGATAACTCCAGACACTGCAGACACAATGTCTGCAGCAGTAATGGCTGCTGCAATAGCAGCGAAAGTGTCAAGGTCTTTTCTAGGACAGTTCAGGATCAGTCATTTTTCTCTGGAACAACCAGCAGACAATGGAACCATTTCTGAGATCTGTATAACCAGGACAGAGTTCCCCAGTCCACTGTAGCTTTACGCAGGTAGCATTCCTGTAAAGCTACAGTCTGTAAAACGACAACACCAGTTAAGGCAGCAAGAGTCACCAGGGGAATGAGGGGGGCAGCAACGGCTGGAGCCCAGTCTTCTCCAGCAAGCAGCAGTGTGCAGAGGGTCAGAGAGCAGGCCACAGTGGGACGGGACACACACAGCGGTAACACTGACTGCAGCAACGCCAAAATCTCTGTGATGACAAAAGATGAGGGGGAATCTTCCATCTTCCTCTCAGGGCAGAGGAATGACTCCAGGGACCCGAACCATGAGAGCTGAATCTTCATGCTCCCAGTATCAGCAAGTCTCAGCAAACACCTCTGGCAGCTGGCACACTCTTGTAGCATCCTGTAGAAAAAACACAAACATTCCCTCTTCCCCATATAAAATATCTGGACAGGATCATGTCAATATGTGGATCTTTCTAGTTCACCTAGGCAGAAGTATGCCTAGTTGTAGGGTGCCATAAACTTTGGCATCCAAATTTTAAAATTGAAATAAAAGGAGCATCATTAAATAATTGTATAGCATACATAGCATACAGGGATATAACTTCCCCTTTTTATTTATTAAGATATAAACTGTCTAGTATCATTGTCCTCCCTCGTTAAGGGGTCCAGGCAATCTAGTTTGAGTTCTTAAATGGCCTATAAAGGAACAGTACTTAGTGCTCTTAACCACTAAGCCATCTCTCCAGCACCTTACAAGTTTTATTTACCTAAACATAAGCATTAATTAGAAATGCCAAATCCTGTAACAAGGTCCAGTTTTAGCCTTATTTAGAAATCCCTAAGTTGGCAGGGTGAGGTTGGGCGTTGAAAGTAAGCAAATGGAGTCTTCCTCTTTTCGTGAGGGTGTGTTATCAACTCCATTACCATTTTCAAGGAGCTGGGTCTATGGTTTTGTTTAGTTGTCTGAGCCAGAGCATTGAAAGGACAGTGAATTGTCAGACAATTCACACTGAAATCATCACTCACTGATTTTATGTAGAAAACCTGCCTCTAATAAAGCATTAAGTAATTGTAAAATTTGAGGGCTAGTAGTATCTAAAAAGATAAAACCTTTTAATCAATTGTAAACCACAAGCCACACATTGGCTATCAGTATATGAATTGATTTTTTAACATTTAAAAACAGTGGCTACAGCACGTGATTTAATAGTCTGTGTTGAAGCAGGGGAAATTCAAGAGAATAAACAAGTGATCCAATCTACACATGGAGCCTTTTCATTACATGAACCACCTATAATACAGTAAGCACATTTTCTATGGGTTGCATGCACAAATGTACAGGAAATACAAAAGCATGCAAAGAGTAAAATTATCAACTTTGCCTGAAAAATTTGTATATGTAATAGGCCAAATATCAGTATTTTGTAATAACCAATTAACTGTTGTTTGGAATAAGATATGTTTCACCAGGTTTCTTTTTAAAATACTTCCATGACTCTAGTCCACAACTCTGTATTAACACAGCTGAAGTTTTATCTTCAATGTACATAACAAAGACATAAGTCCTCTGGTAAGGTGAGGTACTTAGCCAATTAACATATCCTTAGAAGCTTAAAATTAGCTTCAAATATTCTTTTCTGGAGTAGTGCAACAGCTGCTCCCCAAATATTAAAGCTTATTTTGAGAGCAAAGGTTTGTGGTAAAAATTTCCATATACATTGAAAGATTTAAGTTCTAACTTTTTACACTGAAGAAGCAACAAAATTACATAATATAAGGCCATTAGCCATTTTTAATGATATCACTCTATGGGCTCTCTAAAACTGTAAGCAAGCTCACGAAATGAAAACTCAAAATCAATCCTCTAAATCTATCTTGAAATGGCAGTTGGAGTAAGTAAACTGGCTGTAATGTTCTCACAAGTTCCAAAACCTCATCAATCCTTCGTAAATCTTGTAACAATCTCTACCTGTTTGATTTTTTTTCTTAATTAAAAATAAGTTTGAGTTTGTCAATGTAACACCGGCAATCCTTAATCACAATCTTTAAGTTCTCTTTGTAACACCAGAGCACAACCACAAGGTCACCTGAGTTCTGAGTACGTGATTAGGCAGCTGTCCTTGGGGCAGTGGGATAAGCATTAAAATACAGATAGCTTCAGGGCAAACCACAACTTTAGAAAGCAGAACTCAACTTCTAACAAACTAGCTTCTAAAATCTCTTAAGACACCGAGTCTATCCTTTATGCTACTAAGTTTGACTATCAATTCCTACATATGAACGCACGATGGTGCGGTCTCCAATACCTCAACAAGGAGACATTGTCCTAAATTCTTTTAGAAGCCTGGTTTCTAGGATAAGAATTCCATAAAAATATTATCTCAATTTAGATCTGTTTCCCTAGGTTGGCTCATGCCACATGTTGTCTAGAAATGACTCCATCCAAATTACCAGCTTTATGTCAACTTTCTGTTACCAATATTATACCTTTTTAACCATATCCAACAACTTGAAAGCCAATAGACCATAACCAAGGCAAGTAGAGCATATTTACACATTAAAAACCAATCAGAAAGAAATTGAAGTGGCTACACATATCTTTAATATTTAGACCAAACACCATTTTTACCTTTTTAGCTATGATTTTAAGAGAAGCACCTTGTCACCTGTTGAGTCAAATAATAAGTCAGGGATTTCTCTAAGAGAAACAGCTCTCAGTTTCAGTACCATAGAAGCTGTGAAGCTCCTGGTGCCTTAGGATCGGCTAGTAGAAACATTTAGCCAGCCCCGTTGGGGAGCTTGCCCAGCGGACTTAGGCTTCTAGCTACAGATGTAGGTTCCAAAAGCCAATTGAAACTGCTTTTTATTCATTGTTCCCTTCTTGAAACGAGTTAAAACCAAGTCAAGGTGTGAACGACCAGCAGATAAAGTTTTTACCATTTTTTCTTTTGAACATGAAACATAAAACATTTAAACAACGAGAAACAAGAACCACAGACATAAACTGACAGACATGGGGACATCCTGGTGCACCAGGGACAGACAATAGACAAAGAGGGAAAAAACCAGATGGTGTTCACGGTGACTATCCACTCAAGTGGAGCTGATATGGGCGACGGATTGTCTCAATTCCTGGACTAGTCCACCAACGTGTTGAAACCCAATTTCTGTCAGATACTGAGAGATATTATCTGAGCAGAACAACTGACATTTGCCAATGGTATGGAAGTGAAACACAGCCCTGAATTTTTTACTCACAACCCAATTACATTAACTCTATCAGGCTGTGCATGGGCACTGAGATGTCCTTTTGTTTGATTCTCCTGAATAAATTTTCAGGCGGTCTGCCTCTATCAAATCTGATCAGTATGACTCTGTAAAGCTGTCTCGTCAGCGCCTGGACGCCGCGGCGTCCCCAGAGCCGGCGCGGGAGCTTAATTACACCTTTCATAAGCACTAAGACAAAGTTTTTCTCCCAAAATACTGTGTTCCTTTTACCTCCTCCCTTCTCACCCGGGGCGTTTTTTCCCCAATCTCTCGCTTCCTCGGATCTAAAGTCCTTGGAAGGGCCTTTTTTCTTATGTGCACCTTTTCTCTTTGAGCTCTTTAATCTTTCATCCCACTGTTTCTGACATGCTGTATCAAGACCAAACATGCCTCTCAGAGCTTACCTCTCGACCTGCAGTTCTGGACCCTCTCCGCGAACGGAGGCTCTCCTCGGCGCCGGCGATGGTGAGGCTTTTGTCCCGGGTTTCAGCACCAAATGTTGCGCGCCCAACGTCTCGCCAGCAAGAACGACGCGCGGACACCAGGATCCTTCTGCAGCAAAGCATTTATTACATCTTGAAGAGGAGAGAGCGAGCCCCAGAATGGCGCTGCTTATATACACCCTAATGTGGCGTGTCCACGCCTGATTGGTTGCTTACCCATAATCTCATAGGCACGCCCCGGAGTGGGCAAAGACCTGGCACGAAGGCACTCTTGCACATGCGCACACAGTTAACTTCCTGAAAGGAAGTCGGCTGGCGCGGCAAAGGCTGGCGCCATCTTGTAATGGCGGAGGCTATCCTGGCCTTCCATGTGGGGCGCAGTGGAAGCCAGCGCCATCTAGCGGTGGCGAATGTTATTGCGGCCCTCTACACCTTGGACTCTGACCTCGTAGGTAGCAATGAATATCCTAGTAAGAGCACCAGTAGAAGGGGAAGCCCTGGGTCCTGCTAAGACTGAACCCCCAGTGAACTAGATTGTTGGGGGGAGGGCGGCAATGGGGGGAGGGTGGGGAGGGGAACACCCATAACGGAGGGGAGGGGGAGGGATTAGGGAGATGTTTGCCTGGAAACCGGGAAAGGGAATAACACTCGAAATGTATATAAGAAATACTCAAGTTAATAAAAAAAAATTAATAAAAAAAACCCCAAAAACCAAGAAACAAAAGTGAAAATCAAAACAAATTGGCAAAAATGCCTAAACAAAGCAAAACAAGGCATCTATTAAAATATTATGGATTCATCTTGTATTGGCTAACTACTTGTGGGCACAGGGCCTGCCCCTGAGGGTGGTTGATATATCCAGTGACATTCCATTATACCAAACTAATTTCCCTTTGCCAGTGACTATCAAGTGCAGATGGCTTCTTGGTTATGGTGAGAATGCATGTCCACTTCCTCCATCAGTGCTCGACTTTGTCTGGCTTGAACCCAGTGCATGCTGCCACTCACTCTGTGAGATTGCCAGCATTAGCTCTTGTGCCTGGAAGACAGTTTCCCTGGAGCCATCCATGACCTCTCACTCTTACAATCTTTCTGCCTCCATTTCACATAGAACCCACACCCTGAAGATTGGGAGTAATGAAGAAATTCCATTTAGAACTGAACACCTAGGGATAATTTGAACTAAAAAGTCAGTACCTAAATGCCCACCATTTCTGGTTATACTGAAAGGAAGCGGGGGGAAAAGGGTAATGGCTTATACTTGTGTAGACAGCAGTGAACCTGAAAGAACTGGACAATGAGAGCATGTTTGGTCCGATAAAACAGTGCTGAGCATTCCAGGAGACCCTTAGTATCTACAAAAGCGACAGGGGAGGGAGAGCAAGGGATTGCAAACAGGAAACCAGTGGTTGAGAGTGCACACAGTGAGACTAAGACAGTCTGACAGGTTACTGCATAGACTGGCCTTAGAAGCACAGGGCCTGGGGCTATGGGGAAGTGAGAAAGATAAGACAGTTGGTCATCTGGACAAAATGACACCATCCAGGAGTAATAACTGAGCTCTGGCCCCAGAGGAACATCTGCTCGGATTCTACTTTGTCTGCAGAAACATCTGGAATCCAAGATCATCACTTGGTTATGAACACTTGGAAGGTAAAGGCAACAATCTTTTGTTTTAACTACATGCGCGAGCGCGTGCGCGCACGTGTGTGTGTGTGTGTGTGTGTGTGTGTGTGTGTGTGTGTATAAGGAGTAAACAGTAAATGCAACAAAAGAGAATGTTTTGTCAATTCAAATAAAAAGGGAAGTAGCCGCCTAATGGTTTTTCCAGCCCCGGACTTATTTTTTCTAGTCGGATTTTACAAATGGAAGTTTGCTACACACCTTCACAACTTAGAGGATAGCACTCAGGCTCCATTGTCCATGGGGCGCACACCCAATGCCCACAATTTAAAGACGACCAAGAGAATTCTGTTACTTCTGTCACAGATATTACAGTCAGTGGAGAAGAGACACTTTAGAAGAGCCGGGTAACTGTTCCCGGGCCGGAGGTTTGGATGTGAATAACTTGGAACAAATTCGCAGGCCACTTAGGACATTTTCTCAAGTTCTGGCTTCAACACTCCCATTTGGCTAGAGTCATGAGCTAAATTTCAGTTTCAGGAAAAGCGTCATAATATGAAGATTAGCGTGGGTGCTGGGGCAGAGATCAGGGTAAATTAGCAGACCAAGCTCCAACCGCAGCGCAACAATCCACCCTCGTCTGCGTTTCTACTCCTCAGCTTCAGATACCCCGGTCCAAACAATTAATTGGAAAATTCCAGTGGTAAACTGTCAGTTGCAAATGGTCTTCTGCATGCCATGAAGAACTCTTGCTCCATCCCACTGTCTGCCTGAGGCGTGAGCCACCCTTTCTCAGCAAATCAGTATCTTTACCTTTGCTCTACGGCCACCAGGCATCTCATTGGAAGGTCAGCTCCCAGGCTATGCTGGTGCTTGAGGTCAAGGAACTTTTATTTTCCTTACTAATGTCTCAGAGCACAAGAATCGTGATGCCAGCAATTAGCATGTGGGAAAGACAATTTGCAAGGTGCTTTCCAGAGGCAAAAAGGGTGAAAATCTATCATGGTGCATATGGAAAGGCGGAGTATACTTAAAAGTTGCTATGTCTGTGGCAAATCCCCACTGGGGGATTTGAAAAACATCCCCATAGATAAGAAAGTGCTGTTAATGCTACAACTGAGCACTTTATTCCCCCTTTGAGATTTGAGTGGACCACTCTTTTAATATAGCATTTTATTAATTCTTTGAGAACTGCATACATGTATGCAAGATAGATTGACCATATTCATATCCCCACTCTTCCTCCTAACTCCTCCCAGATTCATCTTCACCTCCTATCTCCTTCCCACTCTCCGGCCCTTCTTTTTTAACATCCAACAAAATCCAATCTGTGCTACCTACATACTCCCAGGTGTGGGGCCATCCATGGGAGTATGGTTTATATATCAGAGTCCATGCCCTCCTCAGAAAACCCACTCTCCCCTACCAGAAGACATCAACTGGAATCTAGGAATGGGGCTCATGTGGCCTTAACCCCACCTCATGTTGGAATCTTTACTGGCTTGTTCTTGTTGGGATCTTGTGCATGCGTTGACACTTGCTTCATGTTCATGCATGCAGTGGCCCTGTCAAATCCATACTGTTTCACCAAGACCCTCCCCAACCCCTGGCTCTCACAACCTCTCTATCCACTCTTCTGAGATGATCCCTGAGCTTTGCAGGGATGGAGTGGCTCTGCCGCTCTTACCATCGCTGCTTAGCTGGTTATCCATGGGACTGTTCTAGTGTCTCTCTCTCTGTCTCTATCTCTGTGTATCTCTGTCTCTCTGTGTGTGCACACACACAGATGCATGTGTACTGCTGGAGATTGAACCCACAGCATATTTCATGTCAGGCCCATGCTCTGCCTTGCCCTGAGCCCTCTGCCCTCATGTCAGTTGTGACCCTGGTAACTCATGTTAGTTTCCTTTCACACTCTCATGTTCGTTTCCAGCACACTCTCTAGCCTCTCCACAGGTTTACTCTTTCCTTGGTGAAGATGTCAGTGATCATATGATAGAAATGCCCATCAAAGAAATGTAGATGATGCTAGCCTGGGAGGCAGAGTTATTTTGCATATGTCAAAACTAATAATCAACAGTGATGTCCTTTAATCTGTTAGTATTCAAGCCATAATCTCTAGATCATGAGCACTGTCATCAGCCAAGAACTTGTTAGAAATGCAAATTATAACGGAAATGCTATCTCTCTAGGTTTGCTAAGCCAGAAATTTAAGAGTAGGGTGAAACAGGACTAAGAAATCTGTATTTTAATAAATTACCCAAGGAATTTTGACACTCAGTCAAATTATACACTTAGAGCTAAACAGTTACAAACTCTAAAGAAAGAAATAGACATCCAACCATAAGATGTATTTAGAAGCCCGCCAGACTGTAGAAAGGGCTCTCTGTGAAGTATTACAGTAGATATAGCAAAACTGCAAGGCAAAGAAACAGTATTAAAAGATATCCCAGGAAATGCTAACTGGGCTACAAAGACAAACACATCAGAGGATCAACCCTAAAGGCAGGAGTCCTGAAAAGAAATAACTGCTCATCAAGATTGATGTAGCCCACAAAGCTATCGTTTAGAAAGGATGGAGAAACAGAAAGGCATTTCCGGATAAGCATACGTGATGGGAGTCTTTTACCACTAAGCCAGTTACCAGCACAACTGTACACAAAGGAACACAACACGCCGAGGGGGAAGTGTATTTGCCTAGTTTACTTTCAGCTTTGCTCTGCCTAGGTATCAGAAGCCCGGTAAAGTAGTCACATGTGCAAGCTTGGCACTCGTGATGTTGAGACAGGAGAATTATTTGAATTGGAGCTAAGTTGGGCTATCATGTGAGTTCTCAGCCAGCCTGGGCTAAGAATAAGAGCATATCTCAAAAACAAAACAACAAACAAACAAAAAATCAAAAAGACAGGAAAGAAAAACCCACCTTATTTACAAATGTTGTGATTCTTTAACTTTGGAAAGTACAATGACCTCTCTCTCTCTCTCTCTCTCTCTCTCTCTCTCTTTCTCTTTGTGTGTGTGTGTGTGTGTGTGTGTGCGCGCGCGCACACACGCGCGCGCGTATGTGTGCACATGCTCACATGTACAAACTTGTATGCACACCTGTAATAAATCCAGTCACTATTCCATTGGAAATAATATTTAAACCTAAACTCTAGCTCTAGCATGTGTTCATTCAGTAATTCCTTTCTAAAAGGAAAATCAGAAACAATGAAATACAGGCATAGAGGACCAACAGCAGTGCTACACATACCATAAATACCAGAGTCTCCAGTTCAATAGCTTGCTAACTTCTACAGTGATCTGTATTCTTGATGAGAGGAAGAGCACATTATTGCGAAGGGAGGAAGGACAGAAGAGAGGGAGCACGTCTTTGATATCTTCCTTCTCTTTCCACATGTGATGGGGTTGCTCAGACCTGATCACAGTTCCTGCCTGGCTTTGTTTATTCCACCAGCTCCTCCCTGAGTCCCTCCATGTACGGCTGCCAAACTATGCTTCTTCCTGCAATCCACAAGGCCACTCAGTGCTAATCTCCCTGCCAAGAATGGGATGAAATGCGTACTCTCATTTTTTTCTCATAGAAATAGAAACTGGCACAGTTTGGTATAGCAATTTACAAATAGAATAGGCTTAGGTACAGTCACACAGTTTGGACTGGGTTGTCGGTCTAGTAACTCTTCCTGTGAAGGAAACCATGTGCAAATTTGAGAATCATTCTCATGGTGATGTTGTATATTAGAGGAGGGAAATGTGGAACAACCTAGGGCTTCATATTTAACTTAAAACAAGGCAGGTAAATGTAATCGACCTTATAAACCATTCTTGAAAAGAATATGTAAAGATATGCAAAAATTTGTCATGCTATCCATGCTGAATATTGACAGCAGATACAAGCCATACTTACATCCCAAGTTATTTAATTATAAAGGGAACTATTTGTCAGGAACAGAATAACTAGAAGCTAGCCAAGTTCCCTTAAACTCTTCTGTTAGGGAGTAGAAGGATTAGAACACTGCCCTCTGTATCAGCCTGTATTTCCCTTCTGCCGGTCCTTCCAGATGAACACCCTCCTCATTGGTCTTGCCTCCACGACCCACACCTCCAGTAAGATGTCCCCTTATTGTCCCTTTGAAACACCAAGCTTTCTCTACCTCCACACCTTTGCATATACTGGCATTCCAAACTTGTCTAAGAACAAGCTTTTCCCTAGCTCTGTGTAGGCTTCCCTGGATTGTGGAGCGTCCTCTTCCCTGAGCCTCTGTGGAGGCCCCTCGAGTAGAAGCCTGCACCATTTATCAAAGACAGGAGTTCCCTCCTTTCGTCTTGCAGCCTCCCAAGGAGTCTTGTGCTATTGTATCCATTTCACTGGTGAGCAGCACAGTGTGAATCAAAGAGATTAGGTAGCTTGTACAAGAGCAAGCTTTCATTACTCTTTAATGATTTTGTGTTTTGACACGCTTTGTCTCTCTACTAAAATTGTAGCCACGTGTTTTTTTCAGGGATCTTATTTTACTCGCTAGGACTTCACTTGAGTGGTATCCAAGAATTAATTTTTGTCGTAATTAAATTTCCTAAATAACTGTTTCGATTTACAAGCTATGTTTTAGGTTAATGACTTTTTACCATTTTGGCAATTCCTGAGGTCTTGTCACACTGTGAGCCTAACTAAGTAACTATCTCCTCAATATGTGTAATCAATATAAAATCAATTATGGTACCAGGCTGTAACCTTGTGATGTTGTCATAAAATAGTGGCGCGAAGAGAAACTTGACTTCCCACTAAATGCAAGGTGCAGAACCCTAGTATGTGTTACACGAATGTCACTCTAACCCCTTCCTCTCCCCTCCTTAGCAATGAACAGAGAAGCTCGTTTTAACAAGTGCAGCACTGTGGCTATGCATTTCCAGCTGCATCTGTCTGCAGATAAAATGAGCTCGGTGCTGAGAGCACAACCGGACTGAAATTATAATGAACGAGGGTAATTGAAAGAACGGAGAAGAGAACAAGAATTGTCTTATTTCAAGGACTCTCGAATAGGACCCATGCTGAAATCCTCGATTAAAATCTAATTAGAAAATAGATGGTTGAATGGTAGATAGATAGATGATATAGATAGATAGATAGATAGATAGATAGATAGATAGATAGATAGGAAGGATTAGATGATAGACAGATGATATATATACATATATATGGATATATGTATGACACATATATAGTAGATGGATATATAGGTAGATGTGGTAGCTAGTCGGAGACAAATTGGATGATAAATAGATCATATATCAATAGATATTTACATGACAGATAGTTACATGATAAATTGGATGATAGATGATCACTAGACAGAGAAATCGATGCTAAATCAATAGAAAAGTATATTCCCTCAGACACTTAGGTACCCTGTGGTTATTGATATGAGTATGTCCAAATGCTTTTGTTATAAAATGAGAATCACAGAGTTATCCTTAATGCCTTATGGTGGAAATGCAGGAAACCTTCTGAGATTCTTGGCTCTATGGTCAGGAACACTCAGCTTCTTCTGGGGTGTTTTACTGAATGCTCTGATTTCTTTGGGTGAAAAGAAATCCGAGAATCTAATTTAATTGTTTTTTGTTTTGTTTTGCTTTGTTGGGGTTTTGTTGTTGTTGTTGTTGTTGTTGTTGTTGTTGTTTTGTTTTGTTTTGTTTTGTTTTAGCAACCATTGTAGGTGATTTGAGGTTCTTCCCCAATAATATAATTAATGTTTATGGGAGCGGCTCTCTGGTTTCCTGACTGTGCTGACTGGTCCCTTTGCTTCATAGCAGGAGAATGCACCGGTACTCTGTGGATAAGTGAATTTGGTATTGACTGCATCTTTCTCTTGTTCAGGATGGTCCCTAGATGGTAAGAGAGAACAAAGGAATCCTCTGACCTCATGGTGTCGCTATCCTAACAGGAGACAAGATTCAGCAAACAAGGAGCTAAAGAATGCCCTCGTGCCCGCCTGAGGACCCGGGTTCCATCCCTAAACACTGCAGAAAGTAAAACTTAAAATAAGTAAAGCCAAGAATGACATGTATGTGTGGAAACCAAGAGGCGAGGGAGACAGAGTGACCAAGAAGATTGTTACTGAATTAAAATATAGTATGCCAGAAAGGCCTCTGTAATAGACGATAGCTAAGCACAGACCTGAGGCCAGGCAAATCTACACAACTGTGCGTCACAAACGGCAAAGTTCATTTCCTGCTGAGGCGAGGCGGGCAGAGGTCAGATGGGAGTTGGGAACTGCTAAGGGGTTTTGCACACTGAAGTTCCTCCGGGATCTGACAATTGTTCTCAAAAGGGTCTCCTGGCTGTTGTGGGAGAATAGACTGCAGCGAAAGGCTATGGGTGTCCTCCAGGTTAGAGCTCGCTGCAGCTTGCATCAGTTGTTTAGGGGCAAAGGTTCACAGACTTGTTGGGATTTTTTTTTTCCACTCTCATATAAATCAGATTATAATAATTGTATCTCAGCCTTCCGTAGAAGCTGCGTCCCATTGTCTTCCAGCTTTCATGTTTCAAAGGGAAAGCGCAAGGCCGCTCTTTATGGGACTCATTCTTCTGTTTGGAAACTCGAAGGACTTCTCTGCTTACCCTTAACTGAGGGCAGGATTAAGTCAGGTCAGAGAGGGCGACAGATAAGTTATCAAATCTAGGTCAGAAAAACACAAAATCAGGAAAAAGAAAGCAATTGCAAGCCTAGGGTCTGAGCGCACAGTCCAAAATGGATGAAGGGCAGGAAGTCGAACTTTCAAAGAACGTTCCTGGGGATGCTTTACCTGGCTGCAGAGTAAGGGCTGCACACAACTGTAGAGCTGCTGACTGCTCTCCTGGCGGCTCAACTCAAAACACTTGCCCCAGACCCCGCCCCCAGACTATGCTAAGGAAGAGCATCTGCCACTGCCATGCTCCTCTGACCAAAATTTAAAAAAAAAAAAAAGTGTTATACTTGGTGCTATCTTCATGGACCTCCCCCATGTTGACAACATTTTAAATTCTGTATATACACTTTCATCTCTATTCATAAGCATCTGTTCTACATACTTAGTCCTTAGATAGATCTAAGTATCTATTCACATATATCTGTGGCCCCGAAGGAACTTGGATATATTTATTCAAATGTATAAGTAGAAATTCTGCTTTATTTAGATGCGTTTCTTGATTTTTTAAATTTCGTATTTGGCTAAAAGCTGAGTTCATTTGTATCTATAAAAAGTTGGTCTCATTTGGGATGTAGGCAGAGAGGAGCTTGAAGAAAGCATTTATTCCTTATACAGTTGCGTGTGTGCGGTGGGAAGAGGGGAGCCGGAAAGCCTGGCTGAACACAGACTACATAGCCCAAATAAAGGAAGTGTCACGCCCACCGCGGGGAGTGACCTAGAGGGCAGACTTGGGAGAGACGCAAGACAAGACCAGGGGGCTGGGGATGTAGCTCACTTGACAGAATGCTTGCTGGCATGCGAAAGGCTCAGGAATCAATCCACAATGCCACAATAGCATCTGCCTGTAATCCCAGGACCCTGAAGGTGGATCCAGGAGGATCAGGAACTCAAGATCATTCTCAGCAGGTTCAAGACCAGCCTTGGCTATATAAGACACTGCCTTGAGAAAAGATCACTGTAGGGACAGATCACCGCCAGGACGGCAGAAAAGTCACGTTATTTATCCTGTTTTCCCTGCTTTGTCTCCTTAGTTCCTAGGACTCATCTTCCTTTCCAGTCTGGTTGCTCACACACAGCCAGTTTTCTCTTTGTCCATTCCATGAATGTCTTAACCCAAATGTCTGTGTCTTCAGAGAGATACTCCAGGGCATGCAGTGTACATAACCTATAAGTGGATGCATATGAACTGTGGCCAAAGCGAGGTGATCAAGCCACACTAGGAAGAATGTGAATTGGGCGAGCCACTCGGGCAGCGGACAGAACACAGAGATGAGCAAACTCCGGAGAGCCGCTTGGAGGTCAGGTGGGGAATGGAGACCAAACTGCTTCCCAAATCAAACGGAAAACAGGAGGCAGTCAAAAGACCTGCAGGGCAGGGTGAAGAAGTACAAAGAGAATTGGGACCTCTGAAGTGGTTATCTAAGAGATTTTCCTAAATAGGAGGCAAGCGGAGTGGAGGATTGGGTGGAGTAATGACCTTCATGTCCTCAGAGTATGCCTGCTGAGGGGGCTGCACAGGAAAATCTAAGAGCATCCCCATGTTTGACTTCAAAATGACCTTCCACAGCGGCTGCATTTGTTGTTGAAAATGCATGTGCAGTAAAACATTCCTCATGGGAACGTTCTAATGCTGAAAGGGTACTCAGGGGACACCGTCTGGTGTGGTATTGTCACCTTGTGTGAAACTCCCTCCTCCTCACTTCATTCTTCATGAGGTTGGACTTGGGATAAAAGAGCAGAATGGGTCAGAAGGTCCTGTTCCAAGTAATTAGAGAGTTTTTCTTTCATCTAACTGTGCCTTGTTAAAGTATATCAGTGTCAGCCAGGTTAATTGGAGTTTTAATACATAATTGATGTTAATTTATGGTCCTTTTTGTTCCAGTATGCTCCTGCAGACCTTAAAGTCAGGATACAGTTTTCTTGCTATTAATTATATACAGAAAGCCAATATCCCCTTTGAGAAGGCACCCATGTCTTCTGTAGCTTATTTGAGATCCAGCATGTCAACCATGGGCCACTGTCACTGTGAGAGCCTTCCCTAGACTGCACACTGCCTCACAACGGGCTCAAGCTTCAGACCCAAGCATACACTATATTAAAATGTTTAACACAGGAAGTTAAAATGTTGAAATGAATCGTGTTCCTACGGATTCACTGTGTTCCACAGTATCTGTCACTACATGGAGGTCAGTTTACCATCATAGAGCCAAAGGAATTTCTAAAACAGAGGCGATAAAGCTTCAAGAGCTGGGGCTGCTGTGGAAACAGGGACCCAAGGGAGACTTTAACGGTTGGGTTTCCCTGTAGATTTCTATTGCACATCTAACTCCTTTTTACTGTTTTGGAAACAGAGAGCAAAAAATGGTGTGTGCTGAGCAGTTAAGTATTTTCTCCCATTGTTGAACTGTTGCTGAACTGAGTGTCAAGGAACAAGCCCATGAGAGCTTCCGAAAGCTCCACAGTGGCCGAACCAACTTACAGTGGGAAATGACCAAAGACCTAACTCCAGAAGCGGAAACTCGCCTGATGGATAGCCGCTGAGATGGGCTGGTGGCTCAGAGACTCACATCACCAACTTCACCGAAGGACTTTTGTTTTGAAGGAGTGGATGATCAATGACTTTGTACAAGTCTGGTACCAACTTCCACTAATAAGTTACCATCCTGCTCAACTTCACCACAATGTGATCAGCATGGCATCGTGTGCTAAACAGTAGGCTTGTCTCGATGGAACAGGACACAATTTAATGTGTCAAGTTTCTTTTGAACTTTTCTTGGGATCCGATATCAGCCAAAAGGAGGTCATTTTAATTATCAAATGATTAATTAATTAGATAGTGAACTGTCAGAGGTGGATGGCTGAGTTCACAACAATGTTGCTGGGCACACCCATGCTTCCACACAGGGGAAACCATGACTTTCAAACGCCTCTGGTAGATGAAAAGAAATGAAAGCGTAAGGACCAGAATCATCCTTTATTCCTTTAACATCCACAGACACATGCTGTGTTCACAACCAGGTGTAGGAAACATCTCAGCCATGGAGACTCTTTCCTGCCCGCAAAGAATTAATACTCAAGTGGAAAAGATAAAGCCTTCCTAGAAACAATCTGAACATTTAGAAAATATATTTTCAAGCTAACAAATAAAAATCAATGTGAAAGCAATAAATTAAATAAATAAAATAAAAAAATAATAATAAATAATAAATTAAAATATGAACTGTCTCTACTACTTTCCTAGTATTTACTAGTATTTGCCACATTCTAGGTTCAAAGGTGATCCAGAACAGAACACATTTTCTTTTTAGAAATGTATTGAAATCCAGTAGCAAAGATCAAAGTAAGTTGAAAGCCAAACTGTTAGAATCCTATGTGAAAACTTCATAAGCCAGTGTGTGTACATATCTAAGTGTGCATATGTATGTGTGTGTGTGTATGTATTTGCGTATGTGTGTTTGTTTGTATATGTGTATATGCATATGTATGCATGTGTGTATATGGTTATACATGTATATATGTATGTGTGCATATATGTGTGTGAATATATGTATGTGTATGTGTGTATGTATGCGTATATATTTGTGTATGTGTGTTTGTTTGTATATATGTATATGTATGCATATGCATGTATATATGCAATGTGTGCATTGTGCATGTGTGTGAAAATATGTATGCATGTATACATGCATTGTGTATGTATGTACACATGTTTGTATACATGTGTATGCGTGTGTGCACATGTGTGTGGATGCCATGTGTGTGGATGCCAGACGTCATCCTTGAGTGTCATTTCTCAGGAACACCATCCACCTTATTTTGAGAGACTAGGTGCTCTCTTTGGCCTGAAACTTGCTATAAACTAGGTTGGGTAGTCAGTGAAACCAAAGCTGCCTATCCCCATGTTCCCATGCTTTGTTACAAATGCACACCACCAACTGGCTTCTTCTCTGTGAGTTCAGGGATGCTAATTCGGGCCCTTTTGCCTGCGCCACAGGCATATTCCTGAGTCACCTCTCAGCCCGTAAGTCAGAGTTTCAAAGGGAATGCTTGCTTTGTATTTGTCTCCTAGAAGCCGGAAGTGCAGAACACCGCACTACTCCATTTACATCGAAGAACTGGAACCTTCTAACCCCAACATCAGAAACCGCTGCCATCGTAAGGTCCTCTCTACATATTTAGACGAGGCCTTGGAAATCAATAGCCATTAGTGTGGTACGCAGAATCATCGCCAAACACATTTACTTCTCTGCTTGCATGAGAGTCTGTTTGCGGCATTATAAAGCAAAGCAAGAATGTAGCTGGTGTTCAGCAATCCGAGATTAAGCTTCCGCAATGAATGAAACAGTTTTCCCTTGATTTCCCCTTCGCTGACATTTGTAATTAGCCTCATCCACCTTTCTGGGCGTCTGTCTCTTCCACTGCAAAATGAGAGTATACTTCACACGCAGATTGGCAACATCTCAACATCATTTGTGCTGTTTATCAACCATAGCACTCTAATTCAAAGGTTGCCAGAAACTCGTAGTGGATTTTCAGATAAGAAAAGTGCTATAGTGCACTTTAATTGTTCAGCAAAATGTAAAAGTTCAGGCTCCGTTTCATTGTGAGTGGAGCTGTTAAAATGCACTCCCTCCGCCTTTAGCATGCTTTTCAAGACAGAATTGATCTTGATCCTTCCATCGTCCTTACCTCCACTGCAGATCCACCTGCAACTTCTGCATGGCTGTGTGCAAAGCACATCTGGAGTCTATATGTTCTCTATGTGTAGCCACCGCTCCTGTCCTGAGCCTCAGCAGCTCCCCTCAGCGTCCATAAAGGTCTTTGCCCCATACAGCCACCTACTGTGTGTTCATGTACCACTACAACCACCTACTATGTGCTCGTTTACCCATTCTTTTCTTCCTATGATACTGGATAACAGTGTTGGGTTCTAGATCCCATTCCTTTTGTCTACTGGAACACTCCAGGAATGCATCCTTAGCATCTCCCGTTTCCTTCTCTTTTGACTATTTCTATCCACGAACAGCTCGCCACGCTGGACAAAGACAATTCTCCCTGACTCTCACCCACGCCCGGTGTGTAACAGTTTCCTCAGAAACTGAAACATTCCATCCTACAAGGAAGCTCCTTAAACAGGAAGGTGAATAACTCAAAATAGCTCCAGGAAATTCCTGAAATTGAACAGATTCACTAGGCCTCACCCTCCCAGAGTAAACAAGCCAAGCTGAGCTGCAAAAGTATCTCTCAGATAGTAAAGCTACAAAATGATTCCGTGACCAGACCAGCTGCCTGAAAGCATCAGAAACCAGCCAAGCCTCACGGAAGTGGTTTCCCTTGGAAAGCAGACTCTCAAATCCTTTGAACTGCCTGCTGGCTGTGCAATATGCTCCCTGTTCCCAGCTTCTGTGAGCTGTTACCCATGCTGGGGTAAGCCTTAGTGATGCAGCTATCTCTGAGTCATTTATGCTCCAGTGAGTGACCACACACCCATATCCCTATAAGTAACCTAAATGAAACTCGTGGTTCACAAAGTTGGAGTTTGATAGTGACATATCTTGGTTTGTTGTAGGCTTGCTATCTGGTGTGTGTGTGTGTGTGTGTGTGTGTGTGTGTGTGTGTGTGTGTGTGTGTGTGAATGATCTCCAGGCTGAACTTCAGATTCATGTGTGTAAAACTCTAAACTCCACATACGTGTCTGAAGCATCTTGGGTAGCATGCCCACCCTGAGCACTCAGTCTTCCTGTGAGCCTGTTCTCATGCAATATCATGCTATACACCTCATCTGTGTGCATAGGAAAACCATCCTTCCAAACTATTCAGATCAGGACCTTGATTCCTCTTATAAAGAAATCCAGACTTTCCCTGGATTAGCCTTGGAATCATTTTCTATCCACTGTACTGTAAAACACTGTTCTAAATTACCATTCTTCATCTTCTAAATTAGAACATACACAAAAAGAATGTTGTTTCAGGTCAACAACAGGCCATACATACTGTGGTGCTGGGTAAGATCACGTCGCCCAGTGGTGCGGCCAACTTTGTGTGAGTATATTCTGTGATGTTCACTCACATAGCAGGATATACAAGAACACATGCCCTTATTAAATAGTATATGAGTGCACTGTAGCAGCCTTCCCACCTACCACACCCACCCACCACACCCACCCACCACACCCATCTACCACACCCACCCACCACACCCATCTACCACACCCACCTACCACAGCCACCTACCACGCCCACTTACCGCACCTGCCTGTTCTTCCTTCCACCTGTTCTCAGCACAGCAGCCATAGAAATCCTTTCACCCCCAAATGAGATGATGTATCTCCTCAGGTCAAAAGCCTTCTCCAATATGGCGACTGCCACAGTGTTGACAGTAGTGTAAGATTCCCTACTTGACCCTCTCACCTCACACCCCTTACTTATCTTCCCATTCCAACCTTACCAGTCTCCCAGTTGCTGCCTGAACAGGCGAAGAGCATTTGCATCTCAGGACACTTGCACTGATCCTCCCACCAGCAGAAAGCTCACACCTAGGGATGCTCAGGTCTCCTTTCACATCTGCCCAGGTCCTTATACAAATCCACTCACTTGCCTCAGTAATGACTTAACACCTCTCCCCACCCAAAGCACCCTGTCTTCCTGATATTGGACCAGAAACTCCATTGCTATAATTGAGTCTACAGAAATTCTTACAGACATCTTTGTAGAAGGATGCTGCCTGTGCTTATATGTATAAGAATATAAGAAATGAAAAAAACACGCAAAAGTGTAGTAAGAATGTGCCAGAAGCTAATATTTAACTCTGCACCAGAATGTCAAATGTACTAAGACTGCCACCGTTTTACGGTCGGGATTGATGGCACAGACAAAAGCAAAGGCTACATCCTTACTCATCCTCAGGTTGGCTTAATAAGAGGTTGTTCTCTTCCTGGTTCACAGCAGACACAATGTCAAAGCCAGGAGCAGAGACCAACTCCTATTGGTTGCTACCAACCCCCACCCTCACCTCCAGTCCTACTGCCCATTTCCCAGCAGTGACTTCCTCACTCATCGAAGTCCTCCCCCACAGTAAGCTGGAAACCTCACAGACGATCACAAACACCTCCCTCAAATATCCCTGGGGCTAAGGTAGACAGATTGGCAGGCTGAGGAACTGCAGCTTGTAGACAGACTCCACAGAAGTGAGTGATTCAGTGTGCCAACTGGAGACTGTTTATTTCCTGCATTCCTGTCTCAGATATAACCAGATAGAAACTCAAAGAAACAAGGATAATCAGTCAGAGGTCGGGGGTTAACCATTTCTACTGAAGAGGGGAAACTCACAAGATGAAGTGACTTGTGGGCCTCCAGAATTTCAATCACTGTATCAATAGGCAACAATGTATTGGCAAGCAATACATTGGCAAGTTTCAAAAATACTCAGTGTAGCAAACACGCGTGTTGAGAAAGCGTCACTACTTCGTTAAGCAGCTCCCTATGCGGGGGAGCTGAAATCACCACCAGATTTTGAGTCAGAAGGATGGTGTTTGGAGCAGTGCTTCAAAAATCTGACTGGATTTAAATGAGACCTCCTGGGTGTGGTGGGCACAACCATAATCCCAGCACTAGAGGACTGTGAGTTTGAAGCTAGCCGGGGATACACAGAGAGACCACCTCACCAGGGGGAAGGGAGGATGAAGGACAGAAGTGTATTCCTGAAGCAAAGATCATCTGAGGAGCCACCTTCAAGCCAAAAACAGAAGCCACAAAAGAAACCACACACCTCGACCTCGGATTTCCACCCCCAAAAACTGTGAAAAGCAATTTCTGCTAGCCAGTGTCTAGGATTTTGCCATGACAACTCTGGGAATCTAGCCCAGTGGCCATCTCAGGAGGTGGTAGGAAATCTTTGATTTGCAGTGATGTGAGCGAGGATCTTCTGACCCTTCAGTGGTGTGAAAGTACACCCACGTAATCATCCTGTTTTTCATGCTCAGTTCAGCACTCCACAAGTCACAAAGGACGCTAGCTCCTCATTCCCCCCGGGCTCTGTGTGCAGTGTTTCCGCCCTGCAGCCAGTGCAGGCTCAGCTCACACCGTGTAGTGCAACCATACTCCATCCACAATATTTCCCATTTACATTTGATTCCCACTGGAAGTCAAGGTGACATCCGAAATCACACCCTATTTCCATATCAGGGCCCCCAACACTGTCATTTCCATCAGACCAGGATGGACACCGAATGTGATGTTCTCGTGGGGATGGAGTAGGCTTCAGAAGTAAAGATTCTTCCTCTCCTCACTTCGAAGTTGTTAGGACCTGGGTAAAAGATTAAGGCCTAGACGGAATAACAAGGCCTAGGTAAGTTACCCCGCTAGCCTGTCCTTATAAGGAAACTTTCTCCTTTGTATCCGCTGTTACTAGGAAACTTTCTAATGCCAAGATTGATTACATTGTCTGTTATGTTCTGTGCCCTTGGAAACCAGTCACTACAGAAGTCAGTAGAACTGCTTTGTCTAGTTACCCGAATAAGCTTAGACCTGAACCAACCACCCAGCAGCACTTCCTGTACCTGTGGATAAGCTCTTATGGTATTTGCTTTTGTAAACTGCCCCGAGATGGACCCCAACATAAGAGAGGCACCTGTAGCAATATAAGAAACTCTTTGGAATAAGACTTCCATTTTGAGTGGTGCTTTAGTAAAGTTTAAGTTCCCAAGACCTCCCTGGGAGCTGACATCCTACTTGGCAGAAAGAGACGTGTACATGAGCAACTGACATCCCGGTTGGCAAGTTAAAACGTGAATGTTAACAAGTCCCATCCTGGTAGGCAAGTTAGGACTTGAATAATAATTAGACAAGGCACGTCCTCTACTACAGTCAAATACCCCAACCAATGGGAGCAGGGTAAGTGTACAACAAAGACACGTTCCTAAGGAAATCCCCCATCCCTAAATCCTGATTGGTGGAATAACTTAGCACAGATGTTTCTGAATTAGGGGCTTAAAAACCCTTTAGGATCTTAACTCAGAGTCATGTTTTAGTTCCTAAGTCTGGACCACAGCCCTGGTTGACCAGTTGTGGGGAACTGTCTGTGTCTGACTGAGATCGGTGTTCACGTGGTTTGTGTGGTAAATCCTGGACCCCAATAGAATTGTAACAAGGTAAAGATTCAGTATCTCTGGAGAGATAAGGGACAGAGGGTGTCTTCACGTGACAACTCAGAACCAGAACTTATCAGAGTGAACTGTTTTTTCATCCCATGTCCCCCAAAAGAACTCTTAAGTCCAAGGAAACCCTGGTAGTAGGAGAAGCAGACTGTAATTTTTAACTCACACACAGTACTGGTTCTAATTAATTAGTGTGGTAAAGTTTATCATAAAAATACAGCCTTAATCATATGTTTGTATTTTGGAGAGGAGGTTTGCCACATGTACCCAACAGGTTAAATATTACATAAAACAAGTTACAAACCCCTAAGAGACCACTGTCGCAACAACCCTGAACAGAAGACATGAAGAGGCAAGTCACAAAACAGAAACCCGAAATGCCTTTCTGTCACCTTTGTTGAATTAATTTAATCACTATTTCATGAGCTCCTGGCGAGTGCTCAGAGGCCTGCTCCATGAGACAGCATCAAACTGTCGAGTCCGAGCTACAGAGACATCAAGATTTACATGGCGGAAGAGACACCTCAGGCACAGGCAGGCCGCTGCCCACACAAGCAAGTCCATATGCCATTACTATGGAAACCAGACGCCACACTCCTGTTCAGTTGGCAACATGTTAAATAAATTGAGGCAGACCCTGAAATTTTTTTATAAAAATGTTTAATGTCATTAGAAAATTCTCACAGCAAAGTGTGGTTGGAGAAAGTCCAATGCAAACGTGGCAGGCAGCGATACTGTGACACAGTTGTGTGGGTGGGCATGACTTCTACACTTTCCAGAGTAAAAGCAGAAGTCTAGCACCTTAACTGCCAAATAACCCGTTTAAATATGCACCTTTTTTAAAGAACAGCTTACTTATGTATGACTGCTCTACCCCCGCATCCCAGAAGAGGGCGTCAGAACTCATCATAGCCGGTTGTGAGCCACCATGTGGTTGCTGAGAGTTGAACTCGGAACATGGGAGAGCAGTGGGTGCTTTTACCACAGAGCCATCTCTCCAGCCCAATACGCACCTTTCTTTTGGTTTTGATTTTTTTTAAGTTGTAAATCACCTGTTTTTATTTTTTATTAAATTATTTTATTTATTTACATTCCAAAAGTTGCCCCACTTCCCTGTCGTCCCCACTCCCCGAGTTCTTAACCCCATCCCACCCCCACTTTTGAGAAGGTGCTGCCCTACCCACCCACCCTGCTTCACCTGCACTGGCATCCTCTTCCCTGGGGCATCGAGTTTCCAGAAGACCAAGTGCATCCCCAGCCCACACCCCTCCCCTGCTGAGGCCATACAAGACAGTCCTCTGCTACACATGTGCCTGGGTCCACAAACGAGCCCATGTATGCTTCTTGGTTTTCATTTTTTGAGACAGGGACTCACTATTTGCTCCAGTTGTCCTGAACTCAGTATGCAGACAAGGCTGCAAGGCTGCCTCTATCTCAAAAATGCTTGGGTAAAGGTGTGGAACACCATACCCTGCTTAAATATGCTCGCTCTCTCTCTCTCTCTCTCTCTCTCTCTCTCTCTCTCTCTCTCTGTGTGTGTGTGTGTGTGTGTCTTTCTCTCCCCCTCTCTCTCGCACTCCCTCTCTCTCTCTTGCTCTCATTGACAAAATGATATGTGATATTCTACATTAATGAAATTGTACAGATAAGCCTTTTTGACCCAGAATGGCCATTCATGCCTGTGATCTCAACAGCAGAGAGGCTGAGACTGGTGGACTACAACTGAGGCCAGCCTGGACGGTTAGCCCTTCCCTTGTGGGAGCACTCAACTCTGTGGTCTCTTCACCTCTGCTAAGTTCTGCCCTCTGCTGCACCCTCTCTGCTCTCCAGTCTCTTGGCCAAGTTGTGCATTTGGGTCTTCCAAGACCATCTGTCCCTAACTAGAGATTGAGGTTAAAGACCGCTGACATATTTGAACCCATCGCACCTAACACAGACTCCCAGGTTACCCCAGCTGCCTTGGGTCATGTGAACTGTGGATGTGCTGCAAGATTTCCATCCTAACCATGGATGACTATACTGAAACGTATACCCACCTATACATCTGTTTTCACTAGATGTAATTCGAATTCTATACTACCCACTCAGGTGAGGACGTGAGATTTTGAGGTGGGCCGACTGTAATCTTCCGATAAAGCATATTTTAACTTTAAATGAAAATGATTGTCTCCAAAACTAATCTGTCTTTTGTGTAAAGGAGACACGGACATTGTAGGTGAAACTTGTTTTCAAATGCAACACGTTTCTATTACATTTGAAAACGTGCAGTAATTTAGAAGAGGCTGCTAGCATCGTAGGCACTGATACTAAAATGGTTTTGCCTGGTTCACACAGTGCCCTGCTAATGTGCTTTTAATTGCTCTTCAAAATCCCTGCTAGGAATGGAGAAGCATAGCTCTCCCTGAGTAGGCGGTCGCTGAAGCAGCAACGTGGGTTTTTCGGTGATGAGCTTGGAGCGCCTCCCTGTGGAAGCATTGAAGTACTGCAGTCCCATACTGCCTTGGTTAGGCTGGTCTTAGGAACCTTCTGGCTCCTTTGCCAACCTTATATATAGTCAGTTACCTGTTATGCTTCCTTTTCGCCGGTGCGTTTATTTTCCCTTACGTCCAAGAAATTTTAAGTATTTGTTGAAAACAACAAATTATACACTTTGCAATCCTGTCCTCCCCAAAACTTCCCAGGCGGTGCTAAAATCCGGTGTTTTTCAATAGACTGCATTGGTGTACACCTTTAATCCCAGTACTTCACTCAGAAGGCAGAGGCAGGAGGATCCCTGCCAGTTTGAGGCCATCCTGGTCTACATAGCAAGGTCCAAGACAGTCAGACTTACAGAGATCCTGTCTCAAAAACAACAAAGAGTCTTTTTTTTTTTTTCTTGCAAAAACCCGAGTTGGTTTCTACTGTGACAATTGGGAGCACAGTATAAAAAGGAGTGGGGAGCACCAGAGCCGTTGCCTTCTGGGGTACCTTCCAACAGCTGGCAGGTACTGTGGCCATGGATACTGAGACTGACCTTTGGCTCTGAAGAAACGAGAGGTACAGTACAGGAAGTGAAAAGCAGAGGGGTGAAAAGAGAGAGGCCACAGTGGCTGAGAACACTGGCTGTGTTCTGTTTCAAGCACCGAAGTCCAGTGGATCATGGCCTCCCTAACTCTGCAAACACCACACCATACACCACACCACACCACACACCACACACACACACACACACACACACACACACACACACACACACAATGTTTACATTAAAATAAAGAAGAAAGTGAAGTGCAGAGGTAAAATGGTAAAATGATTACTGTCCCTCTGGAGATGAATCTATATTATTGATCTGTTAGGATTCATTTTCTCTGAAGTTAATTTGTTCCAGTTGTGATGGCTAATCTTGGGTGTCAATTAGACACACCTTGTGTGTGGGAGGGTGGGGGATTTCTCAGGTACAGAATTGTAACTGAGATGAGTCTGTGGGCCTGACTGTAGGGAATTGTCTTGATTGCTGATTAACATAGGTGGACCAAGCCCATGGTGAGTGATGTCATCCCTAAGCAGATGGCCCTGAGCTGTATACAAAAAGTAGCTAAATGTAACTCTTAGAGCAAGCCCAAAAGGCAACTTTGTTTCTTGTCTTGGTTCCTGTTTCAAGCTACTGTCTTGAGTTCCTGCCTTGACTTGCCTCCATATTGGACTATAAATTTAAAGGCCTTTCTCCTCAGGTTTGTCTTCAGTCACAGTGTTTATCACACTAATAGAATAGCACTCTTCATTTTAATCACAAAATATGGACTGGCTTGGATAACTCAAGTGGGACTACTTGCCTCCCATACAAGAAGACCTGGGTTTGGTTCCCCAGCACCACATAAACTAGACGTGGTGGTGCACACTTATAATCCTATCATTGAAAGAGTAGAGGTAGGAAAATAATGCAGGCCTTCTGTAGGAGGAATGGCAGGTCACACTGCTGGCACTCCTCACTGACTAAGCAGTATTCACATCCACATAAATGTCAGGGGCTTTACAGCCATAAAGGCAACTTCTTCATGAGGACCAAATAGAAGACTGCCTGAGTGCCTAAAGGTTGGTGATTCAGACAATGACAACCAATTGGGAACTGCCACTTGGAAAACAGACTTGTTTGAGACCAATGGGATGAGGGAGGAAGGTCTAAAGGATGCTCCCCGAGACTTAATAAACGAGTTTGGTGGAATTCTCATGAGCTTGCTGCAGGAGCTCACCTGCTCCTGGAGTCTGAGCTGTTGATTCTACATAAAGCAACAGTGTTCAAGGTCATCCTCAGCTTCATAGTGAACTTGGTCAAAGATGACCTGTCTCAAAACAAAACAAAACAAAGTCAAAAGAGATTCACAGTAGCTAAAAGCTTTCCCTATGTGATTAGTGCTGTTACCAAGTCTTGTTTAGGGAACGCTAGTCCAGTCCCTCTTACACTTGTGTTCATTGTTCTGATTTGATCCCCTTGCTTTCACTGGTGCAACTCTCCACAGAAGCCCATAAAAGATCAGCTGAAGCTGCCCTGAAGAAGTAGGGACAGTCCTAAAGTTCACCATGGGGGTCAATGTGCCACCCCAGCATTTGATGATCCACACAGCCTCCTGCTGTGGCTCTCAGAAACAGTGTGTGTTGCTGTGACTCATTCGATCTTGTACATTTGACACCCAGACTCTGCAGGCTTTAGTCTAACTCTTGGGGGATCCAGGCATCTACCTGAGCCTACTAGCAGACCCTCAGAAATGAGAACAGAGCTGGCATTGGGTACCCCAGAGATCTTGAACGGGTGTGCTCCAACTTCACGCGGCTGACATGTGCCTGGAGAAGTGAACATCAGATAAATTGTGTTAACCTAGAGACAATGTTGTCTAAGCCATGGAACCATGCAGTGGATCTCCTAAACATTAAACCCCATTTCAAATGTAAATAATGCCTCCATTTGTAAATCTAGACTTACGACTCTTGAAACAGAAAAAAAAATGTTACCTAGAACTTTGTATTATACTCCAACAGGAGATCTTATCACTAGAATATTTTTAACCATGAGTGACTAAACCCAGATCTGCCTTAGAGACGGTAATACAGAGACTAATAGCTGAGAACTATTGGTTGATCTAAAGGCAGCACCAACTGTCACCTTCTTCCTGGCTTTCTGCTTATCTTCCTAGGGTTTCGTTTCATCTTCAAAGGTGGATTCGTGGAGCCACGGTTGGATAAGTCTGCAGGAGGCCAGTCAATATTATCTAAGAAGAAATCACGTATGAAAACTGCTCATTTGACCTTTTTTTTTTTTTTGTCTTCTAAAATTAAAACAATCTACAGAGTAAATAGTGTTTAAGAAGCAAAACTTTGTTTGAACCTGTTAAGGTCCAGGGGGGAAGATTCCTTTCTGCTGTGGTACAGAGAGGTGTCTGACCTGTCGTTCAAGGGAGCTGTGGAGAAATTCCCAGCCACATAGCTCAGTGACACTAAACTCAGTGTCAGAAACTTGTCTGGCATGTGGCCTCCCTTGTTTGTTGATGGCATCCCAGGGAAGCGAGTGAGACCCAGAGAATGGAAGGGATTTAAAAGACACCTCAACTGTGAGTGGGATCAAGGCTCTGTAGCCCCATTTATTTATTTGTCATGAAAAACCAGCCACAGATCAACAGAATTTCCCTACTCCAGACTAGCCACATCCCAGGGGCAGCTTCAGAGAGCAAGTTCGCAGAGCCCTGGTACCCTTGGCGTCCAATCAGCTCAGCCTGGTCCCTTGGGAATTGAGCAACTCCGATGGCAAAAGACACTGCATATTTCAGAAAATATCACTGGCCTTTCACACTCAGGACTTTGGGAAGATCGTTGTTTAGACTGAGACTGTGGTTTATGGGTTCATCCTGCTCCATATTGCATAGTCGTGTTTCACTTAGGGTACAGTACCCTCGAATCTCTCCCACAACTTTGCATACTGAAAGCAAGTTGGAGGTGCTGCTCCAGTCACAGAAAAAAACCTTCTTATACTCAAGGTATCTGAGGGCATCGGGGAACATTTTTTTAAAGACCGTCAATATCATTAGTGTCGAGTTACTAATTTTATGCTTTTTTTTTTTTCTGAAAACTGTAAAGAGATGGGATTCGCTGGCTTTCACCCAGCAGTGTTCTCGCTCCTGTATTTGTTTTGCAAGGAACTTCAAGTCCTTTCTGCGTGTAATCTTCAATCTGCCAAACTGTATGCGTGACTTGTGTTGGTGTTGAGAGGTAATTGCTCATTTGAACGTTCTGAATCTAGCCGTCAATGGTAAACTTGCAATCCCCATGAGAGATATGGAAACAGAGAGACCGTGAACTGACTCTGAGCAGTGCCATTGCCTGATCGGTGCAAATAAAACCCCACCAATTCTTCTAAAGAACTGTGTGTAAACACTTGAAACCTTTTTAAAGAAAGGATTTAAAAGTCTCTCAGACCAGTCTGCTGTTGCTAGACAGTTGGGAAAACTCTTCTGGAAGTTGTACACCACCATCACCACACACTCCTGTCACACTCACATGCACAAGCTCACACATGCACACACAAACAAGCATGCAGATCCCGACTGCATTTCTGAATCTATAAGGAGAGGAGGTGCCTCATCATAATTCCTCCAAAAATAAATTGTAAACATGTGAGGCAGTTGGGAAGCTAGTAGAGCAGCTTCTGCTCATGCACAGTTATCTGCTGGGCACGTCTCAGGCTGGAAGCAAGCACAGTAGTTGGAGGAATACCCCCTGCCCGGGCCCCCAAAGGATGCTAAAGCTCCTCAGGGCACTGGTTCCCTGTCATTAGCAGAATGTGTTAGAGAAGGCACCTCCAGTGCTCTCCCACAAGATTCCTATGGATCAAACAGGACTGGTGAGCAGAGCTCAGTCCCTAGACCCTGTGTAAAAAGCCAGATGCAGTGGAAGGATGCGTGTGCAGGCCCAGTGCTCCCATGGCAATGTGAGTTCTCCAGGATTCTGCAGGTCATCCTGCCTTAACAAAGTGAAAAGAAAGAACTGGTCCGGAGAGGTTTCTACTCATCTCTACACATGCATTACAGCATGTACATGCATAGACACACACACACACACACACACACACACACACACACAAAATAATGTATCTTTTATTCACCTGAAGTAATTGTAGTCTCCAGTGCATCCATTGGCTAACCTAGACCTGGTCCTGGAAGCTTCTAGCCTCCATACAATCTAAACTGGTCCTAGAATGTTTTCAGCCTGTGAGACTTGCTACAGAATAAGCTCAACTCTTCCCAATTCTATCTGAACTCTGGTTGGCTGGTTCAACTCAGCTTTCCTGGCTCCCACTCCTGTCCAAGCTGACTGATTCAATCTGGTTTCTCTCTTGGCCTCTGACTTGTTCTGCTTGACTAACTCTGACAATCTGTTCTGATCTGGTTCCTTCTCATTCTCTGGCATCTCTTTATACTCTCCTGCGTCTGCCTTGTTTTCTCTCTATAACCTGTCTCTATACAATTATCCCAGTGAAACTGTCTCCTTCATTTTTTTTTCTCTATGCTACTCTTACTTGAGTAGTTTTCCTTTCCTCTTGTCTCCTGAGTATGGTTCATATACTATTCTGTCAAATCTTTCTCTGATTCATCACTTTTTCCGCCACTCAATTAGATATCACTTTCAAACATGGATATTTCCTTCTACAAACTAACTTTACCATCATTGCTTGGGATTTAAGGTGTGTACTAAGGGTCTCTCTGCATTCCAGCCAGAGAGATTAAAGGTGTGTGTTAAGGCTGAGTCACACCACAACTAGAAACCAGGTTTGTCTTTTTTTTTTTTTTCAGTAAACAACACAATCTTGGGGTTCACTGTCTGATCAAATATCCTGCAACGAACTAAAAACCCAAAACCAGCTAATGTGTGTGGAAAGAAGTCACTACAGTGACAAGTTAATGCTAACTATGAAAGACCTAAACCACAGAAAATTATATTTGATTTTAGATACAGAAAACATAATAATGTCCATAAAAGGTTTAAATAATTAAAGATGTATATTTCTGAATTGGAAACATTTTGAAGGAATTAAAAATTACTGTTAAGGGACCTGGAGAGATGGCTCCGTAGAGAAGCCATTTGCTGCACTTGCAGAGGACCTGAGTTCCATTTCCACTACACATTCCTGGCTCATAACAGCCTGTAACCCCAATTCCAAGATATCTAACACCCTCTTTTAGTATCCACAGATACCCTTTAACACATGGCATATGATAACTCAGACACACATACACATAGATAAAAATAATTGTTAAGAGACTCAAAAATATACCTCAGATTTGAATAATAAAAGCAAAAATAACTTTGTAAATATAAAATACAACTGTTGAAAAGAAAGAAAGTGGCATAGATTGGAAGGTAAATGTGGACAAAGAGAGAATTAATGAACCAGAAGATGTAGCAAAAAGAAATATTGAGGATCCAGAAAAAAAATCAATATTATAAGAGAGATATTGAAAGATATAGAAGACAGAAAAAAACTGTTACTATATCCTCACTCACTGTCTTAGGGAAGAGAATAGAGAAAATGGAGAAGCTGCAGTATTTGAGAGGAAAATGAGAAAGAATTTTCTAGAATTGATAAAATGCTTGAATTCACGAGAAAGAAATTGGTATATAAGAATTGAGCCAAATAAAAAGAAATTTACAAAGATACAGAAAACAAGGTTGGCATTAACCTGAAAGGAAAGGGATGTCAACCAGAGTCTCCACAGGTGAGGCAAAAAGCAGAACAGGAGCAAGTCCTTCGGGATGTGAAAAGTAACTGTGTATTCAGCACACTGTCTTTCCTAGATTGCCGTACCTATGGGGTTCATCAGCTGAACAACACCCCAGTTTGCTATGGACACCTCTTCACCACAGGAACTTCTAAAAGAGGAACTTCCACAAGGAAGGAATTTGTCTATCGCCAAAACAAAGTCTGGCCTGTAAGGTGATTAATTTGGTAAAGATGTGGATATGTCTAAAATGCCATAATATGTATTGAATACAAGGGGGGAGGACCAGGGAGAAGAAAAGGAAAAATAAAAATCAAACGGATAAGGGGGAGGGGGAAATCCAAATTTCAGCTTTTACAAAATAAAGCAATGAGGTAAAAGCCAAGCCTCAAATAGCCCCTGAGTGAAAGTGGGCAGCTGACCCAGAAGTGCTCAGTGCTCTAAAATCTTTCTCTTGTGGAATAGTCTTTAGCATACTTACTTACTTTAAACTTAAGTTGAATATGTACAATGAAGTATCAGTATTAACCCTTGAAACACATGGGAAACATATTAACCAATTTCCTGAACTAGTTTCTAAAAGGCAAGAAGAAAGAAAGAAAACTTCACATTGATAGGGTTCAAGACCTAATAAATTAATATATATATATATATATATATATATATATATTACAAATGAATAAAATATCACTTTTACAAATCATGTTTTTAGTAGTTTCATTAGTAGCATTTACAATGTAGAAGACTGGGGTTGGGGATTTAGTTCAGTGTAGAGTGCTTGCCTAGCAAGGGCAAGGCCCTGGGTTCGGTCCTCAGCTCTGAAAAAAACAAAACAAACAAACAAAAAAAACTACAATGTAGAAGACTGATAAATAAAAAGATAAAAAGAATCACTACATTAGATACATTAATGTAGAGATAACTACATTAATATTAAAGAAAACATAATGTAAGCCTATGGCCATAACTGGGAATAAAGGTGGACATTACATAATGGTGAAAGTCTTCGATTTGTTATCTGACTATAATTTTAAACCCCATTCACATAATAAAATTGTCCTAAAATAGTGTGGTATTTTAGCATGCCTCAATATTTACCAATTATTTTGAAGACAGAAAATGAATGCAGAAGAAAATACTTAAATAGCAGAGTTAACAAAGTTGCTACAAGTAGCACTTAGGCTAATAACATAATAACTACAGAATATAGTTCTTCTCAAGGTTCCAAGTAAGGCTCACAAAACTGCATCTCAAGGAATCAGCATCACAAAGACATGAGTCAAAAAGTTAACCAACAACAAATCTGGTGGAAGACATCAAGTTATACACTCAAGAAGTCTTATGAATCCTAACCAGAAGAATAGTTCAGAGTAAAAGCACAATGTAAAAGTCAGGCAAAAACCAATGAATCCTTCAGAGAGTTCCCTCCGGAAGTCCCACCTTACGATTCTGCTTTTTGCTATAGGCCATAGGCTTTTTATTTTAGCCAATCAGAAGGTGATGATGAACACTGTTTTTACAAAATACTAAGGCAAGGGTTGGGGATTTAGCTCAGCGGTAGAGCGCTTGCCTAGCAAGCACAAGGCCCTGGGTTCAGTCCCCAGCTCCGAAAAAAAAAAAAAAACAAACAAACAAACAAAATACTAAGGCAAGAGATACTTAACAATACCAAAATCGGCAGATCTTCCTGGTTGCTGCCGTCGAGGAGAGCTCGTAGGCAGCACCCCACGAGCAAACTTGAGCTTCGGGACCACAGGTAAGACCAACTTTTCTGCTGCAAGCAACCTGCCTGGTGAACTCAGGACACACAGAGGCAAAATTTCTCTAGGACCGGGCACTTCCGGTATTTGGGGGGGGGGGTCCCAAACCGGCAGATCCCTGCCCAAAGCAGCTCTCTGCTCCCAAACCCCGTGGGAGAGAGACCTCACCGCCTGGTCAGGTGGGCACTCCTGAGGCTGCAGAGCGGAAGAGACCACCAACACTGCCCACCCCTGCCCACATCCCTGGCCCAAGAGGAAACTGTATACGGCCTCTGGGTTCCCGTAGAGGAGGGCCCAGGAGCGGCAGGTCTGCTGCGTCTGAGACAACTCCAGAACCTAAAGGGACCGACCAGTTAAACAGTTCTCTACACTCAAATCCCGTGGGAGGGAGAGCTAAAGCTTCAGAGAGGCAGACACGCCTGGGAAACCAGAAGAGACTGCACTCTGCACACATCTCTGACGCCAGAGGAAAACAACAAACGCCATCTGGAACCCTGGTGCATGGAAGCTCCTGGAAAGGGCAGCACAGATCTTCCTGGTTGCTGCCGCCGCCGCAGAGAGCTCATAAGCAACACCCCACGAGCAAACTTGAGCCTCGGAACCACAGGTAAGACCAACTTTTCTGCTGCAAGTGACCTGCCTGGTGAACTCAAGACACAGGCCCACAGGAACAGCTGAAGACCTGTAGATAGGAAAAACTACACGCCCGAAAGCAGAACACTCTGTCCCCATAACTGGCTGATAGAAAACAGGAAAACAGGTCCACAGCACTCCTGACACACTGTCAGAAATAGCAGAACAAAGTAACACTAGAGATAATCTGATGGCAAGAGGCAAGCTCAGGAACCCAAGCAACAGAAACCAATACTACATGGCATCATCGGAGCCCAATTCTCCCACCAAAGCAAACACGGAATATCTAAACACACCAGAAAAGCAAGATGTAGTTTCAAAATCATATTTGATCATGATGCTGGAGGACTTCAAGAAAGACGTGAAGAACTCCCTTAGAGAAACACAGGAAAACATTAATAAACAAGTAGAAGCCTACAGAGAGGAATGGCAAAAATCCCTGAAAGAATTCCAGGAAAACATAAATAAACAAGTAGAAGCCCATAGAGAGGAGTCACAAAAATCCCTGAAAGAATTCCAGGAAAACACAATCAAACAGTTGAAGGAATTAAAAATGGAAATAGAAGCAATCAAGAAAGGACACATGGAAACAACCCTGGATATAGAAAACCAAAAGAAGAGACAAGGAGCTGTAGATACGAGCTTCACCAACAGAATAGAAGAGATGGAAGAGAGAATCTTAGAAGCAGAAGATTCCATAGAAATCGTTGACTCAACTGTCAAAGATAATGTAAAGCAGAAAAAGCTACTGGTCCAAAACATACAGGAAATCCAGGACTCAATGAGAAGATCAAACCTAAGGATAATAGGTATAGAAGAGAGTGAAGACTCCCAGCTCAAAGGACCAGTAAATATCTTCAACAAAATCATAGAAGAAAACTTCACTAACCTAAAAAAAGAGATACCCATAGGCATACAAGAAGCCTACAGAACTCCAAATAGATTAGACCAAAAAAGAAACACCTCCCGTCACATAATAGTCAAAACACCAAACGCACAAAATAAAGAAAGAATATTAAAAGCAGTAAGGGAAAAAGGTCAAGTAACATATAAAGGAGGACCTATCAGAACACACCAGACTTTTTGCCAAAAACTATGAAAGCCAGAAGATCTTGGACAGATGTCATACAGACCCTAAGAGAACACAAATGCCAGCCCAGGTTACTGTATCCTGCAAAACTCTCAATTAACATAGATGGAGAAACCAAGATATTCCACGACAAAACCAAATTTACACAATATCTTTCTACAAATCCAGCACTACAAAGGATAATAAATGGTAAAGCCCAACATAAGGAGGCAAGCTATACCCTAGAAGAAGCAAGAAACTAATCGTCTTGGGAACAAAACAAAGAGAATAAAAGCACACAAACATAACCTCATATCCAAATATGAATATAACAGGAAGCAATAATCACTATTCCTTAATATCTCTCAACATCAATGCCCTCAACTCCCCAATAAAAAGACATAGATTAACAAACTGGATATGCAATGAGGACCCTGCATTCTGCTGCCTACAGGAAACACACCTCAGAGACAGACACTACCTCAGAGTGAAAGGCTGGAAAACAACTTTCCAAGCAAATGGTCGGAAGAAGCAAGCTGGAATAGCCATTCTAATATCAAATAAAATCAATTTTCAATTAAAAGTCAACAAAAAAGATAAGGAAGGACACTTCATATTCATCAAAGGAAAAATCCACCAAGATGAACTCTCAATCCTAAATATCTATGCCCCAAATACAAGGGCACCTACATACGTAAAAGAAACCTTACTAAAGCTCAAAACACACATTGCACCTCACACAATAATAGTAGGAGACTTCAACACCCCACTCTCATCAATGGACAGATCATGGAAACAGAAATTAAACAGAGACGTAGACAGACTAAGAGAAGTCATGAGCCAAATGGACTTAACAGATATTTATAGAACATTCTATCCTAAAGCAAAAGGATATACCTTCTTCTCAGCTCCTCATGGTACTTTCTCCAAAATTGACCGTATAATTGATCAAAAAACAGGCCTCAACAGGTACAGAAAGATAGAAATAATCCCATGCGTGCTATCAGACCACCACGGCCTAAAACTGGTCTTCAATAACAATAAGGGAAGAATGCCCACATATACGTGGAAATTGAACAATGCTCTACTCAATGATAACCTAGTCAAGGAAGAAATAAAGAAAGAAATTAAAGACTTTTTAGAATTTAATGAAAATGAAGGTACAACATACCCAAACTTATGGGACAAATAATGAAAGCTGTGCTAAGAGGAAAACTCATAGCACTGAGTGCTTGCAGAAAGAAACAGGAGAGAGCATATATCAGCAGCTTGACAGCACACCTAAAAGCTCTAGAACAAAAAGAAGCAAATTCACCCAGGAGGAGTAGAAGGCAGGAAATAATCAAACTCAGAGCTGAAATCAACCAAGTAGAAACAAAAAGGACCATAGAAAGAATCAACAGAACCAAAAGTTGGTTCTTTGAGAAAATCAACAAGATAGATAAACCCTTAGCCAGACTAACGAGAGGACCCAGAGAGTGTGTCCAAATTAACAAAATCAGAAATGAAAAGGGAGACATAACTACAGATTCAGAGGAAATTCAAAAAATCATCAGATCTTACTATAAAAGCCTATATTCAACAAAACTTGAAAATCTGCAGGAAATGGACAATTTCCTAGACAGATACCAGGTACCTAAGTTAAATCAGGAACAGATAAACCAGTTAAACAACCCCATAACTCCTAAGGAAATAGAAGCAGTCATTAAAGGTCTCCCAACCAAAAAGAGCCCAGGTCCAGACGGGTTTAGTGCAGAATTCTATCAAACCTTCATAGAAGACCTCATACCAATATTATCCAAACTATTCCACAAAATTGAAACAGATGGAGCAATACCGAATTCCTTCTATGAAGCCACAATTACTCTTATACCTAAACCACACAAAGACACAACAAAGAAAGAGAACTTCAGACCAATTTCCCTTATGAATATCGACACAAAAATACTCAATAAAATTCTGGCAAACCGAATCCAAGAACACATCAAAACAATCATCCACCATGATCAAGTAGGCTTCATCCCAGGCATGCAGGGATGGTTTAATATACGGAAAACCATCAACGTGATCCATTATATAAACAAACTGAAAGAACAAAACCACATGATCATTTCATTAGATGCTGAGAAAGCATTTGACAAAATTCAACACCCCTTCATGATAAAAGTCCTGGAAAGAATAGGAATTTAAGGCCCATACCTAAACATAGTAAAAGCCATATACAACAAACCAGTTGCTAACATTAAACTAAATCGAGAGAAACTTGAAGCAATCCCACTAAAATCAGGGACTAGACAAGGCTGCCCACTCTCTCCCTACTTATTCAATATAGTTCTTGAAGTTCTAGCCAGAGCAATCAGACAACAAAAGGAGGTCAAGAGGATACAGATTGGAAAAGAAGAAGTCAAAATATCTTTATTTGCAGATGATGTGATAGTATATTTAAGTGATCCCAAAAGTTCCACCAGAGAACTACTAAAGCTGATAAACAACTTCAGCAAAGTGGCTGGGTATAAAATTAACTCAAATAAATCAGTAGCCTTCCTCTACACAAAAGAGAAACAAGCCGAGAAAGAAATTAGGGAAACGACACCCTTCATAATAGACCCAAATAATATAAAGTACCTCGGTGTGACTTTAACAAAGCAAGTAAAAGATTTGTACAATAAGAACTTCAAGACTCTGAAGAAAGAAATTGAAGAAGACCTCAGAAGATGGAAAGATCTCCCATGCTCATGGATTGGCAGGATTAATATAGTAAAAATGGCCATTTTACCAAAAGCAATCTACAGATTCAATGCAATCCCCATCAAAATACCAATCCAATTCTTCAAAGAGTTAGACAGAACAATTTGCAAATTCATCTGGAATAACAAAAAACCCAGGATAGCTAAAACTATCCTCAACAATAAAAGGACTTCAGGGGGAATCACTATCCCTGAACTCAAGCAGTATTACAGAGCAATAGTGATTAAAACTGCATGGTATTGGTACAGAGACAGACAGATAGACCAATGGAACAGAACTGAAGACCCAGAAATGAACCCACACACCTATGGGCACTTGATTTTTGACAAAGGAGCCAAAACCATCTGCACGGAGCCATATTAGATTTGGGCCTAGCCGCTTTTTGACTGCATGGTTCAAAGTGACTCTGGGCTGTTTGGCCACAGAGACTCACCCCGAAGATGACTGCCATAAATCTTAAGATTGTTGGATAAAGCCTCTCCCATGAATTTACGGCACAGGAGTATAACATTCAAGGGATGCCTCAGCTCGAGCAGATACCAGTTATCTCCTCAGTCAACACCCAGTGTCTCCACCACCTGACCTCATCGCCTGACTTCTTTGCCTCCAGCTATCACTGCCTATACCCTCATCTCCCCCTCCTTCATATTTCACAAAGGTCACTCCCCCTACCTGAAAGCCTTAAAAGCTGCAATGTTCATCCCAATAAACGAGACCTTGACAACAGAACTTTTGCTTGGTCTCCTTCTTCTCTTCACCCCCATTTTGGCCCACAGGTAGAAAGCCTCTTCGGGACCCTGAATAACTGGGTCCCCGCTGGCGGGGACAACCATCAAATGGAGAAAAGATAGCATTTTCAGCAAATGGTGCTGGTTCAACTGGAGGTCAACATGTAGAAGAATGCAGATCGATCCATGCTTATCACCCTGTACAAAGCTTAAGTCCAAGTGGATCAAGGACCTCCACATCAAACCAGATACACTCAAACTAATAGAAGAAAAACTAGGGAAGCATCTGGAACACATGGGCACTGGAAAAAATTTCCTGAACAAAACACCAATGGCTTATGCTCTAAGATCAAGAATCGACAAATGGGATCTCATAAAACTGCAAAGCTTCTGTAAGGCAAAGGACACTGTGGTTAGGACAAAACGGCAACCAACAGATTGGGAAAAGATCTTTACCAATCCTACAACAGATAGAGGCCTTATATCCAAAATATACAAAGAACTCAAGAAGTTAGACCCCAGGGAGACAAATAACCCTATTAAAAAATGGGGTTCAGAGCTAAACAAAGAATTCACAGCTGAGGAATGCCGAATGGCAGAGAAACACCTAAAGAAATGTTCAACACCTTTAGTCATAAGGGAAATGCAAACCAAAACAACCCTGAGATTTCACCTCACACCAGTGAGAATGGCTAAGATCAAAAACTCAGGTGACAGCAGATGCTGGCGAGGATGTGGAGAAAGAGGAACACTCCTCCATTGTTGGTGGGATTGCAGACTGGTAAAACCATTCTGGAAATCAGTCTGGAGGTTCCTCAGAAAATTGGACATTGAACTACCTGAGGATCCAGCTATACCTCTCTTGAGCATATACCCAAAAGATGCCCCAACATATAAAAAAGACACGTGCTCCACTATGTTCATCGCAGCCTTATTTATAGTAGCCAGAAGCTGGAAAGAACCCAGATGCCCTTCAACAGAGGAATGGATACAGAAAACGTGGTACATCTACACAATGGAATATTACTCAGCTATCAAAAACAATGACTTTATGAAATTCATAGGCAAATGTTTGGAACTGGAAAATATCATCCTGAGTGAGGTAACCCAATCACAGAAAGACATACATGGTATGCACTCATTGATAAGTGGCTATTAGCCCAAATGCTTGAATTACCCCAGATGCCTAGAACAAAAGAAACTCAAGACGGATGATCAAAATGTGAATGCTTCACTCCTTCTTTAAAAGGGGAACAAGAATACCCTTGGCAGGGAATAGAGAGGCAAAGATTAAAACAGAGACAGAAGGAACACCCATTCAGAGCCTGCCCGACATGTGGCCCATACATATACAGCCATCTAATTAGACAAGATGGATGAAGCAAAGAAATGCAGGCCGACAGGTGCCGGATGTAGATCGCTCCTGAGAGACACAGTCAGAAGACAGCAAATACAGAGGCGAATGCCAGCAGCAAACCATTGAACTGAGAATAGGACCCCCGTTGAAGGAATCAGAGAAAGAACTGGAATGCACGGAGCCATATTGGATTTGGGCCTAGCCGCTTTTTGAACTGCATGACTCAAAGTGGCTAGGTGACTCTGGGCTGTTTGGCCACAGAGACTCACCCCTAAGATGACTGCCTTAAGTCTTAAGATTGTTGAATGAAAGCCTCTCCCATGAATTTACAGCACAGGAAGGTAACATTCAAGGGATGCCTCAGCTCCGTTAGCAGATACCTGTTACTTCCTGAATCAACACCCGGTGTCTCCACCGCCTGACCTTATCGTCTACCGCCTGACCTCTTTGCCTCCAGCTATCACTACCTATATCCACACCTCCCCCTCCTCTGTGTTTCACAAAGGACACTCCCCCTACCTGAAAGCCTTAAAAGCTGTAACGTTCATCCCAATAAACGAGACCTTGACAACAGAATCTTGCTTGGTCTCCTTCTTCTCTTCACCCCCATTTTGTCCCACAGGTAGAAAGCCTCTTCGGGACCCTGAATAACTGGAAGAGCTAGAAGGGGCTCGAGACCCCATATGTACAACAATGCCAAGCAACCAGACCTTCCAAGGACTAAGCCACTACCTAAAGACTATACATGGACTGACCCTGGACTCTGACCTCATAGGTAGCAATGAATATCCTAGTAAGAGCACCAGTGGAAGGGGAAGCCCTGGGTCCTGCTAAGACTGAACCCCCAGTGAACTAGATTGTTGGGGGGAGGGCGGCAATGGGGGGAGGATGGGGAGGGGAACACCCCTAAAGAAGGGGAGGGGGAGGGATTAGGGGGATGTTTGCCCGGAAACCGGGAAAGGGAATAACACTCGAAATGTATATAAGAAATACTCAAGTTAATAAAATAAAAAAAAATAAAATAAAATAAAAACAATACCAAAATCTAGCCTATAATCAGAACTCTACTGGTTCAGAAATCAGCATTTGAATAATACAGGTTAATCTTTACACAGTACACAAATAATTACTACAACAAATGTAGTTTCGTAACTGAAAAAAATCCATTAATGTTAAGAGCAAAATACAGCTCCAAATATATAAAGCTTGGGTAAATTATCACTCTTGGTCCTGAATTAAGGCCACTGTTAGGGAAATGTTCTTTATACAGAAGGCAAAATGGTCCAATATGGAAGTTCAAAGGTGAAAGAAAAAATGAATATCAATAGAGATGGCATTGCATGGGTGACTATAAATATTTATAGTATATAAATATTGACTACTTTAAACAATAAGACAACTACATTAGAGGCAGCCATGGCAGTACATACCTATAATCCCAGCAGAAGGGAAGTTTGAGTCCAGCCTAATCTATATAATGAATTTAAGACAATCCTGAACTATACAGAGATATTCTCTCCAAAAAAATGTGTTATGGAGAAATTAGACAAATATAAATAGATGATACATATATAGGTAGATACATAGATACATAGATGGTGTTAACAGAGATAGATAGATAGATAGATAGATAGATAGATAGATAGATAGATAGATAGATAGATAGATAACAGAAAAGTCTATTGGTTGATAGTAGCTTAGAAGTCAAGAGAATGAGAGAAGTAGGGTAAAAGTATTCTGAAGTGTTTATGTCTAAGATTCTTGTTTCCAAAGTGTAATGTTCACATAGGCATTATCAACATCACCTAGAAAATTATTAAAAATGTGGACTGTCAGACCTGCTAAATCAGAAACCCAGAAGATAGGGCTCATGAATTTATATTTTAACAAACGCTGAAAGCAATTTTGAAACATATTTTGACCTATGAACTATTGACCTGGGAAATACCAAAAATTCAAATTATACAGACATATAATAAACCAAGTAGAATCTGTTATCTCTATGGAATAATTAAATTACATAAATAGTAAACTAGTGAAATAGTTGAATAATAACAATATTTCATCAAAATACAAGATAATTTTGTGTAGTAATTTCCTCCAAGACAGAACCAATCTAGGAAAGTAGTTCACTAAAATGCAGGATTTTCTAAAGGTAAACCAGGATGTTCTAAAAGGAGGTGAAACAATCCATACTGGGAAAAAAAAAAAACCCAACCTCCTGTAAAAGTAACTTTTATTCTCCTCTGTAATTTTCATCTCAGAGGCTCACTGCTAAATAAACTCACCCTTTCTGGTTCTGTCTGAACTCTGGCTGGCTGCTTTTACTCAGCTGTTCTGACTCAAACTCCTCTCCAAGCTGACTGATTCAATATGGCTTCTCTCAGCTTCTCACTGAATTGCTCTGCTTGATCTCAAATTAATTCTGGCAATTTGTTCTCTCTCCTTCTTATTGTCTGCCTTCAACTGCCTTTGCCGACATGCACTGAACTGCATAAACTCACTGTCTTAGTTAGGGTCTTATTGCTGTGAACAGACACCATGACCAATGTAAGTTTTATCAAGGACAACATTTAATGGGGCTGACTTACAGGTTTAGAGGTTCAGTCCATTATCATCAGGGTGGGAGCATGGCAGCATCCAGGCAGGCATGGTACAGGAGGAGCTCAGAGTTTTATATCTTCATCCAAAGGAAGCCAGGAACAGACTGAGCATCCCTAGGCAGCTAGGAAGAGAGTCTCCAAGCCCACCCCCCACAGTGACACACTTCCTCCAACAAGGCCACACCTTCTAATTGTTCCACTCCCTGGGCCAAGCATATGCAAACTATTACATTCCACTCTCTGGCCTCTATAGGCTTGTTCAAACACATGAGTCTATGGAGGCCATACCTAAACATAGTATAATAAAAAAGTACATTTAGTCCAACTTTCAAAGTCCCCATAGTCTATAGCAATATCAACAATGTTAAAAGTCCAAAGTTCAAAGTCTCTTCTGAATCCATCCAATCACTTAACTGTAATTCCCAAATTAAGACAGGCAGCCAGCTGGGCAAATTTTAAACTCTGTCATCTCCATGTCTGATGTCAAAGCCGTCTTCAGATCTTCAACTCCGTTTTCATCTTTGTTGAATGCAACAAACTTCTTTCTTCTGAGCTGGTTCCACTCCCTTTTAGCAGCTTTTCTCAGCAGATATAGCCCAAGGCTCTAGTATCTTTAACATCTTCGGGTCTCCAAGGCAGCTTGTTTCAATGTCTTGGATCCACACATGATCCTCCAAAGGCTGGCTTCACTTCTCCAGCTCTGCCCTCTGCAACACTCAGGTTGATCCACTCCACTGCTTCAGCTGCTCTTGGTGATCATCCCGTGATACTGACATCTCCAATACACTGGGGTCTTCCATTGCAACTAGGCTTCACTAGTAGCCTCTCACAGGCTCTCCTCATGGTGCCAAGACTCAACTCCTTTGCATGACCCCTTCAGTCCTGGGCCATCAATTGCAACTGAGGCTGCACACCTTTACCAATGGCCTTCCATGGCCTCTCACAGTGCCCAGCCTCAGCTGCTCTTCATGACCCCTTCTAAAAGCAGTACCGCCTGAGTGACTCTTACACATTACCAAGTACAGCTGCAGCATGAGGTACAACCTTGTCTATATCTGGAACACAGCTTCTTTGTGCTCTCAGAAAACACTTCCCAGAAGATTTTACCTCAGTGATGTTGATCCCTTTCTTAGCTCCAGCTAACCAGCATCAACTGTCCCAGTAGTCTCCTTCTCCTCTTGAATATAAAGCCAGAGATACATGGCTGAAGCTGCTGAGTTCTGCTACTCCCAGGAGCTGGAACAGTGCCCCCTTGTTCTATTACATTATCACTAGCCTCCTTTTTTCTAAGTCCTTCACTGCCTAAGCTTGGCTGTCCTGGATCTTGCTCTGCAGATTGACCTTGAATTTAGAGATCTGTATGCCTGTCTCCTGGGATTAAAGATATGTACCACCAAACCTGGATTTAAGTTTTTCTTCACCTAGCACTTGCTCTGTTGTATGCTGGCTTTGAACTCAGAGATCTGCTTGTCTTTGCCTCCTGGGATTAAAGGTTTATAGTAAGTTACCTGGAGCTAACTTAAATGGGTGGGATCTTGTCCCAAGGTCATACTCCCTTAATTCAATTTAATACCCTTGAACACAGGATTCAGCTACATTTCACTTCTGGGTGTCCCTTTAATATTCGAACCATATATTTTGTATTTTTCCTTTCTCAACCTCACTTTTTTCATTAAAATGCTCTTCATGAATCTTAACTAGAGAACAAAGTCTATCATGGGCGTTTCTGAGACTTCCTTTGTCAATGCAATTAATCTGAGTTTTTCACCTTACCCTCAGGCAGACTCTTCAGACAAAAAGCAGCCACATTCTTCACCAAAATACCACAAAAGCAGTCTTTACAGCACAGACCAAAATTCTCCTCTGAAACCTCTTGGGCCAGGCCTGCACAATTCAAATCACTCTCAGTACAAAGACTTCTGCATTCCTACTAAGATAGCCCATTAAGCCCCATTTAAAGCATTCCTCTGCTTTCCAATTCTAAAGTCCCAAAATCCACATTTTTCCAAACAAAAGCATGGTCAGGCCTATCGCAGCAGTTCCCCACTCCTGGTACCAACCTTTGTCTTAGTTAGGGTTTTGTTGCTGTGAACAGACACCATAACCAATGTAAGTTTTATCAAGAACAACATTTAATTCGGGCTGGCTTACAGGAAAGGCTTACAAGTTCAGAGGTTCAGTCCATTATCATCAAGGTGGGAGCATGGCAGCATGGTACAGGAGGAGCTCAGAGTTTTATATCTTCATCCAAAGGAAGCCAGGAACAGACTGAGCATCCAGGCAGCTAGGAGGAGAGTCTCCAAGCCCACCCCCACAGTGACACACTTCCTCCAACAAGGCCACACCTTCCAATAGTGCCATTCCCTGGGCCAAGCATATGCAAACCATCACACTCACAAAACAACTCAACTCCTCTGCTCTGACTGTTCTCACTGCACTGACTCCCAACTGACTAAACTTTCAACTGACTGAACACAACTAAACTGACTGATCTGACTCTCTGTACTGCTCTTAAATAGATTTTCTCCTGAGAGGTGGGCATATTCTATCTCTGACTCATTCTGTCAAATCTTTCTCTGATTCATCACTTTGTCTGCCCCTCAATTAGATATCATCGTTTGGGATTAAAGGTGTGTGCTAAAGGATTAGAGCCAGAGAGATTAGAGGAATGTACTAAGGGCATGTCTGCATTCTAGCTGGAACATACAGACCTAGAAGGTCTTTGGATGTAAGCAGAGCAGCCATGTTGCTTGATTTAAATTCCTCTACAAGCTTCTTAAGCTAAGGAACAAAATTCAGTAGCTCAGGAAGTTCTTGAAACTGACTAGATTTCACCAGGCCCCTCTACCCCAAGCATATATAAACAGTAAGGACTGCTAAGGGACACTTTGAGACAAGTTGAGATGGCTAAAAGAAACTCAAACCAGCCAAGGCATCTGGAAGGAACAGACCAGCAAACATCTGCAAGAATCTCAGACCAACTGAACTACACGGAAAGGACAGTCTGACATGTTGAGCTGCTTGCTGGTGGTGCAGTGTTCTCCACACTTCCAGCTTTGAGAGCTGCCACCTGTGTTGAGGCAGGCTTTAGTGATGCAACTGTCTTTGAGTCACATTCACTCCTGTAAATAACCTCTCACCCACGCTCCTGTAAATAACCCCAATAAAACTCGGTGGTTCATCAAGTTGGACTTTGGAGGTATCTTTAATTTTGTCTGCCTTAACGTCCTTATTTTGGGTGAATAGAATTTTGATTTTGCCTCCTCAGGAAGAATGCTAAGCCATGAAGAAAAGCTATATGGTATAGACTTGACAGTTTCTTTCAAAAACGAGTGCTTAGACAGTTGGCAATTGTATGTGAGGAGAAAAAAAGAGAAACAAAAATATCTAGACTTTACACCTTCCACACAAAAAAAGTCTCAAAATAAATCATAGATTTAGATGTAAAACACAAAAATTCAGTTGTAAGACAAAGTAGGAGAAAATATAGGTGAACCTGGATTTAGTAATGTCTATTTTTAGATATTATATATACATGGAAAACCGGGTTGGACTTAACTAAAATTTAAAAGTTCTGTGCTTGAAAAGATGCTTTACTTCAAAAATAATGGCGACTGTCAAAAAAAAGGGCAAAGGGTACTAAACTGCACATAAAGTGTCAACTCTAGTTGACTATCTTTCTTTTCCTTAAGTTAAAAATTCTAATATTGTGCACATGTATACAGGGGTTGAACAGTTAAGTGACTAAGTAACACAGTTGGAGATGTTCTCATTCATGAGTTGGCAGTTATAGAAAAAGGGGGAAAGAATATGTGCAATAGTATTTACACATAAAAGCATGTGTGGTAAAAGCTTAGAGTTGAAGACATTGGTGGGAACATACAGTTAATATAAATGTAGATGCATCAAATAAAAATATTTACAAAAGAATATACTCATTCTTATATGTATACATACATTTCTTTGCTGAGGCTGGGTGTCTCAATTGGGCTTTGTATAAACTGTAACTCTGAAGAAGTAGGCTCCAATCGATATGCTGGCAAAGTAAGTGCAAGGCAGCAAAAAACAAACCAACCCTTCCTTCTTTCATTGTCTTTACATAGGTCTCCAGTAAAAGGTATGGCCCAGATTAAAGGTGTGCCTCAAGATCTGGATTAAAGGTTTGTGTCAATCCAGATTACAAGTATATGTCATGCCACCTCAAAATCTGGATCAAAAGCTTGTGTCTTCCAGACTCAAGATCCAGGTCACAGGTGTACCCTCCTTCTAGATTGTAGTTCATTCCAGATATAGTCATTGACTACTGAGAATAGCCCTCACAGATGGTATCCCTGTGCAGCTTGCTCTTTTTGTAGGGGTCAGGAGACGTAAAAGGAATGGATCTAGAAGAGGGAGGAAGTAAGTGTGTGTGTGGTGAGGGGCAGGGGGAGACTGGAAGGAGTGGAAGAAAGGGAAATGATGTCAGGATGTAACTCATGAGAGAAGATTTAAAAAAACAAAATCAATATTCTTGAAGCATTGAAAACTCCTAGAACTCACCTTGACTTCTAACATCCTCCAATTAAAAGAAAAAAGAAAACAAAAACAAAAAAACAAGACAAGCCTTCTTTTTAAAAAAAATGACTAAATGAGAAAGAGACAAGAAACAGATAGGAGGAACCAAAAGTACCAGAATATAAGCAAAAGCTTGCAATGTGCCACCTGTGAATACACACACACACACACACACACACACACACACACACACACACACACACACAATTTCTCACGAGGTCCCAGAAATTAACCAAGAGATCTTCTAATATCCTATCCCTTTTTTGTCCTATCCCTTAGCCTCAGCAGACATCTCTTGCTGACCCAAGGGCTGCTCCTACCTACGAGGTAGGTATGCTAGCTGCTGATCTTTTCTTCTTCTGCTCCTCCAGATCCAACTCACACAGTCTTATGCCCAAGTCCAGACACCTGCTGCAGTCTCCCTTTCTTCTCTGACTCCATCCCCCAATGGGTCACAAAGATCTTCTCCTCCAACCTTCCTTCCCCGACTCATCAAATTATCCTAGCACCATCCCTAACACCAGAAGGCATACCCTAGGAACACAGCAGCTGAGCAGGCCAGGGAAACAGGAATGTGGAAATGTTCCTACCAAATGCACACATTCATCACACTCCCCTAAAGTCCAGGGAGAAAGCAGAAACCAAGGAACAAAACACCCAACAGACACAAAGCCAGATGTCAGCACTTAGAGCTATAATCACTCCAGTTCCAGATGCCTAGATGCCAGTGTGAAGTCACAATCAATAACAGCCAGGACCCTGTTTCCACCAGAGCCCAGCTATCCTACCACAGCAGGCTCTGAATATTTCAGCCTATCTGATGCCCAGGGAAAAGACCTGAAAACAGCCTGTGTGAAGATAATAAGAGGTCTTTAAAGAGGAAATGGATAAATATCTTAAAGAAATTCAGGAACATACAAACAATAAATCCCTTAAAAAGCCAAGAAAATACAAACAGTGCAAGGACATGAGCAAATTGTTCATGACATGAAAATGGAATTAAAATTAAAGAAGAAAATCCAAACTATGAGATTTCTGGATTCGAAGAATTTGGGAGTCTGAACAGGAACCACAGAGCCCAAGCTTCGCCAACAAAATACAGGAGATTTTCTTATGTTGAAGATACATTTTTTTAAATGGAAGCCATTGTCAAAGAAAAAATTAAATGAAAAAAATTCAGACACCTGGGACCTATGAAATCTATAAAAAGACCAAGCATAATAATAATAATAATAATAATAATAATAATAATAATAATAATAAAGAATCCCAGTTCAAATGCCCAGAAAATATTTTCACCAAAACCATAGAAGAAATTTTCCCTAACATAAAGAAAGATATGACTATAGAGCTACAAGAAACATACAAAACACCAAATAGATTGGAGAAGAAAGGAGAATAAAAGCTGCAAAGGGAAAAAACCAAGTTACATACAAAGGCAGACCTATTAGACCTATTAGGATTATACCCAAATTCTCAATGGAGACTGTAAAAGCCAAAGGGGCCTAGGCGGATGTGCTGCAGATGCTTAGAGACCACAGATGCCAATCCAGTCTACTATACTTTCAATCACCATAGATGGAAAAATAAGATATTTTAATTTAAGCAATATTTATCTATAAATCCAGTCCTACAGAGGATGATAGAAGGAAAACTTCAACCTAACAGAGCTAACTAAGATCATGAAAACAGAGAATAAATAAACTCAGACCAGCAAAGAGAAAGGGAATCTCTCTTCTTCTTCTTCTTCTTCTTCTTCTTCTTCTTCTTCTTCTTCTTCTTCTTCTTCTTCTTCTTCTTCCTCCTCCTCCTCCTCCTCCTCCTCCTCCTCTTCTTCTTCTTCTTCTTCTTCTTCCTCTTCCTCCTCCTCCTCCTCCTCCTCCTCCTCTTCTTCTTCTTCTTCTTCTTCTTCTTCTTCTTCTTCTTCTTCCTCTTCTTCTTCTCCTTCTCCTTCTCCTTCTCCTTCTTCTCTTCTCTTCTCTTCTCTCATACACACACACACACACACACCACCACCACCACCACCTCCACCACCACCACCTCCACCACCACCACCTCCACCACTACTACCATCAGCAACAACAGCAACAACAACAAAATAACAGGAATAAAAAATCATTGGTTCTTGATATCTCTTAATATCAGTGGTCTCAATCCACCAATAAAAAGATACAAATGAACAGATTGAATGCAAAAACAGGACCTATCCTTGTGATGCATCTAAGAAATACATCTTGGAATGAAGGATAGACATTACCTCAGGTTTCAAAGTTGAAAACTATTTCAAGCAAATCTAACTAAGAAACAAGCTGATCAGCCATTTTAAGATCTACCAAAACAGACTTCAAACCAAAATTTACCAGAGGAGATAGGGAAAACACTACATACTCATCAAAGGGAAAACCCACCAAGATGACATTTCAATTCTTATCTTCTGTTCCACAAAGACAAGAGCACCCATGTTTGTAAAAGAAACACTACTACAGAAATCATATATTGACCCTCAGACACTGATAGTAGGAGACTTCAATGTTCCATTTTTCACCAATAAACAGGTCATCCAGACAAAAACTAAACAGAGAAATGCTGAACCTAATAGACATTATAAACCAAGTGGATCTAACAGATATTTATAGAACATTTCACTCAAATACACACACACACACACACACACACACACACACACACACACACAAATACCTTCTTCTCTGTACCTCATGAAACTTTCTCCAAAATTGATCACATACTCAGACACAATGTAAGTCTCAATAGATACAAGAAAATTGAAATAACCCACTCCATCCTATCAGACCACCAAGGATCAAAACTAAATTTCAACAACAGAAACACAAAAACTTACAAACTCATGGAAACTGAACAACTCTCTAATCAATGAAAAATAGCTCAAGACACAAATAAAGAAGTAAATTAAAGACCTGCTAGAATTGAATGAAAATAAATTCATATTATGTCCCAACATTTTTTTAAAAAATGTTTTTAATGCCTACATTCAAAGGGAGTGGCTATCTCATACCTGAAATCTCTAGGAAAAAAAGAGAAAAAAATCATACCCAAAAGGAAATAAACAGCAAAAAATAAACTGAGGACTGAAATCAATAAAACAGAAACAGAACATCACAAAGGAGAAAATTAGTAAGCTACACAAGCTAACTAAACAGCATAGAGAGAATATCCAAAGTAACAAAATCAAAAATGAAAAGGAGGGCATAACAACAAACACCGAGGAAGTTCAAAGAATCATAAGGACATACTTTAAAATCCTGTACTTCACCAAGTTGGAAAACCTGTAAACAATTGATAATTTTCTCAATACTTACCACTTTCTGAAGTTAAATCAAGAATAAATAAGCAATTTTTTAAAACCCATAACCCTATTGAAATAGAAGCAGTCATTTAAAGTCTCCCAATGGAAAAAATCCCAAGGCCAGGTGGTTTTAGCACAGAATTCTAACAGACTTTAAATGAAGAGTTAACGCCAATACTACTCAAATTATTTCACAAAATAGAAACAGAACACTGCCAAATTAATTTTATGAGGTCACAATTACCACATAAAGTCCCAACAAAGAAAGAGAATTACAGATCAATTTCCCTTATAAACATAGATGTAAACATACTCAATAAGATATTTGCAAGTTGAATCCAAAAACACATCAAAAAGAAAATCCACCACAATAAAATAAGCTTCATCCTGCAAAGCATGGATGACTCAACATACGAAAATCAATAAATGTAATCCAGTATGTACACACACACACACACACACACACACACACACACACACACACACACAAACTGAAAGGACAAAAAGCATAATCATCTCATTAGACTCAGAAAAGACCTTTGACAAAATCCAATACCCCTTCATAATAAAAATCCTGAAGAGATTAGGGATACTGGAATATACCTTAACATAATAAAGGCTGTTAACAAGAAGACCATAGACAACATCAACTAAAATGGGAAGAAACTCAAAACTACCAGAAACAAAATAAGGTTATACCGTCTCTCCATACCTATTCAATATAGTACTTGAAGTCTCAGCCAGAGCAATAAAACAAATGAATAAGGTCAAGAGTATACCAGTTGGGAAAGAAAAGTAAAAATATCTTTATTTGCAGATAATATGACAGTTTACATATATGACTTTCAAAATCCCATCCAGGGAACTCCTACACCTGATAAAAAGCAAAATAACTGCATACAAAATTAACTCACAAAAATTAGTATTCCTCCAATATACGAATGACAAGAGGACTGAGAATGAAATTAGGGAAGCAGCACCTTTCACAATAGCCTCAAATAATATAAAATATCTTGGGGTAATTCTAACCATGTAAGTAAAAGGCTTGTATGATAAAATCCTACAAGTCTTTTAAGAAACAAGTCAAAGATGGAAAGATCTCCCATGCTCATGATCAACATAGTAAAAATGACAATCTTTCCTTACCAAAAGTAATCTACAAACTTAATGCAATCCCCATCAAAATCCCAACACAAGTCTTCAAAGATCTTGAAAGGAAAATTTTCAATTTCATATGGAAACAGAAAGACCCAGGATAGCTAGAACAATCTTGAACAATAAAAGAACTTCTGGAAGTATCATCATTCCAATTTCAAGTTGTACTACAGAGCTATGGTTATTAAAACAGGATGGTATTGACATAAAAGCAGGCAAGCTCATCAACAGAATCAATTGAAGACCCAGAAATAAATCCACACACCTATAGATGCCTGATTTTGATGAAGAAGCCAGAAGTACACCTAGAAAAAAAGACAGCATCCTCAACAAACAGTGCTAGTCAAACTGGATGAATTCATAGAGAATATGCAAATAGATCCATACTTATCATCCTACACAAAACTCAACTTCAAATGAATCAAAAACCTCAAGATAAAATCAAGTGAACCTAAAGTGTGGGATGGCCTTGAACACATTGGCACAGGAGATAAGCTCCTGAACACAAAACATCAATAACACAGGCACTAAGATCAACAATTAATAAATGGGACATCATGAAACTAAAAGGCTTCTGTGAGGCAAAGAACACTGTAAATAGGACAAATGGCAGCCTGCAGAATGGGAAAAGATTTTTACCTACTCTCATCTACAGAGGACTAATATCCAAACTATATAGAGAACTCAAGAAAGTAGACATCAACAAACCAAACAATCCAATTCAAAAATGGGGTGCAAAACTCAACAGAGAACACTCAGTAGAGGAATCTCAAATGACTAGTAAACACTTCAAGAGATGATCAACTTCCCTAGTGATCAGGCAAATTCAAACCAAAGCTACTGTGAGGTTTCGTCTTACACCTGTCAAAATGACTAAACCAATAAGACAAGGGACAGCCCATGCTGGTGAGGATGTGCAGCAAGAGGAGCACTCCTCCATTGCTGGTGGGAATGTAAACTTGTACAGCACTATGGAAATCAATATGGTGGTTCCTTAGAAAGATGAGAATCAACCTATCTCAAGGTCCAGCTGTACCACTCTTAGGCATATACCCAATGGATTCTCCATCCTATTGCAAAGACACTTGGTTAACCATGTTCACTACTACTCTATTCACAGTAGCCAGGAACTGGGAACAAGCTAGATGTCCCTCAACAAAAGAATGGGTAAAGAAAATGTACATTTACTCAATGGAGTATTAATCAGTTGTTAAGATATCGTGAAATTTGGAGGCAAGTGGATTGAAATGGGGGTCATCCTGAGTGAGGTAACCCAGATCCAGAATGACAAATACAGTATATATTTACAAATATTTAGATATTGATTGTTAAATAAATGATAATCAAGCTACAATTCATAGACCTAGGGAGGTTAGGCGTAGGGGAAGAAACCAGGTTGGGGGAGGAATACATACTCCCTAGGTTGATTAAACAGAATAGATTTTATGGGTTGACTGAGGCTGGGAGAGGGAGGATGGGAATGAGAGTATTAGGTGGGGAGGGGGAGGAGAGATGGGATTGAGGGAAGAATTGTGAGGAGAGAAAGCTAGAAGGGGTCCATTTGAGGGCAGTAGAGAAACCTAGTGCAGTGGAAACTTCATAAAATATGTTAAAGTAACCCTATTAAAGTCTCCAAATAATGCGAGAGAGGGAGCCCCAACAGGCTACCTCTTGTCACCAAATGAAGATTCCTTTGCTGGGACTGGGTTACATCCAATTGGGTAATTGGTCAAAGGAATCCCATGGAAATCCCCAAACAACCTAGATTGTTGCCAAGACGACAGATTGCTCTCTACAAGCAGACAGCAAGGCCCGTTGGTGAGGACAACACCCACATAATTCACTGAGTCAGAGGCCAAGTAGGTGCCTACACGGCACCTTCATTCCGTGTTCCAGTGTCTTTGGTGCAAGAAGATACTCAGCAGTTAACAAGAGACACGTAAGCACCAGCCACAAATGCTGCGGTCCAAAACTCTCCTGCCTGGAATATAAGCTAGGGCAATAGTCACAAAGCTTGTGGGGATAACCAACCAATGTCATTGGACTTAAGGTTCACTCTACAAGATGGAATCCAAATCTGACACTGACACTGCCTGTATGACTAGCAACCAGAGACTAGAGAGCCCATAGACCTAGGGTTAAACCAAATACTACTGGTCAAAAATAAATAAATAAAATGTTCCCTAATGATATTCTGCTATATTCATAGATTGGTGCCTTATTCAGCCATCATCAAAGAGACTTCCTCTTGGAGCAGATGGGAGCAAATACAGAGACTAACAGCTAGACATTTATACAGAGAGAGAGAGAGAGAGAGAGAGAGAGAGAGAGAGAGAGAGAGAGAGAGAGAGAGAGAGAGAAACTTCTGCCCCAATCTGCTCTATCAGACTCAGAACTAACAAAAAGTTTCCATGCCCAGACAATATCACACACAAAAAAAAATACCAACAATATGAAAGGCCAGATCAATATTTTTTCTTCTAAATGTACCAAGACTGTAGGAATGTTTGCAATGAGAATTACCAAGACAAAACCCAGGACACAGAATTCAAAAGAACAATAACAAACTTCACCAAAGAAGTCAAGACATTTAAGAAAGATAGGAAGACTTCTCAATGAAGGAAAAAGAACTTATGGAGAACAAAGGCCTGAGTAATTACAGGTGAGCAAAAATATAAGGCTGATGGAAATGACAAGGACAATCTTGGAATTGAAAATGGAATCCAACAAGGAGAGAGAAACATTGAAGAGGACTAAGGCTGAAATGACGATGAAGCCAGAAAACCCACTAGTTGAAGTAGAAAACTCAAAAGAAATCCTTACAAGTAGAATGAATGATGTAGAAGGTCAGAATTTGAACAGAAAGTAAAAAGATTTAGACCAAATAAGTAAGGAAAAAAGTTAAAACAGAGAAAAAGAAACACACAGGAAATGGAAGAAACCATGGGTGGCAGGAGGTGGGCAGGGGGAGAACAGGGTGGGGGGAAATCTTTAAATTATCGGCATAAATGAGGAAGAAGACTCCAAAGTCAGTGGCAGAAATATGATCTTCAACAATATCATAGAAGAAAACACTCATGCTAAGAAAATCGTACCCATATAAATTTAAGAAGCACAGTGAGCAATAGATAGACAGATTTGGGGGAAAAAAAACCTAAGTACCTGGGCTGGAGAGATGCCTCAGTGGTTAAGAGCACTGACTGCTCCTCCAGAGGTCCTGAGTTCAATTCCCAGTAACTACATGGTGGCTCACAACCATCTGTAATGGGATCTGATCTCCTCTTCTGGTGTCTGAAGACATTGACTGGTGTGTCTGAAGACAGTGATTGTGTGCTCATATACATAAAATGAGTAAATAAGTCTTACAAAAAGCAAAATGTCTGTGATTGCTATTCCTGATTGTCAGCTTAACTACATCTGGAATTAACTACAATCCATCCTGAGGCTGGAAGACACAAGCTTTTGATCCAGATCCTGAGGCTGGAAGACATCTTTAATCCAGATGTTGAGGCACACCTTTAATCTGGGCCACACCTTCTGCTGGAAGCCTACATAAGGACAATGGAAGAAGGAAGGCTTCTTCTTTGCCTGTTTGCCCTCACTTTGCCAGTACATCTGTTGGAGCCTACTTCTTCAGGATTCCAGCTCATACAGAAGACCAGCTGATGAAACACCAGCCTCATGGGACTGAGCAACTACAAGACTCTTGGATTAGTGCTCATGGGTGGCTATTGTTGGGTTAGTTGGACTTTGGCCTGGCCTGTAAGTCATTCCAGTAAATGTAATATATATATATTCATTCCATAAGTTCTGTGACTCTAGACTAATATAGTATCCTTCAACAATAAATGGATAATGAAAATGTAGTACATACACACTGTAAAATACTATTCAAGGAAAAATGAAATCATGAACTTTGCAGGTAACTGGATAGATATTATTATTGTTGTTGTTGTTGTTGTTATAAGTGAGGTAACCCAGACCTAGAAAGACAAACATCATATATTCTCTTTCATCAGAGGCTCCTAGGTCCAAATATTCCCATATGAATACATTGGAGTAACTGCAGAAAGCAAGAAAGTGAAAAGGTACCATTGCAAAGTATGGGTTGTTGGAGATCAATAAAGTGGAGGAATAGCAGTATATAAGTGATGGGATTATGGGAAGAGGACAGAGAGGCTCTTTAGGAAGAATGGATGAAGGTATATACAAAAAAGGAAGGAAAGCAATAAGATAGAAACAAGGATGTCTAAGAAGTCGTCAAAGACCATCTAACAAAAACCCCAACATCAGACATGAGAAGCTCTTTTTTGAGTTGTTGGTCAGGGCTGTTCAAGGAACTTCCAAACATACAACCTGATCCTATCAGCCTTGCTTTCTCCACAGAGATAAAAGGCACATCCCTATTACTAAAGACAGCACACAGTTCAGAAACAGAGCCCAGAGGGTCCTGAGCCAGAACTGACCTAAATGGCTCCCCCTGAGCGCTTGCCTTCATGGTACCAGAATGTGCCATGCAAACTTCCAAAGGAGAAAGATTACCAATGGTTCTACAGGGCTATGACACATGTGAACCACATCAGTAACCAACACAGCATGATAACCATAAGCGTGCAGTAGTGGTGTGACTACTTTGTCAGTAACCAACACGGGATGATAACCATAAGCGTGCAGTAGTGGTGTGAATACTTTGTCACTAACCAACACGGCATGATAACCATAAGCGTGCAGTAGTGGTGTGAATACTTTGTCAGTAACCAACAGCTCCTCTAATTGGACTTCAGACCTGTTCAACAAAATGGAAACCATGCCTGCTCCTGAAAATCTGGACAACTACTCAATACTAGTGAGTCATAGATCTTACAGAAGAACCTACACCTACTACTGTCCTAAACCAACATAATCCCTAACAACCTAAACATTTGTCCTTATACCCACGGATGTACAGTCCTCACCCATTAGCAGTGAAACTTCTCGCTGTAACAGATGGAGACTACTACAGAAAATCATAACCAATTAACCAGCATTGTGGATCATGGTCCTAATGAATACATCTATAAAACATTCCCAATCTGAGGTTCAGGGAATATTGTGGAAGAGGAGGCAGAAATATTGTAAGAGCCAGAAGATAGGGGAGTTAGCTGTGAGTTTGTGTCTCTCAGTAATCTTAGAAGCGATGCCCATAAAGCATCACAACATAACTGCCTGACGTGAGAGTGTAGTGAAAGAAGGATTATAACTACACATATTATCAACTCTTAGAAGTAACATTTTACTCATTTGAAATTTTTTATAATATTGGCAATTTTATTATAAACTATAACTTAACAGTTATATAAGAACAAATAAAGATTCCAAGTAGAAGCCTTTTTACTACAATTCCTTTAATAGATAAACAGATGATAGCTAGATAGGTAGACAGACAGACAGACAGACAGACAGGGAGAGAGACTTGAGTTGTTTTATTCTTTGATAAGAATCACATTTACTGGCCCACAATGGCCATAATACAACCTACAGAACATATGGAGCATAGAAGGAAGGAAGACCAAGGTATGGATAAATTAAGGGGGGAACAGGATGATTGTGGGAGGTGGAGAGAAAGGGGGACCAGAGAGAGATAAAGGAGGAGGAGGAATAAAGGTGGCAACATCAGGATCTGGAGATGTGAGAGAGGCCAGGAAAGCAAACAAAACTATGTGGCAGGGAGGATGAGGAACTGGGGATGGCCACCGAGGGTCCCAGACACCAGGGAAATTCAAGGCTCCCAGGACACAATGAGGACAACTTTAGCCAAAATGCACAGAGAAGGGGGAGGTGGATCCTGTAGAGACTTCTTCCAGCAGAGACATGGCCCCTGGTCGAGGGATAGAGATATCCCACCCATCTCAAAAGTTCTTAACCCAGAAATATTCCTGTCCAAAGGAAGAGCAGGCACAAAAAATGGCACAGAGCTGAGGGAAGGGCCAACCAGGGGCTGCCCCACCTGGGGATCAATCATGTCTGCAGACACCAAACCCAACACTGTTGCTATGGTCCGGAGAGGCTTGCTGACAGAAACCTAGTGTAGTGGTTCCTGAGGAAGTCAGGCCAGCAACTGACCAATGCAGATGTGGATGCTTGGCGCCAACCATCAGACAGAGCTGGGAAGGAAGTTGGGGAGTTGGCAGAAGGTCTGGAGGAATAGAGGGGGATTGCAATCCTATTGGAAGAACAACACAGGCTGGCCTGACCACCCATTTCTCTCAGAGTCTAGACTACCAACCAAGGAGTGTACCTGGAGGGATCCTGGCCCAGATACATATGTAGCGGAGGATGGTCTTGCCTAATAGCAACAGGAGGGGAGGCCCTTGGTCCTGGGGAGGCTTGATGGCCCAGTGTAGGAAGATGATGGAGGGGGTAGGGTGGGAGAGTGAGAAAGTGTGGGTGGGTGGGGGAGCACTCTCATATAGGCAAAGGGGAAGCGGGAGGGCAGATTTGGGATGGTGGGGTTGGTGGAGAAGGTAACCAAGAAGTGGGATATCATATGAGATGTAAATGAATGGAATGATTAATTAAAAAAAAGAATCACCAGTTTATGTAGATGTACAAGTTTATGTACCTAAAGTCATGTGTTAACTGCATTTATTATGCTTTATTATTTATTGCGGTGTTTATAACAATGTCCTCTTTTCATAACTATCGTTGCTATTCATATCTTCTCTCTGTTTCCTGTTCACTCCTACAAGTTTGATATTGCAGTTGTCTTCGAGTCACCCAGCTTTGCATTTTACTTTCTGTGTCATTTTTCTATTTCTTATCTCATTAGTTTCTGCTCTTATTTTTTTTTCTTTCTTATTTTGTTTACTTTGGGCCCAATTTTTTTCTTTTTTCCAGTGTCAGAAGTTAGAAGCTGATAATGCACTTCTACAACAAAAGCAACAACAACGAATTTACAATTAATATCATACTGTTTAAAAATCAATGACAAAAAAAACCGATAATGACTGAGTCCCAAGATCAAAAGAAAGATAAAGAACCCTCGCTGTAGTTATATACTCTATGTCCTATACGTCACAATAGAGATCCAACACAGTGAAGAAATGAGGAGAAAGAAAAGACATGCTTATTGGGATTAAGAAATAATCCTGTAGGTCGTCGCTGCCTCCGCCTCCATTGTTGTAGTCGCTTCACCAAAGTGAAGCCGCCACCATGAGGTGGATGTTTAAGGAGAACCACTCGCTGGAACACAGATACATGGAATCCGCAAAGATCAGAGCGAAGTAACCCGACCGGGTTCCCAGTGATCGTGCAAGAAGTCTCCAGCTTTCAGATTGTTGACATTGACAAGAGGAATACTTGGTCCCATCTGACGTCGCTGTGGCTCAGTTCACGTGGCTCGTCAGGAAAAGACTCCAACTTCCTTCTGAGAAGGCGCTCTTCTTGTTTGTGGACAAGACAGTCCCATGGTCCAGCCTAACTATGGGACAGCTTTACGAGAAGGAAAAAGATGAAGACGGATTCTTATTTGTGCTCTCGGCGAAGAGAACGCTTTTGGCTTCTGAGGCCCTTGCTGGGCTAGGTGCACCCTTCCTGCCCATGTATCTTGTAAATAACTGGCTGTTCTCAGGTATTCCGGCAGAGCCTCCACATAGACCTACTAGTGCATTTGTAACTGGGTTTACTTAATATACTGGAAGGTTTTGCTTCCTTAGATTAGTAAATTACCATACTGAGTTTTATTTTCAGTTTTCTTTTTGCGCACTGACCTCGTGGCTATATGCTCCAGGGAACCTGTCCTCTGGGAATCAAATTTAATGAAGATATTTCCGTAATGAAGGGAGGTAGGTGTGGTATTGAAGTGAAAAGGCGGGCTGCTGCGTTGTTCTGGGTTATGTTCGAAGTGTTAGAAGGCTAAGTATTAAAAGCACCCAAATTGCACTGGAAAAAATTTCCTGAACAAAACACCAATGGCTTATGCTCTAAGATCAAGAATCGACAAATGGGATCTCATAAAACTGCAAAGCTTCTGTAAGGCAAAGGACACTGTGGTTAGGACAAAACGGCAACCAACAGATTGGGAAAAGATCTTTACCAATCCTACAACAGATAGAGGCCTTATATCCAAAATATACAAAGCATTCAAGAAGTTAGACCCCAGGGAGACAAATAACCCTATTAAAAAATGGGGCTCAGAGCTAAACAAAGAATTCACAGCTGAGGAATGCCGAATGGCAGAGAAACACCTAAAGAAATGTTCAACACCTTTAGTCATAAGGGAAATGCAAACCAAAACAACCCTGAGATTTCACCTCACACCAGTGAGAATGGCTAAGATCAAAAACTCAGGTGACAGCAGATGCTGGAGAGGATGTGGAGAAAGAGGAACACTCCTCCATTGTTGGTGGGGTTGCAGACTGATACACCCATTCTGGAAATCAGTCTGGAGGTTCCTCAGAAAATTGGACATTGAACTGCCTGAGGATCCAGCTATACCTCTCTTGAGCATATACCCAAAAGATGCCCCAACATATAAAAAAGACACGTGCTCCACTATGTTCATCGCAGCCTTATTTATAATAGCCAGAAGCTGGAAAGAACCCAGATGCCCTTCAACAGAGGAATGGATACAGAAAATGTGGTACATCTACACAATGGAATATTACTCAGCTGTCAAAAACAATGACTTTATGAAATTTGTAGGCAAATGGTTGGAACTGGAAAATATCATCCTGAGTGAGCTAACCCAATCACAGAAAGACACACATGGTATGCACTCATTGATAAGTGGCTATTAGCCCAAATGCTTGAATTACCCTAGATGCCTAGAACAAATGAAACTCAAGACGGATGATCAAAATGTGAATGCTTCACTCCTTCTTTAAAAGGGGAACAAGAATACCCTTGGCAGGGAATAGAGAGGCAAAGATTAAAACAGAGACTGAAGGAACACCTTCAGAGCCTGCCCCACATGTGGTCCATACATATACAGCCACCCAATTAGACAAGATGGATGAAGCAAAGAAGTGCAGACCGACAGGAGCCGGATGTAGATCGCTCCTGAGAGACACAGCCAGAATACAGCAAACACAGAGGCGAATGCCAGCAGCAAACCACTGAACTGAGAATAGGTCCCCTATTGAAGGAATCAGAGAAAGAACTGGAAGAGCTTGAAGAGGCTCGAGACCCCAAAAGTACAACAATGCCAAGCAACCAGAGCTTCCAGGGACTAAGCCACTACCTAAAGACTATACATGGACTGACCTTGGACTCTGACCTCATAGGTAGCAATGAATATCCTAGTAAGAGCACCAGTGGAAGGGGAAGCCATGGGTCCTGCTAAGATTGAACCCCCAGTGAACTAGACTGTTGGGGGGAGGGCGGCAATGGGGGGAGGGTGGGGAGGGGAACACCCATAAGGAAGGGGAGGGGGAGGGGAATGTTTGCCCAGAAACCGGGAAAGGGAATAACACTCGAAATGTATATAAGAAATACTCAAGTTAATAAAAAAAAAAAAAAAAGAAAGAAAAAGAAAAAGCACCCAAATTAAATCCTTAGCTACCAGAACACCTGCTTCCCTAGATTTTACCAATTGCAAATCATGTTGGACTGAGCTAATCTGTTCTTTCTGAGACTAGTAAGGTAAATAATTAACAATAAAGCCTCCTCATAAAGGCAAAAAAGAGAAATAATCCTGTCTTTATTTATAGGAGTCGGAAATTCCTATGCTTAAAATTCGAAAGATTATACAAGAAACAACGGGTGTAGGGAAAATGACTTTAGCAAGGGTACAAACTATAAGATCAATATTTCTAAACATGGGGTGTAATTCTACATAATATCATTAATCAATTAGAAGTTGAAGTTCAATGGGCCACAGAGAGAGCTCAGATCGTAGAGGTGCTTACTGTCAAGCCCTACAACTTCATGCCAGGACCACTTGCTAGAAGGAGAACCAGTTCCTGGAAGTTGTCCTCTGACCCATGGCTCATATGTGTGCACATGCAAACCCACACATACCTACCTACCTACCTACCTACCTACCTACATACATACATACATACACATACATTACATATATATACTTACATACACACATATACACATACATATACACATACATACATATACACACATACAGATACTTACATAAATACATACATATATAAATAATGTTGTAAAAAAGAAATTGACATTTTGAACAATTGTTTACAGTGTTTTCTAGTTCTTGAGCTATAAGCATAAGCATCAAATTCCCTGGCTACGAGCTGCATTTGGGGGTGTGGGAGATCTTGTGTGGGAACTAATGCAAGTGTGCAAGCGTCTGGAAACAGATGAGCTGTAGACAAGCCAGAGGGCCTGTGACTCTCAGAAGGACAAATGCTCTAGGCACCATAAGGCCACAGCACTTACCTGTATGAGGACACAGCCTTCTGAGTACAGTGCTAAAAATACATAAACAAATAAAGAAATGGGACCATTTAGAATACCAACAACAATATGAAATATTCAGAGGTAAACACAATATAACATGGAAAACCTGAACACTAAAAAATATAAAAATATCATTGAGGAAAATCAAAGAGCTAAGTAAATGACTTATACTCAACAGACTATATAGACGGCAGCTCTCACCAGCTCATCTTCAGATTCAAAACATTTCCTTTCATTTTCCTATGAGGTTTCATTTTGTTTGTTTCAAAAAAATAGACAAACTGAAAAAACATAGAAAGAAAGAAACTGAGTGTCTTAGTGTTCTACTGCTATGGAGAGACACCGTGACCACAGCAACTCTTGTAAAAGAGAGCATTTAGTTGGGACTTATGTCTATTTTAGAGGTTTAATCCATTGCATCATGTTTGGAAACATGGTGGCACCCAGGCAGACATGGTGCTAGAGAAATAGCTGGGAATTCTACATCCAGATCTGCAGGCAACAGGAAGAGAAATGTACTGGGCCTGGCCTAGGCTTTTGAAACCCCAGTGACACTCTTTCTCCAACAAGGCCACACCTTCTAATCCATGTCAAGCAACACCATTCTGTGGTGACTCAGCATTCAAATACATGACCCTATGAGAATCATTCCTATTCAAGCCACCACAGTGAGGATAATCTATCTCCCCTTCAGGCAACCATAGAGTTCCTAGAAAATAATTTGTAGTTTATTTGGAACGTTTCTCCAACTAATCTTTTTGCACTACAATGATTCCTTAACATATTGTACTTTGAATAATTGTATGTTCTTTAAACCACAAATAATCACATTTTAGTAAGACAGATATGTTGCTATAAAACCATCAGCTAAGATAATTTTCCTTTCTTGATTGGTTATTTAAGATAAATCAAGATGTTTACATAACACTGAAAATTTACTAATTTTTCTAGAAAGTAAAAACATTATTCCATGTTCCTTCACTTGCAAGCTGCTGAATCCTGTATTCTTTTCTCTAATTTCACATCAGCACCTACTGTAGGCAAGCACTCCTTTTTGTGTGTTTGTATGAAGATTCGTGCCAATTACCGTGAATGCTATCAAAACAGATGGTAGGTAGATTACGGTGAAAGACCCCCAGAGCGGAGAGACCCTCACTCAAGTCCCGGGATGACGCAACCCCCCAAGAACTCATGTAAGACTGTCCTTGCTGTAATTTACACGAGGTTTATCGATAGGGCACTGGGGTCGAGACTCGTATCCCACGCAGGGGCAGTGGAGTTCGACGACCAGTAGCTAAAAGAAGGGGAATTTAAAGGAAGAAGCCACAACCCAAGGGGGTAGGGAGGGCATCATTGGAAAATGTTGAGAATACCAGTGAAAAATCACAAGGAGGAGCTTCCTGTTTCTCAATATTATTTAACTTTATGGTCTATCAGTTCCTGGGAGAAGCTTCCTGCTTCTCAAGGTTGTTCTCTAAGATTTTAATTTAACTTTATGGTCAGCTAGTTCCTGGGAGAGAGTTGTCAAACCGGCTGGTGTAATCGCAGTTCCAGGGCCCGACCAGTTTCTTTCTTCTGCTCTAAACTTTTGTCTAGAGGGGCAACCTTAAAACTTCTACCTTTCAATGGGTGATACCCATTTCTTCCCAACTCAAACATCCCATCTTGAAACAAGGCTGGTAAGACTCAAGAAGCAAATAATGCACGAGTCTTGGAAAGTCCCTGAGATATATTAGAGTCACAAGGGCTCTCCTTCCCTAAGGCTGTGTAAGTAGTAAGGGCTCCTGAGGCGAGGAGACTCTCAAAGCTGTTGAACTGCAAGCGAGTTGTAGAAAGCTCCAGGGTTACAACGTTCCTGGGTTGTCACCCATCCTGGATAACCCTTCACTAATGCCTTTGAATTGCCCACGTTCCTGTAAGCAACCCCTCACCTACGCTCCACTACACAACCCCGAGAACTCATTGGTTTGCCAAGATGGACCTAGGGTTGTGGTCAGTTCCTGTCTGGGATGAGCAGATATTTGTTTATACCTCCTGTTCCTAGGTAGGAACAGTGTCACGCACAACATAAATAAGAACCTTACGTTGGGAGTACGACAGCTTTAGAGCACTGTTCCAAGCGCCTCAGAAAGTAAATTTGTTTTCTTGTGCAGAAGTGGGCAGAAGTGGCAGTCTGTTCTGCGGTCTCAGGATTGTCCGAACTTCTGGGAGTTCAGCTCTCTCCCCCACGGGATTGGGTGCAGGGAGCTGTGGGACAGGTTCAACTCAGTTCCGGGCACAGACAGAAACCACAAGTGTCCTGTCCCAGAGGACTTCTATCTTTGTGTGTTCTGAGGCCACTAGGTGGGTCGCTTGGAGCAGAAAAGTTGGTCTTACCTCTGCTCTCAAGTGTGTAGGCATGGGTTGGGGATTTAGCTCAGTGGTAGAGTGCCTGCCTAGCAACCGCAAGGCCCTGGGTTCGGTCCCCAGCTCCGAAAAAAAAAAAAAAAAAAAAAAAAAGAAAAAAAAAAAGACTACTTCCTTCAAGTGTGTAGGCACACCTGGCGACTGGCTTTCAGTTCCCGGTGCAGGCAGAAACCCAAAGGGCCCTGCCTCTGACTGCTCCTAGGTCCCTGCGCTGTAAATTTGTTTTCTTAAAAATGATTGAAAATCCAGGTCACCTTACCTCCCCTCCCTTTATATTTCACTACCAGCTGCCTGGTCCAGTCGTCAACTCCACTTTATGCTTGGCATATCTAAGAACCTCCTAGAAATTCAGATGAACCTCAGCTGTGCCCACTTGATTAGCTCATTTTGCAAATTTCACAAAACCTATTTGGCCACAGGATAAAAATCAGTAAGGAAGGAGACCACAGGAGCAATGGGGATTGGACTCAGAAAGCTTACCACACAGCATGTAAGCTTTGTAGAGCTTTTTGGCGTCAACCCATGGTCTGCAAACTTTTCATCTGCACACAAATTGCATTTCACAGCAACACTGGAAGGGTGGCTACTTATGATACATGTGGGAGGTATGTGCACAAATCCCATTTTCAGATAAGGGGATTACTATGCAGGATTGGAAAGTTGACTCAGAAATCTCCATATACTAACATAGCCAGCCATGTATGGCACCACAAATAAAACTGCCACCAAAGCATGCTCAATCCATTATCACTGTCCTCATTATTTGTGTCTCGACCCTTGAACTGAGCTGTAACAAGTACCATGAGGAGGAGAGTACGGTTTTCTTCTTTCTCACAGGAGACGTAGCCACATCCCTCCTGACCTTGAGTAACACCAAAGTAGCTATGCTTTTGTCCTGAAGCCCAAAGAAAATCACAGGCCTTGGGAAAATAAGTGGGAAACATCAATAGTGGGGGAAGTAGGAGCACGCGTGGGGGAGGTGATGGCTCACAGCTTCAGCCCAGCGTCTGGGAGGCAGAAGCAGGCGTAGCTCTGTGAGTTTGAGGACAACCTGGCCTGAATAATGAGTTCCAGGCCAACTATGGCTGCACGGTCAGACCCCATCTGTCTTAGTTAGGATTTACTGCTGTGAACAGACACCATGACCAATGCAAGTCCTATAAGGACAGCATTTGATTGGGCTGGCTTACAGGTTCAGAGGTTCAGTCCATTATCATCAAGGCAGGAGCATGGCAGCATCCAGGCAGGCATGGTGCAGGAGGAGCTGAGAGTTCTACATCTTCATCTGAAGGCTGCTAGCAGAATATCGCCTTCCAGCCAGGTAGGATGAGAGCCTTAAAACCCACACAACACTTCCTCCAACAAAGGCCACACCTTCTAATAGTGCCACTCCCAGGGACAAACATATACAACCATCACACCATCTATAACAGAAAAAAGAGGAGAAGCAGGGGGAAGTGGTGGTGGAGGAGAAGGTGGTGTAGAGGAGGAGGTGGAGAAGAAGAAAAAGACAAGAAAAAGACAAAAGAAGAAAAGACAAGACCAACATTGATGAAACGCCTATTATGAACGTATAACCAATAGGTGATTTGGAATGGTGGCTCCCCATATATGATGTCATTAGCTGTGACTTAATCCTTTCATTTGTTTTAGATTTTTGGACATCAGAACAGCTTGAAGCCTACATTCCAATAGTAATGAAGGGGGAAATGGGACAGGGACTTTAACCCAGGTGTAAAGGGGGACAACAAACAGGGAAATGGAAGAAGGATGGATAAATCACAAAGATGTTTGAAAAATCCATAAGGAATCACTTCACTTTATATTTATCTAAAATTATGCAACATATATAAATATATAATTGCATATATTATATACATATATATTATGTGTGTATATAGACATATGTATGTAATTATATGTACAATTGGATATGTATATGCATGTGTGTGTAGTTGAATTAGAGTTGTACTTCTTGCAGTGATAATGTTCTTTCCAAGAACAACAGGCTTTCTAACAAAATCTCTGGTAGTGAGTATGAAAACTCTCCTTTCTAGTAGTTTAGGAGAGTCCAGGAGTCTACAAAAACTATGCAGGCTGTTGCCACTGCTCCTGGTGGCCTCTTAGAGATTGAAGGTGAGTCCCTGTTGCTGAAAACTTGAAGTTGCCATGAACTTCAAATGAGGGACTTGGGAAAATCTAACGGGATTTGGCAAGTTCCTCCCTGAGGACTAGCTTTGATTGTGCCGGAAGATGGATGTTATAACTCCAGTATTCTACTGGATATTGTCTCTCCAGTACTCCAGCATGCTGTACTGGACTGTGGACACACAATATCCAAAGCCTGTGGGCCTGTGGACCACAATGCAGGGCAAGATAGCCCCAAGACCAGCAGTGGCTCTTATGTTGGCTATAACAAGGAACATGTTAATTGGAATGAACGCCCACTCAACAGCAGGGAATTCATGCCTGGTTCTCCTGTCAGCTACCCATGGTCAGTGCAGCTATAAAACCTAGAGGAGAACATGCTACTGCCACTTTCCCAAACTACATTCTATTCTCTAAGTACATTCTTGATACTAATCTTTATACCTGCAGATAAGCAGAGCGCTCGCCCCTTATCAAAAAGGTTTTCATTCTATTTTTTGTTTGTGTTGTTTTTCCTGCAGCAGGTAGAGACTAAATAACTGTATAAATAATTCAATGTTCAATGTCTGCTGTTTATTCATTTCTGGCTTCCTCCAAAGGACTTGAGTCATTTCTCTGACTCTGTCCTCTGCAACACACACAACTTGTTTTCTAGGCACGGCCTGGCTCCATTCCACTGCTGCTGCTGCTCTTGGTGATCCTCCCATGGTACTGGCATCTCCAAAACGCTGGGACTGGACTGCTGCAACTGGACTGCACTTTCACCACAGCCTCTCATAGGCGCTCTTCATGGTGCCAAACCTCAACTACTTTACATGACCCCTTCAGTCTAAGGCCATCAACTGCCACTGAGACTGCACTTCGAGTGACCTCTCTTGCCCTCTCAGTGGCAAGTCTCAGCTGCTCTCCATGACCTTTCACACCTTCAAAACCAGTTACCTGGGCAACGCTTACATTACCAAGTTCACTTTCCAGGGTGAGGCACAACCTTGACCACCTCTAGAATATAGCTTCTGTATGCTGTGGAAACTAAGAAAATGCTTCCCAGAAGACTTCCCCTCAACAGTGCTTGTCTCTTCTCACCCATCACTAATTTCTCAGCTCTACTATCAGCATCAACTCTCCCAGCAAAGCAATGCTAAGTGGTAAACTCTAAAAGTACACACACACACACACACACACACACACACACATACACACACGCATGCACGCACACACACATACACAAAACACATGCATGCATACACATACATATACACATACACATACATATACACATACACATACACATATACATATACATATACATATACATATACACATACACATACACATACACATACACATACACATACACATACACATATACACATATACATATACATATACATATACATATATACATATATACATATATACATATATACATATATACATATATACATATATACATATATACATATATACATCATATGCATATGCATATGCATATGCATATACATATACATATACATATACACATACACATACACATACACATACACATACACATACACATACACATACACATACACATACACATACACATACACATACACATACACATACACATACACATACACATACACATATACATATACATATACATATACATCACTATCTTGCATTTGACATTGAGATCTACTTCCCACCTAAAATTTCCACCACGGTATAAATTATTTGCTCTTTTCCTTTTTACCCTTCCTCCTCCTGTTCTTTCCTTTATGGCTAATTTGTCTTTATATCTTTCCCATAAGACAGTGAGTTCCTGGTAATCATCACTTTTTCAGTCAGTACATTCAGCTGAGCATCCGCACGGGTCTTTTTTTTTCTCTCTCTCTCTTTTTTCTTTTTTTTCGGAGCTGGGGACCGAACCCAGGGCCTTGCGCTTGCTAGGCAAGCGCTCTACCACTGAGCAAAATCCCCAACCCAACCCGCACAGGTCTTAAACTCACGTTCATGTGCCTATCCATCTACCCTTGAACTAAACTGAAGCTTGATGACTTAGCATCTTGGCAATCCCTGACTGATTCACGTGCACACACACACATAGAGAGAGAGAGAGAGAGAGAGTAGGGCGGGCAGAGGCAGAGAGACAGGGACAGAGTCAAAGAGAGACAGAGAGGGACAGACAGACACAGAGAGAGACATATGCACACAAAATAGTAACTAAAATTACAGTAAGTCTTTATAGTTATTTCGACGGCATTGTTGCTACTGTATTTTTAATTCACTCAATTGCTTTAAAAACCTTGGGAATAAAGAAACATCACATACTGAAACCAGACAGACACCATCTATACATCTCAATGAACGTCTATACAATTAGAATAGGCATTTTGAAACTGTGGTGCTTTGCACTGGATTTTACACTTTGACTATCAAATATCTTTTTATGCATTTACCCACCACTGAAAGGGACAAGTCCATGACACAGAGCCAGAAAAATAACTGGCTTTCCTTCCTCATCCATTCCTTGGGTCCATTAGCCCTTCTGTGCCCTCTAATATTTAGGTCCTCATGTTCCCTCTCTTCATGTTATACAAACCTCCCCACTTGTACGTTTGCCTGGATGTGTACATATATTAATGACTAGATCCTGCACAGGACAGAAAAAATGCAGCTTTTACCTCTCTGAGATTGTGTGATGTCACTTAACATCCCAAGTCCATCCACGTCCTGCAAACTTGGTGACTGCGTTTTTCTTTAGGGCTGAATCCTACTGCAGTTCTTATGTATACCAAACTCTCATTATCCATTCATCTGTTAATGGACATCAAGTTGATTCCCGTTCTTTGCTATAGTTAATTAAGCAGCAATAAACATGGGTTTATTAGCTATGGTTCAGTTTTCAGGTAGCCTGGTAGTGAGAGAGCTGAGTCATGTGGCAGTTCTAATTTTAATTTTGTGGAAAATCTCCAAACTGATTTCCACAATATTTGTATTAATTTGCACACCCTCAACAGTAAATAAGAACTCCTCTTTTTACAAGCTCCCCAACGTTCGCTGCCAAGTTTGCTGATAAAGCCATTCTGACTGGAGTGAGGTGATATATCAAAGTAGTCTTAATTTGCACTTCCTGTTGGCTAGGAGTATTGAACATTTTAAAAATAGCTTTTGGCCTTTCATGTGTGTGTTTTTTAATTGCCATAGTCTTCTTTACTTCGTATTCATGTTTCACGAAATAATATATAATATGCTTCAAAAATAATGTTTACTTGTTTTTGTAATAGTAATTACAAATTGTATTATAAATAGCAATATTTAAATTACTTTTTTCTCTTTTTATTGGACATATTTTTATTACATTTCAAATGTTAATCGCTTTCCCAGTTTCCCATCCATAAACCCCCATCCCGTCCCCCTCCTTCTTCTTCCCCCACCCAATCACCCACCCCTCCCTATCTCCCCGTGCTGACATTCCCATACACTGTGGGGGGGGGGGTCCAGCCTTGGCAGGACCAAGGCTTCTCCTCCCTTTGATGCCCAACAAGGCTATCCTCTGCTGCATATCCAGTTGGAGCCCTGGGTCTGTCCATATGATAGTGGTTTAGTCCCTGAGAGCTCTAGTTGGTTGGTATTGTTCTTATGGGGTTGCAAACCCCTTCAGCTCCTTCAATCCTTTTTCTAACTCCGCCAATGGGGAGGAGTTTAATGGTTGACTGTGAGCATTCACCTCTGTATTTGTCAGGCTCTGGCAGAGCCTCTCAGGAGACAGCTATATCAGGGTCCTGTCAGCATGCACTTCTTGGCATCAGCAATATTGTCTGGGCTTGGTGGCTGTATATATATATGGGCTGGATCCGCAGGTGGGGCAGTCTCTGAAGGGTCATTCCTTCAGTCTCTGCTCCAAACTTTATCTCCATATCCCCTCCTGTGAATATTTTTGTTCCCCCTTCTAAGAAGGACTGAAGCATTTTGCTCGTCCTTCTTGAGCTTCATGTGGTTCTGTAGATTGTATCTTGGGTAATTCAATCGTTTGGGCTAATATCCACTTATCAGTGAGTGCATAGCATACCATGTGTGGTTTTTTTGTTTTGTGTGTGTGTGTGTGTGTGTGTGTGTGTGTGTGTGTGTGTGTGTGTCTGTGTGTGTGATTGCTTTACCCCACTCAGGATGATATTTTCTAGTTCTATCCATTTGTCTATGAATTTCATGCTGTCATTGTTTTTGAAAGTTGAATACTGTTTCCTTGTGTAGAGGTACCACATTTTCTGTATCCATTCCTCTGTTGAAGGGCATCTGGGTTCTTTCCAGCTTCTGGCTATTATAAATAAGGCTGCTATGAACATAGTGGAGCATGTGTCCTTGTTACATGTTGGAGCATCTTTTGGGTATATGCCCAGGAGAGGTATAGCTGGGTTCTCAGGTAGTGCAATGTCCAATTTTCTGAGGAACCTCCAGACTGATTTTCAGGATGGTTGTACCAGTCTGCAATCCCACCAACAATGGAGGAGTGTTCCTCTTTCTCCACATCCTCACCAGCATCTGCTGTCACCTGAGCTTTTTATCTTAGCCATTCTCACTGGTGTGAGCTGGAATCTCATGGTTGTTTTGATTTGCATTTCCCTGATGACTAAGACTGTTGAACATTTCTTTAGGTGTTTCTCACCCATTTGGCATTCCTCATCTGTGAATTCTTTGTTTAACTCTAAACCCCATTTTTTTAATAGGGTTATTTGTCTTCCTGCAGTCTAATTTCGTGAGTTCTTTGTATATATTGGATATTAGCCCTCTATCAGATTACTCGAGGTAAAGATCTTTTCCCAATCTGTTGGTTGCCATTTTGTCCTAATGACAGTGTCCTTTGCTTTACAGAAGCTTTGCAATTTTATGAGATCCCATTTGTTGATTCTTGATCTTAGAGCATAAGCCATTGGTGTTTTGAAATTTTCCCCAGTGCCCATGTGTTGGAAGTTCTTCCCTACTTTTTCTTCTATTAGTTTGAGTGTATCTGGTTTTATGTGGAGGTCCTTGATGCACTTGAACTTGAGCTTTGTACAGGATGATAAGAATGGATCGATTTGCATTTTTCTACATGCTGACCGCCATTTGTTAAAAATGCTGTCTCTTTTCCACTGGATGGTTTTATCTTCTTTGTCAAAGATCAAGTGACCATAGGTGTGTAGGTTCATTTCTGGGTCTTCAATTCTATTCCACTGATCTACCTGCGTGTCTCTGTATCAATATCATATAGTTTTTTATCGCTGTTGCTCTGTAATACAGCTTGAAGTCAGGAGGGATGGAGATTCCCCCAGAAGTTCTTTTATTGTTAAGGATAGATTTCACTACCCTGGGTATTTTGTTATTCCAAATGAATTTGCAAATTGCTCTTTCTAACTCTATGGAGAATTGAGTTGGAATTTTGATGGGGATTACATTGAACCTGTAGATTGCTTTTGACAAAATGGCCATTTTTATTATATTAATCCTGCCAATCCATGAGCATAGGAAGTCTTTCTATCTTCTGAGATCTTCTTCAATTTCTTTCTTCAGAGACTTGAAGTTCTTGTCATACAGATCTTTCACTTGCTTGGTTAGAGTCACACAGAGGTTTTTTATATTATTTGGGACTATTGTGAAGGGTGTCATTTCCCTAATTTCTTTCTCAGCCTGTTTATCCTTTGACTAGAGGAAGGCTACTGATTTGTTTGAGTTAATTTTATATCCAGCCACTTTGCTGAAGTTTTTATCAGGCTTAGTAGTTCTCTGGTGGAACTTTTGGGGGCACTTAAGTACACTATCATATCATCTGCAAATGGTGATATTTTGGCTTCTTCCTTTCCAATTTGTACCCCTTTGGCCTCCTTTTGTTGTCTGACTGCTCTGGCCAGGAGTTCAAGAACTATATTGAATAAGTAGGGAGAGTGTGGGCAGCCTTGCCTAGTCCCTGATTTTAGTGGGATTGCTTTAAGTCTCTCTCCATTTAATTTGATGTTGGCTACTGGTTTGCTGTATATTGATATGGTTTTTTAACTATCTATTCAATTCATTTGCCCATTTGCGGATTGACAGTTTTGCCTCCTTGATATTTAATTTCTGAAATTCTTTGTATTCACTCCTTGTCTGAAGAGTAACTAGTAAGGATTTCCTCCCATTTTGTAAGCTGACTGTGTGCCCTACTGATAGCATCCTTTGCTATACTGAAAGCTTTTATTTCCATGTAGTCCCATCTATCAGCCCTTAGGGCTTCTTCCTTTGCTCTCAAGGTTTGATTTTAAAAGTTCTTGGCCTGTGTTTGGTGATTCAGTCTCTGAGAGCCACAAGGGTCCAGGTTAATTGACTCTGTTGGTCTCCCCTTTGGAGTTCCTTTCCTTTTTTGGATCTTTCACCCAACATTTCTGTTAGACTCCCCAAACTCCACCCAATGTTTGGATGTGAGTCTCTGAATTTCTTCCCATTGGCTGTTGGGTGGAGCCTCTCAGAGGACAGTTCTGCTAGGTTCCTGTCTGCAAGCCTAATGGAGTATCATTAACAGTGTCAGAGATTAGTTTTGGCCAATGAGATGGGTCTCAATTTGGGGCAGGCACTCCTCAGTTGAGAGACATCTAGGTTGCTTCCAGTTTCTGGCTATTATGAATAAAGCTGCCGTGAACATAGTCAAGCAAGTGTCCTTGTGGGAGGGTGGGGCATCTTCTGGGTATATGCCCAGGAGTGGTATAGTAGGTCTTCAGGTAGAACTATTCCCAATCTTCCGAGAAACTGCCAAATTGATTTTCAGAGTGGTTGTACAGAACTATAATTCCACCAGCAGTAAAGTAGTGTTTGTCTTGCTCCACAATCTCACCATCATGTGCTGTTCTTTGGGTATTTGATCTTAGCCATTCTGATGGGCATCAAGTGGAATCTCACAGTTGTTTTGATTTGCATTTTCCTAATGACAAAGAACATTGAACATTTCGTTAGGAGCTTCTCATCCATTCGAGATTCCTCTGTTGAGAATCCTCTATTTAGCTCTGCGCCCCATTTTTAATTTGGTTACTTGGGTTGTTGGTGTCTAGATTCTTGAGCTCTTTATATATGGTGGCTATCAGCTCTCTGTGGGATGTATGGTTAATGAAAATCTTTTTCCAGTCTTGTAGGCTGTTGTTTTGTTCTGATGATAGTGTCCTTTGACTTACAGAGGCTTTTCAGTTTTATGAGGTCCCATTTATTAACCAAAGAGTGAACGTGGGCTGGACCTAGGCCCCCTGTGTAGCAAGTGAGCATCTTGCTCTTCACGCAGGTCCCTCAAACGACTGGAGCATGGGCTGTCCTCGAACTTGTTCCCTACCTGCCTACCTGTGAATCCTGAGCCCCTAATGGACCAAACAGCCTTGTCTGGTCTCAGAGGGAGAGGCTGCCCCAAGCAACATGATATCTAGGGGGAAAGGAGGGAAGATGACACCCAGAGGGGGTATCCCCTTCTTAAAAGAGGAGAAAGGAGAATGGGGGAAGGACTTTTATGAGGGAGGAAAGGAAGGGCTGATATTGGGTTGTAAAGGGAAAAGAATAAATTTTTAAAACCATTCTTGCCTTCTGCAGTATCTTGAAAGGCATTCCCTATATCTTCTTCTAGAAGTTTCAGTGTTTCAAGTTTTAAGTCAAGATGTTTGATCCATTTTAAATTCTTTTTTTTTTTTTTTTGCTTTTGTTGAGAGAACAGTGGAGAGGGAGGCTGGATAGAGAATGGGGAGGATACTTCTTGTGTTTCAATGCCCCTTTTCTGTAAACAAGTTCTCTGCTAAAGTTTTATTACACAATCCATCTACTTTTTTAAAGATTTGTTTATTTTATTTTATTATATATAAGTACACTATAGCTGTCCTCAGACACACCAGAAGAGGGCACCAGATCCCATTACAGATGGTTGTGAGCCACCATGTGGTTGCTGGGAATTGAACTCAGGACCTCTAGAAGAGCAGTTAGTGCTCTTAACACTGAACCATCTCTCCAGCCCCACAATCCATCTATTCTATTGATTTTTATGTGGGCTCTTTCTACTCCATGCATTCTCAAATTTGGTCTCTTGAATGTACCACAGACTTCTCCAAAGTCTGTTGCCTGTTAATTATGGCATCTGTTGTGGTATTTATTTGACTGATCATCTCCTGCCTGCCCAGAAATGCAGTGCACAAGTTTGCTCGCCTTCCCCTGCTTCAGTATGCACTCAGGGGCATTATGGGAACAGCTCCCGATTTGCCACGAGACCTTCAGTACCCTCAGCACATCTGATGATGAGAAATAATCTGCATATCTTCACGGTTTCTCTTCCTGCTTCCAACTTGGAGCTCTCTGGAATGAAAACCTCACAAGATGCCAGGGAAAGGACTCCTGAGCAGCACAGCTGAGCTTTCCGATTTCTTAGGATACAATTATTCACACTTCTCTTAGTGTTCTACTGCATGACTACAGCAGCTCTTACAAAGGAAGGCATTTGATTGGGTTGGTTTGCAGTTTTAGAGTTATAGTCTATTCTTCTCATGGCAGGGAGTGCCAGGGCCTGGACAGACATGGAGCTGGAGAAGCAGCTGAGAGTTCTATATCCAGATCAGAAGACAGCAAGAAGAGAGAAACACTGGGCCTGGTTTCGCCTTCTGAAACCTCGAAGCCCACCGCCAGTGAGACACTTTGTCCAATAGGGCCACACCAACTCCAACAAGGGCACACCGTCCAATTCCTCTCACACACACACAGCTCTCTGCTGACTAAGCAATCAGACACATGAGCCTATGGAGGCCACTCTTATTCACACTGCAGCACTAGTTTGTTTTTAATGTTGGCATTGCTGGTCATTGTTCAGTCTGCATGTTGGTTATTTGTTCTATTTTTCTTGATAAGATTCATCAGAATGAATTAATTACATTACATTCAAATAGCTACCTAGCAGGGACTGCTGGGGAAGATTCTATCTCTAGTTCCTTCATTGTCATCTTGATTTATCAATGAATGGAAACCATGTACTGAAATCCTTCCTATTAGCAACTTAGTTTATACCTGCAGTTCTACCTGGTTTCATGCCATACACGTTGACAACCTCCTGTTAAGAGCATGTGAATATAGATGTGCCATATCTTCCTGCAGAAGTTAACCTTTCGTCATTAAAAAGCAAAGCCTTTTAACTCTGTTAAGGCTTTCTTCATAACCTCCATTTTCTCTGATAGTCACATAGTTATTCCCATTTTAAAACAAAATAGGACATAGGAGGACTAATATTTATTCTAATCCCTTCCATAGTACACCTAATGTCATTCTACCTCAGGTAAACTGCTAGGAGTGTAGGAATACATGTGTGTGTGTGTGTGTGTGTGTGTGTGTGTGTGTGTCAGTATTTGTGTGACATTGAGAAAGTGTTTGCATGTGTGTGACTGTATCACTCTGGTGTGTGTGTGTGTATGTGGGTGCATGGGTGTGTGTGTGAGTGTGAAAGTGTGTGTGAGTGAGGGTTTGTGTGAGTGTGTGTGACTATGTACCATTCAGTGTGTGTGAGTGTGTGCTTGTGTGTGTAACTGTGTATGTGTGAGTGTGTGTGTATGTGTCTGTATTCTGTGTGTGAGAGTGTGAGAGTATTGTATGCATGTGTGTATCAGTGTGTATGTGTGACATGAGAGTGTGTATGCATGTATGTGACTGTGTATCACTCTGTGTGTTTGTGTGGATGAGTGTGTGTGTGTTAGAGTGTGTTTGCATGTGTACGACACACTCTGGTGTGTGTGTGCATGAGTGTGTGTGTGAGTGTGAAAGTATGTGTGAGTGAGAGTGTGTGTAACTGTGTACAATTCAGTGTGTGTGTGACTATGTATCACTCTGTGTGTGCATGAATCAGTGTGTGTATGTAACTGAGTATGAGTGTGTGACTGTGTATCACTCTGTGTCTCTTTACATAAGTGTGTGAGAGAGTGTGAAAGTGTATGTGTAAGATTGTGTGTATGACTGTGTGTGACTGTGTACCAGCAAGTGTCAGGCATGGCAGCAGGAGGAGGAAGCTATGGGCTTGCATCTTGAACTGCAAGCATGACGTGAAGAATGAACTCAGAATGGTGATGCTTGTAACCTCCACAGTTTTCTCTCAGTGACAAACTTCCTCCAGCAAGGCCACACCTCTTAATCATTCCCAAACACCACCACCAATTATATACCAAGCTTTCCAACATCTGAGCCTATGGGAAACATTCTCATTCAATCCATCACAGTATTGGTTAGTTTTGGTTTTGTCTTACCTTTAATGTACGTTCCCTGTTTGTTTATAATTATATTCTTGAATTTTATAATAGCGATTACCCAAGAGCTAACAAAATGGATCATTGATAAATGTAAGATTGAGGATTGTGATGGTTTGTATAGGCTTGGCCCAGGGAGTGGCACTATTAGGAGATGTGGCCTTGTTGGAGGAAGTCTGTCATTGTAGGGATCAGCTTTCAGACCTTTCCTCCTAGCCACGTGGGAATCAATCTGCTCCTGACTTCCTTTGGATGAAGATATAGAACTCTCAGCTCTGCCTGCACCATGCCTGCCTAGATGCTGCCATTCTCCCACTTTGATGATGATGGACTAAACCTCTGAACCTGTAAGCCAGCTCCAATTAAACGTTGTCCTTATAAGACTTGCATTGGTCATGGTGTCTGCTCACAGCAGTAAAACCCTAACTAAGACAAGGATGTTACCTTCATTTGCTTCTCCATCCACTAGGCATGAATTGTGTGTGTGTGTGTGTGTGTGTGTGTGTGTGTGTCTGTCTGTCTGTCTGTCTGTCTGTCTGTGCATGAGTTATTAGTTATTGAGAATGTGTTTTGATCATATTCACCTGTCCTTCCCCAACTCCTCCCAGATCCACTCCTACCTGCCTTCCCTACCTGCCAACCTTGTGCCTCGTCTTATTAAAGCCCCTCAGATCCAGTTTGTATTGTCCTTATCTGTAGCCCAGGCTGGCCTCAAGCCTGTAGCTCCTGTTGGGTGCATTTGCTTCTCTTCAGGCACCTGGAGCACTTGTAATCAGAGTACCTTGCAAGGGAGGCACATACCATAGAAAAAATGCAAACTTCTCCAGAACTGTTTTACTTCCAGTACATTTTTATTCTAGTCCAGAAATCAGGAGGGGTGTTACTTTTAGGCACATATACCGTTTATACCACTCAGATTCTAGTTCCACAACTCTGCCTCTGACTCATCACATTCTTCTCCAAATCCCCAGCAAAAGCAATCAGTCAGACGTCCACATCCTGGGTCCCACCCTCTGCTGAACCTCACCATGTTGTCAGCTCTTTGTTGCTTTTTGGGAAAAAAATAACATATTTCATTCCCCTCTTTAGCTGCAATGTGAGCTGGCCAGGTTTTATGTCAACGTGACACAGGTTAGAGTCATTTGGGAAGAGAACATCAATCGAGAAAATGACCACACCAGATTGGCCTATGGGCAGGCTTGTGGGGCACTTTCTTGATTAGTGATTGATGTGGGATGGTGTAGCCCACTGCAGGAGGTTCCACCCATGTGCATGTGGTCATATGCCATGAAGTAAAAGATGAAATTTTAAGTGACCTTCATTAGCTTGCCTTGTCCCACCCTAAGGAACACTCTGGAGTCTATTGTGAATGCATTAGACTTCCTAGATGAAGCCATGTCAAAAGAGTTGGCGTGTTTGGAGTGTCTGTATCGCCATGATTTATAATCTAAATCTTTATTGTAACCTGAAATAACTACAAATTAAATCCAAACAAACTTGGGTCTATCAAATGAGAAAAGAGACATGGACTAATCTTGTTTCTTTAGATGTTTACTTTTTTAGATGATATTTTCTCTGTGTTCACAGGCCCATATCCATGAACAGTTGAAGCAGCGTGAGCAAAAATTCATCTCCCTCTCTCTGAAGTTTCATGGATCTTGCATGACCTTTGATAAGAATTCCCTATATTGCAGAATTAAGATACTGGTCATTCTAGAGTTATGGCAATTGTCTCAGTCAGCTCTGCCATCAACTTTGTTGTGGTCTCATAGTGTGCATTTAGAAAGACAGAGAGAGCCACAGGATAGTAGCATAATACTTCTGGTTTTAGCAATTAACCTTCCAGAAGTGTTTAGTTCCTAAAAGAGACTTGAGCTCCACAGGGTTTTATAAAGTTTCTGCTTAATGAACCTGTTTAGCAGTTTCGAGGTTTTGTGTCTTTAGTTTAGAAGAAATGAGTATTAGCATGTGACCATGTGATGGAAAGTAGATGTTATTCTATAATGAATCTCTTATGCCAGATGTAACTCAGTCTTGCTAGCTACCGATGGGAGGGAAGCAGGCGATGGTTGAATCTCTTTGAGTATGAGAACATCTTTCTACAGTTAAATTGGTGAGCACATCCACTTAGGAAACCAAGAGACCAGGGGTTGGCAGTGACCCTGGACAAGACTGCAAACCATTTCTAGGCTACAGTATCGGCGTTATCTGATGAGCCAAGGAGGAGACTGGGAGACTAGACAGATGTTAGAGAGTCTTGAAGACTTTGTTGGAATACTGGAAACATTAACAGGTGATCTCAGACCTGGAGCCACACGCTTCCCTTGATAAGTCTGCATTTTCTTTACAAAGTTTCGTGTGAGGTTGTTTTTCGAGATGTGAACTGAGACAAACATGGAGATGTTTGTTCAATGGTCCACTGTACTGGAAAGCTGAAAGCTGGCAGCAAATTTAAATTTCAACTCATTTTAATTTTTGAAATTATCGGAGCGAATGTGAATCTACTTTTGAGATACTGTATGATGTGTGACTGAACCAGCCCATCTATGGATAAGACACGCCCATCTTTCTTCAGATTCTTAGGCATGGGTCTGCAGTATAAAAAACCTACAACTCTAACAAATCCACTAAAAAACTAAATGTGTGAGTCACAGAAAGAAAAAATATGTATGGAGATTCCATCTCAGATCAGGCAAAACAGTCAACATCCAAAAAATAAAATGACAAAAGATAACAAACCCTGGCTAGGTTGGTGGAGGAGAAACCCTTACTGAGTGCTGGTGGGACTATTACTGGTGTAGCCAGTATGTGGGCCACTGTGGAGATTCCTTAAAGTTTGAAAATAGAAGGGCTGAAGAGATGGCTCAGCAGTTAAGCACATTGACTGCTCTTCCAAAGGTCCTGAGTTCAATTCCCAGCAACCACACCGGGGAGCACAACTATCTGTAATAGGTCTGATGCCCCCTTCTGGTATGTCTGAAGACAGCTACAGTGCACTCACATACATTAGATAATAAAATTTTGGCTACCAACAGCTGCTAAAAAATAATAGGACCACCATATCATCCAGATATACCACTCTTATCTATATGCCAGAAAAACTCTATATTGGCATATCATAAAGGTACCTATAGATCTATCTGTATTGCTGTACTGTCTTCAGTTGCAAATGGAATCAGTCCAAATGTGAATCAACTTAAAATTATAGGAAACCAGATGTGGTACTGTATGCTGTGATCTCAGCAGTTAGGAAATGGAGGCATGGGGACCAGGTATTTAATAGCATCCTTAAAGACTCAAGACTAGCCTGAACTACATGAATCCCTGTCTCAAAGCAAAACAAATTAAAAGAGGAACTATATGGGGTGTGAGGGAAGAGGAAGATGTCTAAATGCAGGGGAGAGAGGAAAAGGTAATGGGGGAAAGAAGACAAATACTGCCTAGTTTCCCTCATACACAGATATGTATATGTACATGCATGTATGAAGCCAAAGGGGCACTTTTTATGGGGTAGGGAACAGTGGGGAAGGAGGATGGAAACCATCGTGGCAGGATATATGGAAAGTGAGCCAAATACAATGGTACAATGTTACAGTGAAACTAATAAAATAACAACAATAACAAGAGAAAGAGAAACAGAGTGTTTAAACCGAGGAGGATTTTCTCCTGTGTGACAGAAGGCTCTTAGCATGAAGAGACTTGCATGTGTATTGCATTGCTATGGAAGCTTTGTGAAAAACACCTTGGAGATCTTGTCTCTGATTATGATTTAGCATTCCAATAAATCATTTATCTCTCAATCATATAATTGTGATAGTCATATAATCACAGAGAGAGACAGACAGCTTAACTAGCAGAACTAAAGAGGGAACAGCAGAAGTGTGGATCTTTCCCCAGATTCAATGAAAAACCATGAGGACCACCGTGAGTCTGGAAAACCATCAGCCCAAATATGATAATTCAAGCCCTTCCATCCATGTCTGCTCTCCCAGTGGTCTGTTTCAGTGTTTGTTACAGACACTTGAGCACAGGAGACCTACACAAAAAGCTATTCAGGAACCGGTCACTACCTGAAACAATTGTTGTCTTATTTTCAACCTAGATCCTTAGTTCTGATCTCTCTGTCCTGTCCTCAATGAGTCTTCAGTGTCTGTTGCCATCCAACATTTTGTTGAGGCCTCCTGTCAACTGATATGTTCTCAGAATAGAAAAAGATCAGGCCATGGTGTAAATGAGGGTAGTCAGTGAGGAGTGGTTGGACACATGATCAATGTCACCACTGTAGCAGAAGAGCACACAGGCTCACCTAGACCTCAGAGTGTAGCTTCTGGCACTCTTGAAACATGATGCATGTGTAAAGTGATTCTAGCATACGTTCAGAAATGCAAATGCTCATATTAAATGCTCTAAAGAAAGTGATTTTCCAATTCCTAAATTAAGTATGTGAAATGTTAAATATATTCCAAGATGAGCTGTGAAATTAAAACAGCCACTTTATTCGTGTGCACTGTTACACTTATGTCATCAGAATCCTGCTAGCTAGCCATTTTAGGAATACAAAATACAGAAAAGAAAGATGGTATAAAAATGTCTCTGTGCTGGGGCAGGAGTTGGGGGTGTGTTAAATGAGGAGGAAGAGGGAAAGGGGGGATAAGAGAGGCAATAGAGGGGGGACAACTGACTAAGGGTCACTCGAGGGGTCATATGGAATGCTACTTCTGTAGAAACTTCTCAAGATATATACATATAGGAAAGAAATCTAAATGCAATCACCAAAAACCAGGGAAGACAATGCCTCAACTAGATACTTCCACAACCAAATGAACCATCTAGTGCCAGGAATAGGGTACATCTAGCTGAGTTGTTGGCCAAAGAGCCCCATGGAAACTCCCAAAACATTGCAGGCTGTTGCCATGGCTAATGGTTGTTCTCCAGCAAGCTGTTTAAACAGATAGTTTAGCGCTATTGCTAAAGACAACACTTACGTAGGTGCCTGAACAGAGAGCAGTTGAGATGGTGCCTAAGTAGAGCTTTCACCCTTACTTACCTTTTCATGGTACTAGAAAGCACTCTGCACACTACCAGAGAGAGGTAACCACCAGCCCAGCTCTAAATCAATCTACAATTGCAACCTGCCCACAAGGTTTGCTGGTGCAACACTGGCATTGATGTTGTAGTAATAACCAACTACTCTCCAATTAGATCTAAGACCTTCTCCACAAGATAGAACTCATGCCCAACAACACTCAGGTGATTAAAAACCCGAGATAGACCTCAGATATAGGAGAGAAGTAAATGCTGTTGTTCTGTTAAGCAGTGGTTGTCAACCTGTGTTTTGCTACCCCTTTGGTGGTCAAATGACCCTTCCACAGGGGTTGCTTAACATATATTTATACCACAATTCATAACAGTAGCAGAATTACAGTTATTTAATAGTAATGAAGGAACTGTATTGAAGGGTTGCAGCATTAGAAAGGTTGAGAGCCAGTGCCCTAGAGAACACATGTGTAAGGCACTGTGTCCTCTCGTGTACTTTTGCTCCTTACATAGTGTCTTAGTCAGGGTTTCTATTCCTGCACAAAACATCATGACCAAGAAGCCAGTTGGGGAGGAAAGGATTTATTAGGCTTACACGTTCACATTGCTGTTCATCACTAAAGGAGGTCAGGACTGGAACTCAAGCAGGTCAGGAAGCAGGAGCTGGTGCAGAGGCCATGGAGGGATATACTTACTGGCTTGCTACCCCTGGTTTGCTCAGCTTGCTTTCTGATAGAACCCGGAACCACCAGCCCAGGGATGGCACCACCCACATGGGCTGGGCCCTCTCATCCTTGATCACTAACTGAGAAAATGCCTTACAGCTGGATCTCATGGAGGCATTTCTTCAAGGGAGGCTCCTTTCTCTGTGATAACTCCAGTTTGTGTCAAGTTGACACACAAAACCAGCCAGTACATGTAGCTAATTATAACAGACTAAATTGTAAGTAAGTATAGTCCCTAAAAAAAGAGGGAAAAAAAACACCTATTTCAGGAAAGAGAGCACCCTAGACCACCATGTGAACAAGGCATTAAGTATGAAGTGACCAAGGGCAAATGAGCTACATTTCGGTAGTTGTGGTTAGTCAGGTCTACGGTGACACTATAAAGCAGGGCACAATTTGATTAGCAGCCAGCAGCACCTCCAGGGCCAGCAGTCGCAACACTGGCTGCAGCTAACAGACAGACAAGGTCACTGGCTAACAGGGTAAAGGCAGGCAGGGGATGGAGTGGTCTGTCGTTAACTGCACATGATCGCTTCCCTGGTTAGGCCAGAAAATGCACACAATATATAGCCCTGTGATTGATTCAGCCTGCGATACATTCAAAGAATTCATCAATATCCTAGAAATTATCCCAGCTCCAATCATACTTCTTATTAAAAAAATCCCCTAGACAATTCAATGTTGCTGTCAAGGTGGTTTCCCCATGAGAAACTCTCCCACTTTGGGGAGTTTTTATCTCTTTACTTCCTTAACGTTACATACTACTGTCTGCTTCTACTGTGCTTGACCCCGTGTCTTTTTTTTTTTTTTTTTGGTTCTTTTTTTCGGAGCCGGGGACCGAACCCAGGGCCTTGCACTACCTAGGCAAGCACTCTACCACTAAGCTAAATCCCCAACCCTCACCCCCGTGTCTTTAATAATCCTCCATTCCAGACAACGAAAACGCCCATCAGGGATGAGAGAAATCTCACTGATCTAAAAACCATGCACCGTTATTATACAAGTTGGGCATTTCTAGACCAAAAATCTAAAACCCAATGTGTAAAATCTGAAATGTTTTGAGCCTTGACGTGGTACCACAGTAAAAATTTTCACAAGACTACATTTTAAAATATTGGGCTGGAGAGTTGTCTCAGTAGCTAAGAGAACCTGCCTCTCTTTTGCAAGACCTGACTTCAGTTCCCCAAACTCACATCAGTCCACTGGCCACTTCCTTTAAGTTCAGGGGCTCTGAATTCCCCTTCTGGCCTTCTCAGGGACCTCCCCAGTCTCTCTCCCTCTCTCCCTCTCTCCCTCTCTCCCTCTCTCCCTCTCTCCCTCTCTCCCTGCCTCCCTCTCTCCCTCTCTCCCTCTCTCTCTCTCTCCCTCTCTCCCTCTCCCTCTCCCTCCCCCCTCTCTCTCTCACACACACACAAACACACACAATTTTAAATGTTAAATATATTTTTTAATGTTGTACACACAAGGCACAGTGGCGCATACCTGTAATCACAGCCCTTAGGAGACAGAGCCAAGAGGATTCCCACAAGTTTGATGGCAGCCTAGTCTGCTTAGTACATTCTAAGCCAACTAGGGTATGCATAGTGAGATCCTAAAAAAAATAACCTATATATGTAAACAATCTATATCATAAATTATGTTATAATTATACATTTGTCTGTATGAAGGCAAAAATCCTTGTTTATTAAAATTTGTGTGCCTTGCTTTTAAAAATTATTTAAAATGACCTTTGAGCTATATATAAGGTGCATATGAAATAAAAGTGAGATATGGCACTACTCATTTGCAAATAGTCCAAAATACAAAAGGAATATAAAATCTGAGACACTCTGGTTCCAACTATCTCAGTTAAAAGACTAGGGTATTTTTCTTGTCACATGCATTGAGAGGCCATGAGAGGTCCTGTGTTTGTGTGGTTAAGAACTGGACTGTCACTGGCCATGATGGTCTACTCCTGTGCCCAGAGCAGTAGTCAGGACACTAAAGATGGCAAGTGATACACCAGTCCAAGTACATAGCAGGATGGCAAAGTCTCTCTCTCTCTCTCTCTCTCTCTCTCTCTCTCTCTCTCTCTCTCTCTCTCTTTCTCTCTCTCTCTCCCCCCCCCAGCCCGCCTCTCTCTGTGTGTCTCTCCTGTGTGTGTTTTTCCCTCCCTCCTTCTTCCTCTCCCTCCGTTTCTCACCCTCTTCTCCTCTCCTCTCTCCTCCTCTCCCCCCACCCCCCGCCACTCTGCCTGACATTTCCCCTCCTCTGCCACCAAAGACCTGGGCTGTGAAATAACACAGATCAAGAGTCAACCATTCTCTGTGCTCTTGCACAAGTTAGCTAGCTTCCCTCACACTGGGTTTCTGATTTCTGAAATGAGACCATATGTTCCTCATAAAGTCGGTGCAAAGTTTAAATAAGATGAAACACGTGACCACTCACTCCACACAGTAACTGCTCAGTAAATATATGCTATTCCTTCTCCTGTGTTAACATTGGAGATAATAACCTAATGACTGTAGACACTATAGCCAAATACATGGGCTCAAAAGTCATGAGGGTCTGGGACATGGTCAGGACCTTCTAAGAACTGACTGTCATAGCTACCGGCAGCTGGCTACTCTGCTTCCTTTGATTGATCCATGGCTTTCTGACTTTCCCATCAATTGTACTATATACAAACTGATTTTCATGTGCCTTATTCCAAACTAGCCTGAAGGTATCCCGTGATAGAAACAGAAGAGAAATCTAACACAAATTATATAATTTTCTCACAAATATTTGTCCACACTGAGTCATTTATGTTAATATCATCCATTTTATAATATTAAATTTGAGAAAAGAAATTAATGTATAGTACACACAAAAATGTTCTTCGTTTCAATTAACTGCGAGCCTAGTGATGAAGCCGTTGATGTAGGTGCAATTCCACCAACTCAGCATAAGGTGGCACTAAAGTATGCTTTAATCCATGGTTCCCCTGAGGGAATGTTTTGAAGCATTTGCGTGGTTGTGAACGGCGCACCTGAACCGTAGCAGGCAAGAAACTGAGGTAGGAGTTTTGGATAAGGCGTCCATCTGACCCGAAATCCTAGGAATACAAAAGTCCTTCCAAATCTCTCGGTCAGTAACTTCTCCAAGGTTTCTGGTGCCTTAAATATCTAGAAATCTCTTCCATGTGGGTAAGACCAGGAACATTCCATACAAATGTGTCTAAAAGTCACCTTCCAGGACTCATGCCCCTTCAGCTTTAAAAATCTACAGGGAACTGGGGAATGCTGAAATCAGGAAAAACAGCCTTACCCAGGGAGGACCTCACCAACTGGCTAGCCAATAACCAGTGGTCAGCCCTGGAAATATGTGCATACAAGTGACAGTATATGAACTGAGCAGGTTGTGTTTATGTATTTAGGAGTGTGTGTGTGTGTGTGTGTGTGTGTGTGTGTGTGTGTGTGTGTGTGATGTGTGTGGTGTGTGGTTGTGTGTGGTGTGTGGTGTGTGTGGTATGTGTGTGTGTGGTTGTGTGTGTGTGTGTGGTGTGTGGTTGTGTGTATGTGCGGTTGTGTGTGGTGTGTGGTTGTGTGTGGTGTCTGTGCGTGTGTGTGTGTGCGTGTGGTGTGTGGTGTGTGGTGTCTGTGTGATGTGTGTGGTGTGTGTGTGGTGTCTGTGTGTATGTGTGGTGCCTATGTGTGTGTAGTGTGTGTGGTGTGTGTGGTTGTGTGTGGTGTTTGTGGTGTGTGTGTATGTGTGGCGTGATGTGTGTGGCTGTGTGTGGTATGTGGTTGTGTGTGGTGTGCGTGTGTGTGTAGTGTGTGTGTGTGGTTGTGTGTGGTGTGTGTGTGGTGTGTATATGTGTGGTGTGTGTGGTTGTATGTGGTGTTTGTGGTGTGTGTGTGTGTGTGTGTGTGTGTGTGTGTGTGTGTGTTTCTCTCTATTGTCACCACTGAGAGGTTACTTTTCACCACCACCACCCCGCCCCCCCAGTAACTCTCTTGTGTGAGATCTGTTGTTTGACGTGATTTCTGCAGTACTCCATGGCCCCTTCCTGGCAAGGTGCTCTTCCAGTGATAAACCCTAACTGACACCTTGACTCAAATGGTGCCTGTGCTCCCCCTCGGGGTATGAGTCACACCAGGACCTACCTGCATGCTCCACCTGCAACAGACCCACTTTCTAGCCCCCTGATTGTTTTGCACTCCATCCATCATCCGGAAAATTTTTGGGTGTTTCTAGCTAGAGTAAATAGAATTAAAGTTAAACTTTTAAAAACTAATTTTTTATCCAAGTGATACTGAATAATTAGAACATATATGGCATATGCAGATACATATACACATAGGAACAGTGAAAACCATTGAATCTTTTAAATACAATTTTGAATAAGGGAGAGGTTTAGAGTAAGCAAGCAGTCATTAACAGCCAATACATACTTAAACAGACATAAAATCTTCACGTTTAACCTCATTAAAAACAAGATTAGTGTTATTTTATCACTTAGAAATGTTGAATATCGGGGTTGGGGATTTAGCTCAGTGGTAGAGCGCTTGCCTAGCGAGCGCAAGGTCCTGGGTTCGGTCCCCAGCTCCGAAAAAAAGAAAAAAAAAAAAAAAAGAAGAAATGTTGAATATCATAAGCATGTTTTTTTTTTTTTAAAAAAAAAAAGCTCTAATTCTAAAAGAAACATTAAAAAGAAAGAGAAATGTTTAGTTACTTGGGATTCTCCATTGCCGGTAGTGTTGCAGAAGACCATCCAGCATTGTCGAAGTCCACAGGGTTGTGCTCTCAGATAGTAGAAGGGAGTTCGAAGAACCTAGATACAGTCCTGACCTTTTCATCAGAACTCGGTCTTTTGTTGCCACACCCACTCCAGTGGAGTCTGTATGACATGAAGCTCTTATGCTTCGTTTCTATCCAGAACAGAGGCATGTGCTTGAAGTGGCTTGGCCTCCTGGAGGTCCCTGGCAGTCTCCCTACAAAAAGATGATGACTGGGGTCTATGCTTGCGGTGGAGGTGCCTTCTGTGTTCTAGCCTTGGTGATCTTAGCAACTTTAAGCCTGTCAACAATATCTGATTTTAAGAATATAGCAGTGTGGGAAGATGGTCATGTACCTTTAGATGTCTCAGGAACTGAAAGTTCAGAGACAGAAACGTCTCACACCATCATGATCCTGATAAACTCAACGGCTGCAATGAATTCAACTGCTGCACCCATTAGCTCCCAGCAAATAGGAGAGAAATTAATTGCAGCTACTAAGAACATGACTGTTCCAGAAAAGTCTTTTCCCCCTTTTGGAAAAGTTTTGTTTAGCATGATTCAGAATAGTAGTGACTCTTTTAGAAAGATCATGGATAAGTCTCAACAAGTTGAACAAGCTTATCAACAGTTAACTAGAAGGAAAAGAGAAGGTAACATTGAGCAAGAAATGAAAGAAATTATAGAACGGTTACAAAAAGTTCCCATATTATTCTGAGGGGCCATAAACATAGAGTTTAAACTTTATTAAAATAAAGGTAAATGTTGAATGCATACCTGGTGCCCACAAATCTGTCAGTATAACTGCAGTTTTCTAAACTATTGTTTGCAGCTGAGAATTGTTTCCTAGACTGTACGTTCAGCTTTCCTCCTTGCAAGGGACATTTGGTGGGGTGATGACTAAGAGCTGGATGACTGCCAATTATGATGTACCTGTTCTAACTGCTTAAATCTATGCCAAGAAGTAAAGCTTTATGCAGCAGCACACACCTCGAGTTTGTGTCTGTCTGTCGCGCCGAATCCGTTCTCTACCTGAAGTCCAAGCCTTGGTCCCTCTGCTGACACACTCCCCTCGGTGGTCTGCGGCATTTCATAATTTCTTTCTGTTATTTGGTAAATGAGATAGTCTTTGTAGACAAATTATTTGATAAATGAGGCAGTGTTCGTGCTATGCCGTGGCCACTGCCTGAGGTGCACAGCCAACCTTGCAAACCAGTTCATACTCATGCCCACGGGCCCTTCGGCAGCAATAAAGGAAATAGGCTCATCTCTTAGGAGTCACAAATACATTGTTTTTGTGACAGAGCTCACTGTGTAGCCCTGGCTGATCTGGAATCTATTGTAAAGACCTGGCTGATCTTTAACTCAGAGATCTGCTTGCCTCTGCCTCTTGAGCTCTGGCACTAAGAGATGTGTTCCATCGGACCTGGCCACAACCAACTAAAAAGAAACCTAATATAGTGTTTGATATACAGAAACTATTGTTTCTCTTTGGAGAGCCCACTTTGAACTCACTTTGCCTCCTGGGCTTCTGTCTTTGGTTTTAGAAGACGTTGATTATAAAGGCATACCCAAATCCGATGTGCCCAAATCATGTCCGCCTCCCTGTCTGCCTATGTTCATAAGGAGTCATAGTGAGGCAGAAGGACTACTGAAGGCTCTGAGGACTCCACAGAGCCAAGTAACTCTCAAACAGAATAAACAGAGTAAATTCATGTCAAAGACAAACAAAAACAATGAAAGGACTCATGACACATTAACTGTAGGAGGGAAATAATTTAACTGTGTTCTGTGCACAAAACACAGAAGGGCACATTGAGACTCTCAACGATGTCAGAATGTATTCAGTGACGATTCATTCACAAGCTGCGTTGGTTTTGCTGGCTGCAGTTTACCCAGGTGTCCTAGTTTCCCTGACAGCATTCTGTCGGCAAACACATTGCTTTATGCTGATCTCAATCACTGACATTAACTCTCAGATCTCACACGTCAGACTCACAAGTGTGCACGCACGTGTGCGTCTGTCTGCGTGTAGATTACAGGATGGCTACTGAAGGGTTAATGTGGTGCTATGGTTCAAAGAGGGCTTTACAAAGAACTGATAGAGATGTGGGTGGTGCAGAGTTTTAAAACCCAGTTGGAGAGCCACTGGTGGAGCAGAGCTGAGCTATGGGACCGCAAGGTAAAGCAGAAATACAGGACTACCATGGTGAAGACCTAGTCCATAGGTATAGACAGACAGACCAACAAATGACAACTCATAAGGGAGTGAGGACCCTCCTAAGCTGAAGCCCTGGGGACACTCAAGATCTCTCTGCCTGCATACCAGATAAATGGATGTCAGTTGCCCAGACTGTCATCATCATGGTATTAAGTGTCTTTTAATGGGGTCTAGGTAAGGAGACCCTTCCTTGGTCTTTGTGTTTGAGAGGTTCTTGGGTCTGGATTTTCTGGAATGGTTTTGAAGAGCCATTAGTTTTTCTGGTGTGGTTTTGATGAACCCATGTATTCATGTGTTTCTAATCTACTTTGATGAGTTTATAATCGGTACCTTTTCGGATTTAAGACTAAATTTCTTAGCAGCCTGTGCTTTGCGTGGTGATTGTCAGTTGGTGGTATCCACGAGTACAAACAAAATTCAGAGTCATACTGCCTCTGAATTTGTGCCCAGAACGGAGTCACTTGCTCCTTTGTAAAATGGAGTCAGACACAAAGGGCACAGCTTTTACACAATAGAGGAGAGCACAGCCCGATCCTCAAAGGACAGCAAGGGATTTGAAGGAATCCCACGTGAGTACAGTGCCATCAGCGACCAGAAGAGGGAGTCATAGTCCCAGGAGCTGGGTAGAATTACAGGTATCAGACATGAATGCTAGAAACTGAACTCGAGTTTTCTGGAAGAACAGGAAGGTTCTCTTAACTCCTGAGCCATCTCTGCAGCCCTTGCTTTCCCGCTTTCATTTACGGACTTAAGTTAGGCAAGACTTTGTTCACTATGTGTGTCTTTCCCTGTGATGCATCTGCTGTTAATCGTGTGCATGCCCCATCATGTATAGGCATACAATGGTAAGAAGTAGTTCTTCCTACAAGTGCACTCACAGGGCACATTGCCTCACTGTGAATCATCTGGGACCAGAAGGTTCAATCCCCTGTTCCCGGATGTGCCTACTGTCTTTTGAGCCCTTGCCTTTCTCTCTACCCTTATGCTTACATTTACACTGAGATAAACTCGATCACCAACTCTGCTTCATAAATTGGCAAATCTTAAAGTTCTTCAGAGACTGAGTTAAGGTCCACAAAAGTCCCGAGGTTGTTAAGGGTGACAGTGTGGCCTGTGTCTTTGCTGTCTCACTGGTGATGTCATCGCTAGGACTCCTGTGAATAGCCTACACCTGTACTTCCAGCTCTGTCTTACTCTCATCAGAGCAACGCTTTCTTTCAGGCCTCTGTCTGCGTAAGCCTGTATCAAAACGGTTAACGAAATCTCCATTCTGATAGTCCTGAAACTCTTGCCATTAAAACAGCAAGTCCCATTTCAGCCTGAAATGAGGTCCTTAAACATCTGGGGTAGCTGTTCAGGCCAGGATGGCAGTGTAGAGCTTTGTCTCTGACCCCTCACTGCTGACGCCTTGGTAGGAAGAGACACAAAGAGATTTGCTGACACCCTCCAGTCTGTCTTCGAGATGTGCTACCATGAGCTAACTGTTAGTAAAAGACCTGGGAAATGCGTTAATGGCCCTGGTCAAGGTAGGGTCCTGCAAATCACTGACCCATCGCTGTCTCCTGCAAGGTGGTCTGACAAGGTGCAAAGTGGTTTATGGAGACAAGGACCCCTCTGGTTAGCTACAGGTTTGGGCCCTTTTTTTCTGGTAGTATGAGGGGGTTCTCTGTCAGTAGTTTGATAGCCAAAGTAAGAAAACCAAGAATCTTTTAGATTTGCATTTGTCAGTCCACTTACAAGATTCCCAAAATTTGCCACTTTGGCATAAGTGTAATTTTGAGTGAAAGGTGTTTGAAAGGGAAGGAATCTTCTCCCGCTTCTCCTTGGAAACAGGCAAATTTAAAAAACCCCATACTGAAAACTAGGGGGGAAAAAAGAACACTCCTCAACGGGGAGGCATCACAAACGAAATCTGTACAAACGAACCCTGTTAAAATAGTCCCTATTTCCCTTTAGCCTCCTACAGAATTTATTTTTCTGTTGTTGTGTCTCTTTGTTCAATTTAATATAAAAACATTCAAATGCTACCCCTTCCCTGAATTTTCAGTTCTTAATCGAAGCTCCCAAGATTGAATACTTAGGTTCTTCTGTTATTTTTATCATGTGACAAATTAGATCTTGAGCCCAGCAGGCAAGCATGATAAGATAGTGATAAAATTCTGCTTTTCCTACTCAAAAAGTTATTTTAATTAATTCCATTATGTGTTGCCTCGAAGACATATAATAAAAAACCAAATTGAAACACTGAGATTAAAGGCTGATCTATTTCATTTTAAGATTTATTTTTAATAATGCATATGTGGGTACGCCAGTGCTAGCATCAGACCTTCCTGGGGCTAGACTTACAGACGGTGTGGGTCCTGGGAACCGAATCCGTACCCTCTACAACAACAGTATATGGTAGCTGAGCCCTCTATCCGGTGGCATATAGGCTGGTTTCTGATTAAGCAACTAAATGAACCACATACTTCTCTTTCCTTCTTATTTAGATCCTGCTAATACCACAAAATGAAGAAAAATGAATACCTATAAGAATGAAAAATGAGTATTTCCATCCCCCCGTGGTGAGATTCCAGGTACACACTACCTCACCCAGTTTTTTGTTGCTGTAACAGGAGTGCTGGATCCAAACTCAGGTCCTCATATTTGTGGAGAAAGCACTGTATCCCAGGCCATCTCCCTATTATTTCTTGCATTTCCTGACTGTAATATATTTATATTTTTACTGTGGCTGATTATTTATCTGCAGTATAAAAAGGGGGTGGGGGAGGTGGTCAGCCTGGATAAGAAATACAGACTTCTGATGTAAGAATGTAGGCTGATCAAGGATTGTTTCTGTGATCCAAGGAAGCAAGTGTCTGTGGAGCTGCAAGTTGTGACATTGTGACACGAGTAAAAACAACGTCTTGATTTTTCTTTTCCTGCTGGGAAAGATGATAGAGAATCTCATGAAAAGGAAATGGAGATCTTGATTATTTACATCTGTGGTTTGATTAAATCTCTGTGATTGATGAACTGGAACGTAGAGCTAGGAGCTTTCCAGTAAACAGAAGGGCCCTTGCCATTTCTCAACATCACCTAATGTATTTGTATCCTTGACATGTGCTCTTGACATATGTCGCTACATGAAATTTTCCATGTTGGATTCGTAACATGCAGTTGTCTGTGAAGACGTTTGCTGAAGTGATCCACACAGCTATTGCATAATGGCTCCATAGATGACGTCTCTCTGTGAGCAAGGATGACCAGAAGGCCTGGATGGCTCTCCTTCCACCGTACCGCTCCACTGTCTGGCTTCAGCAGCACCATAGGCTGGAATTATTTTAAAAATCCCACATCCTAGATGCTTACAGTAAGTTTTTAAACAAAAATCATTTTTTCTTCCCTGACATTTGACCGTCAGAGTGAACATTTGATTAGTATACTTATGCTAATTTGTAGAAATAGTAAAAACATCTATGGGCAAAAAAATATGTATGCAGGTCATTGAGATTAAAAGTTATGTTGGAATATCATTCATTGAACTTAATGTGGATTTGAAGGAATATTTTCTAAGAGAACATCTAATTTGGATAGCCCAAATTAGCACATGTTCATAATGATAAAATTTCGAGTTTCCAAAAAAAAAAAAAAAAGAATGAAAAATGAGCTGAGAAGGTGGCTTAGATGGTAAAGTACTGGGAAAGAGAATCTAAGCCCAAGCTCCCAGAAGCCACTTGAAAAAGTCCCAGAAGGCAGCACGCACTGTAACCCAGTTGGGGATGTAGTGACAGAAGGAATCCTGGCTTGCAGGCCAGCTAGTCTATACAAACCAAAAGGTGTCAGGGTCAGTGAGGAACCCTATCTCAAAAATAAGGCAGTACTGGGCATGGTCATACATACCTTGGACTAAAGGTGTGTATTAAAGAATTTGATTAAAGATTTTGATTAAAGATTAAAGAATTTGAGAATTTGAGAAGCTGAGGCAGGAGAATCTCTGAAGTTCAGGCCATCGTGGTCTATATAGAAAGACCCTGTCTTAAATAATAAATTAGGTGGAAAAAACAACTGAGAAAGACAGTAAAAAGAAGGAAAAAGAAGGGGAGGAAGAGAAAGAAAAGGAAGGGGGAAAAGATTAACAGACTAGAAGGTATCAGTAGCTGCAACAAGCAGACTATCTTGTCCAAGGGAAAGGAGCTGCTGTAACTGAGGAAGGTCTCCCTGACAGAAGGAACCTAACTTGACCTGGTGAACTGATGAGAAAGTTAGAACTTGAAAGCACCCAGAGCCACGGAGGGTGGAGATGCTATCTATGAATATATTAAGGCAGTGAAGTAGTTGAAAAACCTGCATGGGGCGTGGACCGCTACCCAAACGTGGCTGCTCGGAATAGAAGCTCCTGTTCTGAGTTTTGTTCTCATACTGTTCATTAAAAACACTGAGCAGGTAGAGCCTGGCGGGGCATGTAGCTCTGTAAAGTTTTGGTTCAGTCTCTAGCAGGAAACAAAATAAAACCAAACCCCAGAGGGGCTCCCTGAGGAAACTGACTCGGTATCGTCTCTCAACACTGCCAACCATATCTGCCCCGAAGGAGATGAGAAAGGGGAACACGCTCTCCACTCTGAAACAGCGTCTTGGCTGGGGGAAATACATGACCCAGTAAATTATTTCAAACATTGTGAGACTTTTTTTTTTGTCACACAGTTGTGCAACGCTTGAGCATGGACTTTGCAGGTGACAAGGTGGTGTTACAGAGCCAAAAGGGTGGATATGCCTGTGAATGGCACCCGTTCCTTTGCTCTTTGCAGCCTCCAGAACATTCCTTACACCATCTTTCTTGGTCCCTCCTTGAAATCAGGATCGCCCTTGGCCTATGTGAGCTCTTGCCCTCCTCTGTATTGTATCTCTTTCTCTCTTCCTTTAGGAAGATTTGGATTGCACTTGAGGCTTATGGGGTCCTCCAAGATAATAGTCCCATCTCACAAAATTTTTTTAACACAGTAACGTCTATGGAAACAGTCTTGAACTATGGAAGATAATATTCCCAGGTTCCAGAAATTAGAATCCAAATCCCTCTTGGGGCTGAATGCAGCTTATTACAAATTTCACCTGCCGATTATGTGTGGGGTAGAAGGGGACAATGCAGGGCTTTTTTGTAACGGGACACTCTGGTCCTTGTCCTATTTCACAATACTTATTACCTAACACGGGGGACAGATCTCAATCTTGGCTGTGATAAGCCGGGGAGGAAGTTTTGCAGATCATCCAATCCCTGTGAAGCAGGCTCTGAAAAGCTGCTCTGCTCACAAAAGCATCACTCCTCAATTGGCCCTCTCTTTGGCTCTCAGAAAATCACCATTTTATGCTTATGAAGCTGCTGTTTTAGCAGGATTCAGGACTTGGGAGCTTGAGGCTGACATCTGAAGAGCAGATACAAAAAGCTTGCATTCTCCACCTCTCAGATGAATAGAGTCATGAAAAAGAAAACTCTCCCAGGCCCAGAGTAAGGGAGAGCTGTGTGACTCACAAACTGATTGTTTATTTTCTCTATTAAAACAAGATAACTTTCAGATTTCATTTTCCTCTACCTACATTTAATGTTTTAAAGTGTCTTCAAAAACACCCAGCAACATCATGGGGCTCAGACCTTCTTTGCACCTTCTAAGGACTATTAGCCTGTCTCACAGTTAAATTTGCATATGTCCTTACTGTTTTCTATAAATTGTAAGGTATCTATAGGTGTGGAAGGTAGGGATTAGCCCAAATCCCCACACCTAGCTCCACCTTAACCAAACTGTAAATCAATTTATTTTCAACTTCTCTCCTACATACAACTTCTTTCTCCATACATAGAAACCGTGTGACAGATTTAACAAATCTAAATGTCCAGTGAGAATAATAATTGAGGCATCCCTGTAGGCAAAGGAGAAAGAGGCAAACAGCATATGCTTGAGATTGCCCCTACAGGGAGATAGTTAGACAAGACACCAGTGACTGACAAGATAACATATGACTGCATAGAAATTCAAAATGAAACAGTGTTGGTCAACACTAGCCATGTTTAGTTTCCTTACAACAACATGACCAGCCTTCTTTTTTTTTTTTTTTTTTTTTTTTATGACCAGCCTTCTTAAGCAGTAAGTTCCTGTCAGGGAGCTCTTGTCATAACACCCCAAACTCATGTAAGGGGGAATAATCCCTATTGCTAGGGAAAATCTCCATCCATTCTCAGGATTCCATCATTCCTTAACTCAGGAATGAGTCACCCTTCCATTAAAGTTTGCAAACAAACAAACAAACAAACAAAAAACAAATCAAACAAACAAAAATTATTAAAAATCCTAAGAATCTTGAGTATATCTTAAGAAGCCAGCTCTCACACTCGAAATGTATATAAGAAATACTCAAGTTAATAAAAGAAAAAAAATGAAAAAAAAAAAAGAAGCCAGCTCTCTTGAGTGATACTTTAAGTCTGCAATAAAATTCTTTCTGTTCCCTCTCTTTGTCTCATTTTGAAGTTCTTTCACTAAGGGTTACAAGGATTTGGAAATACTGGCTAGAGGTTTCAGTTAGCTCTATTTCTGAGAACTCAACTTTCCTGGGTGTTCTAGTTAAAAAAAAAAAAACATAGGCAGATACATTTGTATTCATCTGCAACATCAGAATTCATTGAATAACAAAAACTTCACAAGCTACAGCTTTTGACCTGCAGTTTCCAAGTATCTCAATTCCCTCAAGAGTGTGGCCATTGGCAATCACAGGTTATGTTTTAATCTTGATCACATGTACTCACATGTGTGTGCAGGCTACAGAGTGACTGCAAAAGATTAGAGGGGTTCCAAAGTTCAAAGAAACAGAGAGCTGACATGAATGGAAGACCCACTGCAAGTGGTTAGGTTATATGTCAAGGAACCCAGCAGGAGAGTAGCTGTAAGCAACCAAAACTAAGGCAGCAATGGTTCAAGATAAGTGAAAGGGAGACCAAATTAAAGGTTTTGGATGCACCGAGAAACAGGTCATTTGAGCATGTGGGTCCATTCCAGTAGATGGTCCATGTTAAGTGTATAAAGTCCCTTATAACTGTTAGGCATTCTCAGACTAGATCTTGTCTTGTATACATTGTGTAGCAACTTCCTCTGAGAGAAAACATTTCATCTTTGAAGGGTGCCTATTAAGAAACAGGATATTGAAAGGGGAGGTGAAATAGTAGTACATTCTAAGGAGAGGTGAAACACCACATCCTGCAGGGAAGCGCCTTAAGCTCAGGAAGAAAACAACTCAGTGGCTTCAGGAAGTTCCTGAAACTGAAAGGCTAGCTGGTAAGAAAGGCTCAGACCAACTGAGAAACCTGGAAAAGACATTCTCCAATATGCACCTTGTACAGTGTACTCCAGGTTTCCGGTATTCATGAGTTCACCCATACTGGGGTGATACAGCTGTATTTGAGTCATGTCTGCTCCCATAAATCACCTCTCACCTATATTCTTAAAAGAAATCCCAATAAAGTCCTTTGGTTTATGTCTTAATTAAAGTTTCCATTGCTTAGAAGAGACACCATGACCACGTCAACTCATAATGGATAACATTTAATTGGGGCTGGCTTACAGGTTCAGAGGTTCAGTCCATCATCATCATGGCAGGAAGCATGGCAGCATCCAAGCAGACATAGTGCTGGACGAGCCAAGATGTCTACATCTTGATCCAAAGGCAGATAGAGAAGACTGGCATCAGCTAGGAGAAAGTGAAGAAATAAAGTTGCACAGATGTGAAAAACGAAGCTGTAAAAACAAGGCTTTGAGAAACACATCTGGTGGACAGGATGCCTATAACAAACTTGTGACCTTGCTGAGAGATACAGCTGATGTCAGGATGCCCAGTGATATGATAAAGTTTTGGTGATCAAGATTCTGACTAAGCTAATTAAGCAATAACAACTGTTCTCAGAAAGACCCCCTACCCCTCCCTGTGGTAAATTCTGAGAACAACCGCAAGATGTCATCCTGTCCCTGCCTAACCACCCAATTCACCCCCCCACCCACCCAAGGGACATGCTAACTTAGGCCTTTCCCGGTGATTCTCCAAGGCCAGGTGTAGGGCTGGATGAGGAAAGTGACTAATTGAGCCAAGAACAGCCCCTTGAGCAGGCCAGCCAATACCTGACCAGATCCTTTGTCCTGTGTACCATCAATGAGAATGGGTCAGCTAACCCTGTTGCTGAAGTCTGCCCTCTGTAAGGAATAAAAGTTGTGTGCTTTTTTGGGTTCGGGGTTGCCTCTCCCTGCGTGGATGAGCAACCCCACGTACGTGGATTAAAAACCTTATACCCTCATGCTATCACGGTCACTTTGCAGTGGTCACTTTGTCAATCTGTGCTCTGTGGGTGGCGCTCCTGAGGTAAAGTCACTATGGGGTCTTACAACAAAAACTCTCTTTGCCCATCCCCACAGTGATGCACTTCCTCCAACAAGGCCACATGTACTCTAACAGGCCATACCTCCTAATAGTGCCTCTTCCTGGGCCAAGCATATTCAAACCACCACAGTTTATCAAGCTGGACTTTGGTGATTTTCCAACATTGGTCTGCCATCAGTTCCTTCTCTGTCACATCTCTCCAGGAATAATGTCACACAGCAATATAATATGTGACAGATTTGGTTAGATGACAAGTCATTGTGGGTCATCACTACCTCATTTCTAGGTGCCTCTCCTTTTATGTAATCCAAGGAAGAGGGCTGTGTCCTTCATCAGTCTGGAATAAGCTCACGTAGCTCTGGTTGTTCTTTTTTTTTTTTTTTTTTTTTATTAACTTGAGTATTTCTTATATACATTTCGAGTGTTCTTCCCTTTCCCGGTTTCCGGGCAAACATCCCCCTCCCCCCTCCCCTTTCTTATCGGTGTTCCCCTCCCCATCCTTCCCCCATTGCCGCCCTCCCCCCAACAATCTAGTTCACTGGGGGTTCAGTCTTAGCAGGACCCAGGGCTTCCCCTTCCACTGGTGCTCTTACTAGGATATTCATTGCTACCTATGAGGTCAGAGTCCAGGGTCAGTCCATGTATAGTCTTTAGGTAGTGGCTTAGTCCCTGGAAGCTCTGGTTGCTTGGCATTGTTGTACATATGGGGTCTCGAGCCCCTTCAAGCTCTTCCAGTTCTTTCTCTGATTCCTTCAACGGGGGTCCTATTCTCAGTTCAGTGGTTTACTGCTGGCATTCACCTCTGTGTTTGCTGTATTCTGGCTGTGTCTCTCAGAAGCGATCTACATCCGGCTCCTGTCAGCCTGCACTGCTTTGCTTCATCCATCTTGTCTAATTGGATGGCTGTATATGTATGGGCCACATGTGGGGCAGGCTCTGAATGGGTGTTCCTTCTGTGTCTGTTTTAATCTTTGCCTCTCTATTCCCTGCCAAGGGTATTCTTGTTCCCCTTTTAAAGGAGTGAAGCATTCACATTTTGATCATCCGTCTTTTTTTCTCTATTCTTTTTTTTTTTTTTTTTCCGAGCTGGGGACCGAACCCTTGATCATCCGTCTTGAGTTTCATTTGTTCTAGACATCTAGGGTAATTCAAGCATTTTGGCTAATAGCCACTTATCAAGGAGTGCATACCATGTGTGTTTTTCTGTGATTGGGTTAGCTCACTCAGGATGATATTTTCCAGTTCCAACCATTTGCCTACGAATTTCATAAACTCGTTGTTTTTGATAGCTGAGTAATATTTCATTGTGTAGATGTACCACATTTTCTGTATCCATTCCTCTGCTGAAGGGCATCTGGGTTCTTTCCAGCTTCTGGCTATTATAAATAAGGCTGCGATGAACATAGTGGAGCACGTGTCTTTTTTATATGTTGGGGCATCTTTTGGGTATATACCCAAGAGAGGTATAGCTGGATCCTCAGGCAGTTCAATGTCCAATTTTCTGAGGATCCTCCAGACTGATTTCCAGAATGGTTGTACCAGTCTGCAATCCCACCAACAATGGAGGAGTGTTCCTCTTTCTCCGCATCCTCGCCAGCATCTGCTGTCACCTGAGTTTTTGATCTTAGCCATTCTCACTGGTGTGAGGTGAAATCTCAGGGTTGTTTTGATTTGCATTTCCCTTATGACTAAAGATGTTGTACATTTCTTTAGGTGTTTCTCAGCCATTAGGCATTCCTCAGCTGTGAATTCTTTGTTTAGCTCTGAACCCCATTTTTTAATAGGGTTATTTGTCTCCCTGTGGTCTAACTTCTTGAGTTCTTTGTATATTTTGGATATAAGGCCTCTATCTGTTGTAGGATTGGTAAAGATCTTTTCCCAATCTGTTGGTTGCCGTCTGGTTGTTCTTATATACCTCTCATACACCTACGTGCCCATGTGCTCCTAATTACTTCATTATATTCGTGGTGGTACTTTTGTATCTGTGTGAAAGGTTTGTCTGTGTTGGTAATGGTATGTGTGGGCACAAACGATAGGCAGTCATTTTGTCTCTGCACATTTACTACCTTGTTAAATGGAGTCACTTGGCACAGGGCACAGCCTAAAAGCTACTATCACATATACTGTAGAATAACTTAAGAACAGAGCAGTGACTTAAAACCAGGTACAGCCTGGTGTCCACACCAGCATTTATCATCAACAACACACTGGTCTTCATGGAACCTGGGAGAGAAGCCACTGTTGGCACAATAGAGCCTCCATCACTGGTGCTCTCTGACCTGTTGCCTAACTGCCAGTGTGAGCAAGCTGGTGACAGAACTCCAACAGAAAGGAGCCATACAGGGTTTCTTCCCTTGAGAGAAATCCAGGGAAGACTGGCACCAGAGATGGGCCAACATATCCATGGCTAACGTGGAGCATTAAGCCCTGTGAGCAAGAGCTTCTTTGCAGCAGTACCATCTGGCATGGTTCCCTTTCATAATCGACTACACTTTTTGTTTTTAATCGAACAAGTATGAGGGCTTAAATGACAATGGCCCCTATAAGGAATACTTGGATCCCAGTTGGTGGAACTGTTTGGGAAGGATTAGGAGATGTAGCCATGTTGGAGAAGGTGTGCCACTAGGTGAACTTTGACATTTTAAAAGCCCATGCCAATCTAAGCCCTCTTTCTCCCTACTTGCCATACTCTCAGCTACTGCTCCAGACCAGGCCCAGTCTCGTTCTCTGTGCCTCCTGCCTGTGAATCAGTACATAAAGCTCTCAGCTACTGATCTAGTCCCTTGCCGCCTTCCCTGCTGACACGCTCCCTGCCATGGTCATGGACTAACTCTGAACTATAAGCAAGCCCCAATTAAATGCTTTCTTCAATAGGCTGCCTTGGTCAAGGTGTCTCTTTATAGTAACAGAACAGTAGCTAAAACACTATGCAACTGTCATGTATTTCTCTTGGTCATATATTACAATTTGACTACATTCTGGATAGATAAAGGGAGGTCTACAAGCAAGAGAGAGCAGGGCAGCGAAGGAAGCATCACTTGGTCAGTGAAGGGCTGTTTTTATAGCCATGTTACTTCATGGGTGTTGCAACTTTGTTACTTCATTTTGTCTTAAAACAAAGATACCATAATCATACAAAGTGAGGCTTATCCAGGTTACTCTTATTAAATCACAAATTTAATAAGAGGCAGTTTGGAGTCCTAAGCCAACATGTTCCTGCTATTAACCTCTTTACTTCAGGGCAGGTTGGAAAGCAGGTGACTCTGATCACTTTGAGATAGTTTACATTTGAATTTTTTTAACTTAATTTTAAGAATAATGAAGATTATTTCTTCCTTAATGTCTCATACTTCTTTTTTAAAAGATTTATTTATTATATATAAGTACACTGTAGCATCTTCAGACACACCAGAAGAAGACATCAGATCTCATTACAGATGGTTGTGAGCCACAATGTGGTTGCTGGGATTTGAACTCAGGACCTCTGGAAGAGCAGTCAGTGCTCTTAACCGCTGAGCCATCTCTCCAGCCCTCTAACTACCAAATTAACAGTCTATCACAAGTAGACATACATTTGAGAGACTGCTAAGCGTTGTGTACCAAGGTTTATTCTGCTTTGCATGGCAGATTATCCTCCGGGCGGCCCCAGCACACATGTGCAATAAACATATGGGTGTAGTGAGCCATACTGGATTTGGGCCTGGCTGCTTTGTAACTGTATGGCCACAGTTAAAGTCAAGGGATTGTTGGACAGAGGCCTCTCCCATGTATTTACGGCACAGGAAGAAAAGACCAAGTAGTAAACACCCGGTGTCTCCACTGCATGACCTCTGCTGAGCCTGGCTGATGCATGTGGAACTGACACACCTGGACCACACCTGGGTGGTGGTCAATTTACTTTTGCCTTTTGCTTCCTCAGCCTTTATCTTTGAGATTTAGGCTGGTCTTCTCCAATTTCTCCCTAATTAATTCAGGTCTTGTAGTTGGTCTTTTGTTACCGAAGTCACGAGCCAGGTAGTCTCGAGCCAGGGTTTCCCACTTTGCTTCCCAGTTATTTTCTACCTGGAGACTTGGGTATATAAGTGGTGAATAAAGCTACAGGACTCTCTCACTCTTCTTCCTCACTCTCACTCTTCCTTCCGCTCTTCCACTCTCTCTCTCTCTCTCTCTCTCTCTCTCTCTCTCTCTCTCTTCCTTTCTTCCTCTCCTGGCTTGACACGATAACCTGTGTGTGTGTATGTGTGTTTCTTTCATCCCGTAGGCTTTCGCCCAATTCTCGGTACTGTGTGGGTGCTGGCGCCGACATATGGGCCTTTTTTTTTTTTAAATAAAGTGTATGCAGGCACTGGCAATAGGAAAAAATCGAAACAAATATTTATAACATGGTATTTGAATAGAAGCCCCAATGTCTGGGTCTGGAGAGATAGCTTAGATGCTATGAGAACTTACTACTCAAGCCTGAGGATCAGAGGTCAGATCCCAATATCCATGTAAGAAGCTGAATGTGTGCCTGCATAGCCTGTAACTCCAACATTGAGATGGACAGAGACGGAAGAGTCACTGGGACTTGCTGTCTCCCAGCCCAGACAGAGGGGAAAAGCAAAAGAAAAGAAACAGGAGCACTAGCTCTCTGCTCCCAGACCCCGTGGGAAAGAGACCTCATTGCCTGGTCACTCCTGAGGCTGCAGAGCGGAAGAGACCACCAACACTGCCCACCCCTGCCCACATCCCTGGCCCAAGAGGAAACTGTATAAGGCCTCTGGGCTCCCGTAGGGGAGGGCCCAGGAGCGGCAGGACCCCTGCCTGAGACACCGCCGGAACCTGAAGAAAACAGACCAGATAAACAGTTCTCTGCACCCAAATCCTGTGGGAGGGAGAGCTAAACCTTCAGAGAGGCAGACAAGCCTGGGAAACCAGAAGAGACTGCTCTCTGTACATACATCTCGGACGCCAGAGGAAAACACCAAAGGCCATCTGGAACCCTGGTGCACTGAAGCTCCCGGAAGGGGTGGCACAGGTCTTCCTGGTTGCTGCCTCCGCAGAGAGCCCGTGGGCAGCACCCCGAGAGCAAACTTGAGCCTCGGGACCACAGGTAAGACCAACTTTTCTGCTGCAAGAAAGCTGCCTGGTGAACTCAAGACACAGGCCCACAGGAACAGCTGAAGACCTGTAGAGAGGAAAAACTACACGCCCGAAAGCAGAACACTCTGGCCCCATAACTGACTGAAAGAGAGGAAAACAGGTCTACAGCACTCCTGACACACAGGCTTATAGGACAGTCTAGCCACTGTCAGAAATAGCAGAACAAAGAAACACTAGAGATAATCTGATGGCGAGAGGCAAGCGCAGGAACCCAAGTAACAGAAACCAAGACTACATGGCATCATCGGAGCCCAATTCTCCCACCAAAACAAACATGGAATATCCAAACACACCAGAAAAGCAAGATCTAGTTTCAAAATCATATTTGATCATGATGCTGGAGGACTTCAAGAAAGACGTGAAGAACTCCCTTAGGGAAACACAGGAAAACATTAATAAACAAGTAGAAGCCTTCAGAGAGGAATCGCAAAAATCCCTGAAAGAATCGAAAAAATCCCTGAAAGAATTCCAGGAAAACACAATCAAACAGTTGAAAGAATTAAAAATGGAAATAGAAGCAATCAAGAAAGAACACATGGAAACAACCCTGGATATAGAAAACCAAAAGAAGAGACAAGGAGCTGTAGATACAAGCTTCACCAACAGAATACAAGAGATAAAAGAGAGAATCTCAGGAGCAGAAGATTCCATAGAAATCATTGACTCAACTGTCAAAGATAATGTAAAGCGGGAAAAAGCTACTGGTCCAAAACATACAGGAAATCCAGGACTCAATGAGAAGATCAAACCTAAGGATAATAGGTATAGAAGAGAGTGAAGACTCCCAGCTCAAAGGACCAGTAAATATCTTCAACAAAATCATAGAAGAAAACTTCCCTAACCTAAAAAAAGAGATACCCATAGACATACAAGAAGCCTACAGAACTCCAAATAGATTGGACCAGAAAAGAAACACCTCCCGTCACATAATTGTCAAAACACCAAAAGCACAAAATAAGGAAAGAATATTAAAAGCAGTAAGGGAAAAAGGTCAAGTAACATATAAAGGCAGACCTATCAGAATCACACCAAACTTCTCGCCAGAAACTATGAAGGCCAGAAGATCCTGGACTGATGTCATACAGACCCTAAGAGAACACAAATGCCAGCCCAGGTTACTGTATCCAGCAAAACTCTCAATTAACATTGATGGAGAAACCAAGATATTCCATGACAAAACCAAATTTACACAATATCTTTCTACAAATCCAGCACTACAAAGGATAATAAATGGTAAAGCCCAACATAAGGAGGCAAGCTATACCCTAAAAGAAGCAAGAAACTAATCGCCTTGGCAACAAAACAAAGAGAATGAAAGCACACAAACATAACCTCACATCCAAATATGAATATAAAGGGAAACAATAATCACTATTCCTTAATATCTCTCAATATCAATGGCCTCAACTCCCCAATAAAAAGACATAGATTAACAAACTGGATACGCAACGAGGACCCTGCATTCTGCTGCCTACAGGAAACACACCTCAGAGACAAAGACAGACATTACCTCAGAGTGAAAGGCTGGAAAACAATTTTCCAAGCAAATGGTCAGAAGAAGCAAGCTGGAGTAGCCATTCTAATATCAAATAAAATCAATTTTCAACTAAAAGTCATCAAAAAAGATAAGGAAGGACACTTCATATTCATCAAAGGAAAAATCCACCAAGATGAACTCTCAATCCTAAATATCTATGCCCCAGATACAAGGGCACCTACATATGTAAAAGAAACCTTACTAAAGCTCAAAACACACATTGCACCTCACACAATAATAGTGGGAGATTTCAACACCCCACTCTCATCAATGGACAGATCATGGAAACAGAAATTAAACAGAGATGTAGACAGACTAAGAGAAGTCATGAGCCAAATGGACTTAACGGATATTTATAGAACATTCTATCCTAAAGCAAAAGGATATACCTTCTTCTCAGCTCCTCATGGTACTTTCTCCAAAATTGACCATATAATTGGTCAAAAAACGGGCCTCAACAGGTACAGAAAGATAGAAATAATCCCATGCGTGCTATCGGACCACCACGGCCTAAAACTGGTCTTCAATAACAATAAGGGAAGAATGCCCACATATACGTGGAAATTGAACAATGCTCTACTCAATGATAACCTGGTCAAGGAAGAAATAAAGAAAGAAATTAAAAACTTTTTAGAATTTAATGAAAATGAAGGTACAACATACCCAAACTTATGGGACACAATGAAAGCTGTGCTAAGAGGAAAACTCATAGCGCTGAGTGCCTGCAGAAAGAAACAGGAAAGAGCATATGTCAGCAGCTTGACAGCACACCTAAAAGCTCTAGAACAAAAAGAAGCAAATACACCCAGGAGTAGTAGAAGGCAGGAAATAATCAAACTCAGAGCTGAAATCAACCAAGTAGAAACAAAAAGGACCATAGAAAGAATCAACAGAACCAAAAGTTGGTTCTTTGAGAAAATCAACAAGATAGATAAACCCTTAGCCAGACTAACGAGAGGACACAGAGAGTGCGTCCAAATTAACAAAATCAGAAATGAAAAGGGAGACATAACTACAGATTCAGAAAAAATTCAAAAAATCATCAGATCTTACTATAAAAACCTATATTCGGGGCTGGGGATTTAGCTCAGTGGTAGAGCGCTTACCTAGGAAGCGCAAGGCCCTGGGTTCGGTCCCCAGCTCCGGAAAAAAAGAACCAAAAAAAAAAAAAAAAAAAAAAAACCTATATTCAAGAAAACTTGAAAATCTTCAGGAAATGGACAATTTCCTAGACAGATACCAGGTACCGAAGTTAAATCAGGAACAGATAAACCAGTTAAACAACCCCATAACTCCTAAGGAAATAGAAGCAGTCATTAAAGGTCTCCCAACCAAAAAGAGCCCAGGTCCAGACGGGTTTAGTGCAGAATTCTATCAAACCTTCATAGAAGACCTCATACCAATATTATCCAAAATATTCCACAAAATTGAAACAGATGGATCACTACCGAATACCTTCTATGAAGCCACAATTACTCTTATACCTAAACCACACAAAGACACAACAAAGAAAGAGAACTTCGGACCAATTTCCCTTATGAATATCGACGCAAAAAATACTCAAAAAAATTCTGGCAAACCGAATCCAAGAGCACATCAGAACAATCATCCACCATGATCAAGTAGGCTTCATCCCAGGCATGCAGGGATGGTTTAATATACGGAAAACCATCAACGTGATCCATTATATAAACAAACTGAAAGAACAAAACCACATGATCATTTCATTAGATGCTGAGAAAGCATTTGACAAAATTCAACACCCCTTCATGATAAAAGTCCTGGAAAGAATAGGAATTCAAGGCCCATACCTGAACATAGTAAAAGCCATATACAGCAAACCAGTTGCTAACATTAAACTAAATGGAGAGAAACTTGAAGCAATCCCACTAAAATCAGGGACTAGACAAGGCTGCCCACTCTCTCCCTACTTATTCAATATAGTTCTTGAAGTTCTAGCCACAGCAATCAGACAACAAAAGGAGGTCAAGGGGATACAGATCAGAAAAGAAGAAGTCAAAATACCACTATTTGCAGAGGATATGATAGTATATTTAAGTGATCCCAAAAGTTCCACCAGAGAACTACTAAAGCTGATAAACAACTTCAGCAAAGTGGCTGGATATAAAATTAACTCAAATAAATCAGTTGCCTTCCTCTATACAAAAGAGAAACAAGCCGAGAAAGAAATTAGGAAAACGACACCCTTCATAATAGACCCAAATAATATAAAGTACCTCGGTGTGACTTTAACAAAGCAAGTAAAAGATCTGTACAATAAGAACTTCAAGACACTGAAGAAGGAAATTGAAGAAGACCTCAGAAGATGGAAAGATCTCCCATGCTCATGGATTGGCAGGATTAATATAGTAAATATGGCCATTTTACCAAAAGCAATCTACAGATTCAATGCAATCCCCATCAAAATACCAATCCAATTCTTCAAAGAGTTAGACAGAACAATTTGCAAATTCATCTGGAATAACAAAAAACCCAGGATAGCTAAAGCTATCCTCAACAATAAAAGGACTTCAGGGGGAATCACTATCCCTGAACTCAAGCAGTATTACAGAGCAATAGTGATAAAAACTGCATGGTATTGGTACAGAGACAGGCAGATAGACCAATGGAATAGAATTGAAGACCCAGAAATGAACCCACACACCTATGGTCACTTGATTTTTGACAAAGGAGCCAACCATCAACTGGAAAAAAGATAGCATTTTCAGCAAATGGTGCTGGTTCAACTGGAGGTCAACATGTAGAAGAATGCAGATCGATCCATGCTTATCACCCTGTACAAAGCTTAAGTCCAAGTGGATCAAGGACCTCCACATCAAACCAGACACACTCAAACTAATAGAAGAAAAACTAGGGAAGCATCTGGAACACATGGGCACGGGAAAAAATTTCCTAAACAAAACACCAATGGCTTACGCTCTAAGATCAAGAATCGACAAATGGGATCTCATAAAACTGCAAAGCTTCTGTAAGGCAAAGGACACTGTGATTAGGACAAAATGGCAACCAACAGATTGGGAAAAGATCTTTACCAATCCTACAACAGATAGAGGCCTTATATCCAAAATATACAAAGAACTCAAGAAGTTAGACCGCAGGGAGACAAATAACCCTATTAAAAAATGGGGTTCAGAGCTAAACAAAGAATTCACAGCTGAGGAATTCAGAATGGCTGAGAAACAGCTAAAGAAATGTTCAACATCTTTAGTCATAAGGGAAATGCAAATCAAAACAACCCTGAGATTTCACCTCACACCAGTGAGAATGGCTAAGATCAAAAACTCAGGGGACAGCAAATGCTGACGAGGATGTGGAGAAAGAGGAACACTCCTCCATTGTTGGTGGGATTGCAAACTGGTACAACCATTCTGGAAATCAGTCTGGAGGATCCTCAGAAAATTGGACATTGAACTGCCTGAGGATCCAGCTATACCTCTCTTGGGCATATACCCAAAAGATGCCCCAACATATAAAAAAGACACATGCTCCACTATGTTCATTGCAGCCTTATTTATAATAGCCAGAAGCTGGAAAGAACCCAGATGCCCTTCAGCAGAGGAATGGATACAGAAAATGTGGTACATCTACACAATGGAATATTACTCAGCTATCAAAAACAACGACTTTAAGAAATTCGTAGGCAAATGGTTGGAACTGGAAAACATCATCCTGAGTGAGCTAACCCAATCACAGAAAGACACACATGGTATGCACTTATTGATAAGTGGCTATTAGCCCAAATGCTTGAATTACCCTAGATGCCTAGAACAAATGAAACTCAAGACGGATGATCAAAATGTGAATGCTTCACTCCTTCTTTAAAAGGGGAACAAGAGGGGTTGGGGACTTAGCTCAGTGGTAGAGCGCTTGCTTGGCAAACGCAAGGCCCTGGGTTCGGTCCCCAGCTCCGAAAAAAAGAAAAAGAAAAAAAAAAGGGGGGGGGACAAGAATACCCTTGGCAGGGTTGAGAGAGGCAAAGATTAAAACAGAGACTGAAGGAACACCCATTCAGAGCCTGCCCCACATGTGGCCCATACATATACAGCCACCCAATTAGACAAGATGGATGAAGCAAAGAAGTGCAGACCGACAGGAGCCGGATGTAGATCGCTCCTGAGAGACACAGCCAGAATACAGCAAATATAGAGGCGAATGCCAGCAGCAAACCACTGAACTGAGAATAGGACCCCCGTTGAAGGAATCAGAGAAAGAACTGGAAGAGCTTGAAGGGGCTCGAGACCCCATATGTACAACAATGCCAAGCAACCAGAGCTTCCAGGGACTAAGCCACTACCTAAAGACTATACATGGACTGACCCTGGACTCTGACCTCATAGGTAGCAATGAATATCCTAGTAAGAGCACCAGTGGAAGGGGAAGCCCTGGGTCCTGCTAAGACTGAACCCCCAGTGAACTAGACTGTGGGGGGGAGGGCGGCAATGGGGGAAGGGTTGGGAGGGGAACACCCATAAGGAAGGGGAGGGGGGAAGGGGGATGTTTGCCCGGATACCGGGAAAGGGAATAACACTCGAAATACTCAAGTTAATTAAAAAAAAAAAAAAAGAAAAGAAACAGGAGCACTGTATTCAATAAAAGACCCTGTCTCAAAAGGAATGTGGCAGGGAGTGAGAGAGTAGGACACCAAATGCCTTTCTCTGACCTCCTTTTGCACATTCATACAAATACATATGCACCCACATACACATGCATATATCACACAGACATACATACATGCACAAAACATATTCACAAATACATATACACTCACACACATATACATATGTAAGCATGGATACACACAAATCACATACATGCACATATATATACATGTATATGCATGCACATGTATGTATTCACACACACAAATGAATGAGGGCAGTGTTTTCTTTCAACATTTGAATGGACCAAACCAACTGGCGCTCTGCCCTGAATGAAGAGACCCCCAGGAAGATCCTTATATGTAACCAAGACTCATTTGTCAGCATCTAAGAAACCTTGGCAATGGTTACCAATGTCTGTAAAGATAAATGACTACTTCCTCCATTCAAGAAATCCAGCAGCCCTAGGGCACACTCCACACACTGAGGATCAGAACCCTCCCAGGTCTTTTCATACCCGTTGTGGCTCCAGAGTGTGGGGCACACTGTCTTACTCTCCCTTGTCTGACTCTCAGTAATGTATTCAAAAGTGCCTCTGAACTGAAGGGCATATTACAGAAACCCAGGCTTCTGCTTATCGTGGCCATAAAGACCTTGTCCTAAATTAAGGGTGACAAGAAGAATGAAAGCTATTTAGCCACAAAAACACAAACAAACAAAAAAACCCTACCCTATCTCCACCTCTTGACATCTTGTTTCTGTTTTTGGTCAGGACTTCACCCTCCTGTGTTTATCCTCAAAGTAAATAGCACACTACTCAGTAAGCAGCCTCAGCGTCTTTCCAAGCTGTACTTTTCTCTGTGACTTGTCTGAGCAGAGAGACAAGGCTGTTTAAACTGTGGGCCCATTGATAGGGCTCTCTCTGGAACAGTGAGAAGTCAGAATTAGTGGGGAGAGTTGGACATGGTAGCCCATGGGTGTGTGTGTTTCAGGGGATGAAGGGATGGTGACTGAAGTTCAAGGAAGAAAGTCAGCAGCAAATACTACAAATCAAAGTTCAAAGCTAGACCTGGGAATTCCAGCAAAGCCCTGAACCAGGAGTGTCACCTGGGCACAGAGGTGTCTGTCTCCCCCACCCCCACCCCTGTGCTGACTTTTATATGCTCAAAATACAGGACAGAAAAGAGACTCCAAAGTTAGATGCCTTGGGGCTCAGCTTTGGAACCTTGTTAAAAATAAGGTTCTAATTAGTAGACTTCAGAGCAAAGCTGGGGACAAAAATTATGAAATTGGATTATTTTTAACAGGTACATCAAGGGACTCTGATGAAGACATTCCATGGCCACATCTAAAAAAAAAAAAAAAAGAATTGTAATGCTTAAGTTACTGTGATTACCATCAGAAAAGTGCTCTCCACAATTTAAAGTGTGTGTGTGTGTGTGTGTCTGTCTGTCTGTATGTATGTATGTATGTATGTATGTGTGTCCCCTATGTGATTTAACCCCTTAGACTGGTTAATGTGCAATTTATTATTTCCCACTACAGGCTATCTGTAACAGTCATGCCCCAGCAAACTAAGTACTATCGATAAGAACCCAGCCCTGGAAGGCAAGGAGTGTGGTGAATGATAGCATGGCTTCCTAAGTACAGGGTGCAACAGCATAAAGCAGCCTTTAGGGCTATCAGGTAATAATGGTACCATAGGTCAATGGTATCACAAACTTATAAATTAGCACTGCTATGATCCTAAAGTGAGGCTTGTTCTGTTCTCAGGAGGACATGAGAGTTTGGGTTTTTTGTTTGTTGGTGTGTGTGTGTGTGTGTGTGTGTGTGTGTGTGTGTGTGTGTGTGTGTGTGTAACTTAGTGGGGGAGCACACATCTGGCATGCACAAGACCTCGTGTTGACTCTCTCCCTCTCATACAGTCACATGACAATCATTTTAGTGTTTTACAACTGAGGAGGAAAAAAAAAAACCTTCATTAAGCAGTCAAGGTTATTCAGACTTTATAATGACAACAGAAGGCATAAAGTCCCAAAGAAACAAAGAGATAAGAAATGAGTTGACGGTGAACACACACAACTGCTACGGAGCAAAAGACAGTGCTGAGATCAGCTCTAATTGCAGACACTGTCAGAAGGAAAGATGTCCTCAAGGGCAGTGGTGGCCAGGGACGGAGACATCTATCAGGATTCAGCAGTGATGGCCGTTTCCAAAGTTCTGAGGAGATAAATCTCTGTGGTACTCTCGTCTTCCGTGCACTGTTGTGGAAACAAGGATTCATTGTAAAGCCTGCTTCTATTGGAATTCAATCTGTCACCGCCATGTTGCTGAGTCTAATGTCCTATGAACTCTGACCCACTGTATGTTCGTTCCCCACTGTGCTGCTTGCTCCTGTACATGCATGGGAATTGACCAATTCTTTCTTTGGCTGTTTGTGCTGTCGATATGTACAAAGAAACCATCCAAATTTACTTTCTGATGCTGCTTTGTGGACATACTTTAAATTTTATTTTTTGTGCATATGGGTGTTTTGCCCACATATGTGTAGTGCCCGCAGAAGCCAGAAGAAAAAAACCAGATTCCCTAGGACTGGAGTTACAGATGGTTTTGACTTATGTGAGTGCTGGGAATGGAACCCAAGTCCTTTGGAAGAGCAGCCAGTGCTCTTAACTGCTAAGCCGATTTCTCTAGCCTCATTGTGGTCATTTTTGTTTATATATTTACTCTGTCTATACTGACTATGCAAAATTCATTTCAGTGGATTTTGTCTTTGGGGGAAGAGTACAGAAATTGAACTCGTGACTAAACATATTTTACCACTAAACTAAACTCCTAGACACACTGGCTCATTTTTTTCTATAACTCATTGTATTTGATAAACTGTCCATTTGTTCGCTTCAGTAGCACAATGTGTGCTGCAAATGGTAGCCAGTGAAGGGAATCGAGTGGCCCAGGAGACAATGGCAGGACCACACAAGCTCCGCCTGTCTGTGAAATCCCATCTGCTCCAAGAGGACACCCTCTGGGAATCAAGGCAGGATCAGATATTCCCATGCCTTTCGAGGTCAGCAGTGAACAGAAAGAGCTAAGACAGTAGAGTTACAGTTTGGGTGTAGGATGAGGCCCTCAGTCCTGACTCCACCCTTTTTCTTCTTTCTATAGATCCAAAATGGAGTACTTCCAGGAACTGGAGAGGCGGAGAAAGAACAAGTTACAGGACTTTGCAGGGCAATGACTGATAAGGGGGGGGGGGGTTAGAAACCTTGGGTGGGGCTGTCATCCACCAATACCGGTAGTGACTAGTTTTTCCAGGACAAAAGTCACTGCCTTAAAGGATAATTGTGGAGAGGGAGAGGCTGAAGAGCCTCAGTCAGGAGGCTAGTGCTCCTTCTCAAACAGGTTTCTCCAGTTCCACTTCTGAAAAGTTGGATCCGATAGTGAGTTTTAAGGTTAGACTTCCTCCTGCCGTTTCTCTGACTCATAACAGGTCTTTCTTCTTGTTGAGATGAATTTGTTACTCAGAGAAGTAAACCACACCTACCAAACTTGACAATTGGCTTCTCTGGGGGATCCTCCCTGAGACTAGAGTGCACTTCTCACAGCGCGTTGTGAAATTTACTGCACCCTCATTTAAGTCTGTACTTCGACTCTATGTACGTGATGCTTGTTGTACTGTATATGTCACCTGTGATGCAACTGCCTTCTGCTCTTCTTGTCATCAGTAGTCACCATATTTTCACTAAAGGTTACATGACTAAGGCATGTAGCAGACTGTATCCTTTTCTTTCTCTGTTTCTTTCTTCTTCGTTTCATTGTTTCTTTGTTTCTTTGTTCCCTCCCTCCTTCCTTCCTTCCTTCCTCCCTTCCTTCCTTCCTTCCTTCCCTCCCTCCCTACAAACATCAGTTTACAGCAATGCAGTCTCCTGTGTGACCTCATGGGGGAGAAAAGCAGTTTGGATGTCCAACAGTAATATGATTCCCAGAGTTGGGTAAATGGAGTAGATGTCCTGCCACCATCACCACCTAACTGTGCTGAAAACATCACCAGCCCCTTGGGTCCTCTCCAGGCTCCCCACATCCGTGCCTTTTCTTTCTCATTCTCGGCCTGGCTCAGACTGAAGACCCTGCCACCCTCTCCTTCTGCGTTCTCCACCCTGCCAATCTTGTCTGCGTCCTTATTCCACGGAACCAACACAAACCTCTCTCCTTTGTCTACCTTCTCAAACCCAGAAATAAATCAGAAGGCCTAGGCTAAGCTGTTCCATTAACATTTTACCCAGCTTCTTGTTGGTCTCCATCCACAGCTTCTTCTTCTACATCACCTTTACCTCAAAGGGAACTGCTTCCTCTTGCAGGTGGCAGGCCTGCGGGGTGCACTGGAAGACAACCACTGTCTTATGGCTGTCTTTACCTTAGTGGCCCTCCTATTGGAAAGGTTCTCTATCTTTCAATTCCAAGGGATATTTCTCATCAAATTTCTACCTGCTTCCGTTGGTCCTCACCCTTTTTCTCTCCATATCCACTTCGAGGTAAATGCCACCTACATCTGAGTCTACCAGCTGCTTGACTGCAGCCAACAGCTCACTAATTCACTGGCCCATTCCAATCTGATCACTTGGCTTCCTGAGCCACTAAGGGTTCAGACTAGATTTCTAGCAGAGGCCCGTTTTTTTGGTTTTGTTTTGTTTGTTTTGTTTTTGTTAGTTTTGTTTTCTCCTTACTCTGTTGCTCTAAATGGTCCTGCAATTCTGTTGAACAACTGAGCACACACTCTTTGATTGACACTTTTATCCATTTTGGTTACACATTTATACATCAAAACTTGGATCCTGGATCCCCTACTGGGCTTTTATTCTACATTGAATTATCTCCTGGTATTTCCATTTGACTTTCCTGGTATCATCTTAAACTCTCACCCCTACAAGAATATTCACCTTCTTTAAGTTTTACATATATATATATATATATATATATATATATATATATATGCATATATACATATTAATAGCATACATATTATTATGAAATTCATATAATAAATTGCATTATATTTTATAAGTACATATTATATGTTTTAATCATATTTACTCTCATTGCCTCCTCTTGTCCCTCTCCCAATACGTCTGCTTCTGCTCTTCTACTTCCCAACATGTGTGTGTGTGTGTATCTGCATGTGACCAGAGTTGCTTACGTGAGCATATGTTATGGGTTTTTCTCAGTAGCACAGGCATCAGTGGGTACAGCACTAGAAAGTACATCACACCCTACCCAATGAAGGTGTGGTCCCTTAAGCTCCTCCCCCAGATTTACTGTTAATTACATGGCACTTTTTCTCAATCACCAATTGTCATCACTGTCCCTATCACTCACCCAGTGACTGTTGTTTCTTCTCCCTGTTCTACCTACTAACATTCCCCCTCTTATTTAAGATCTGAGACAGAGTTTGCTTTGCTGCCCATATTTACTCCAAACTCCTGACCTCAGGGAATCCTCCTGCTTGAGCCTCCCAAGCATGAAGGATTGTCTCATATGTCACTGGTCCCCACTACCAAGATCTCTTTCTCTTTCCAACATTCTCTCTCCTTTTCCTTCCTTTCTATTTCCATGGTTACCATGGAAATAGTTTTCTGCACTCCATTTGCCATTGTATTAATCTTCATAAAACCCTGCTCACAAACATGCACTGCCCATGCTGATCAGACATTTAATTACACAGGTTCAGACGTAGATCAATGGTAGACTGTATGCCTAGCATGTGCAAGGCCCTGGGTTCAAGTCCTAGTACTGAAAAAAATTCGAATGAAAAAGAAAAGGGAAATGTATTGATGCACACACAAGTGTCGAGGATGAGTGCCTGCAGGAGGAGTGGAGTCTGGACAGGCAATGGTAGTGAGAACCTGACTCCTTCCATCTTCAGACAGGTGCCTCCTAAGCCACCATCTGCACAGTGACACAGCAGAGGAGAGGCATCATTCACAGGAGCACTCTCTCAGTGTCCAGCAGAATTCCCAGTACTGACTGACTTACAAGACCCACACGATGGGAGTACTGAGGAGTCAGGGGGTGCTACTGGAGAGCACAGAGTAAAAATAGGCGAGCATGGTTGCCAGAGAACAGACGGGTGCTGTTCCAGAATAGAGCATCTATTCTGAGGAGGAAAAGCAACAGATGTCCAAAGCACTCTTCCGTGACTCAGGTGAAGTTAAATTCTCCCAGTCTGACACTTTAGCCTTCCACCCAAGGGAGCCTAAAATGGTCTTTCTTTCTCAACATAAGACCTGTTGCCTGATTCACTCTTGACTGTTTTCTGTCCTTACATTTCTCCAGGTCTCCCCATCCTCTGAGTCTTTGTTAATGTCACTGCCTACATCACTTAACTTTACCCATCCATCAAACTCAAGATTAGTCCACCTCACCATCCCGGACTGTAATGTTTCTGTGGTTCATTACTTAGGTCAGACAGACAGACGAAGTAGAGAGAGGCTGCCATCAGACTGTGGGCACAACCAAGGTTTGGAAAAGATGGAAAGATGGAAAAAGTATTGAAATTATTATTTATAATCAGAAAATAAATGAAAACTGATGACAATTTTTGAAAGTAGAAACATCATAAACATTACAAGATCCAAAGAACAATAATGTGTTTAAGAATTAACTGCCTCTCTCATAGTGTATTGTGTGTCTACTACATGATTGAATCCATATGCACGGTATATTCTTTAATTCACTCATTAGAAAGGCATTTCTTGGGTTGGGGATTTAGCTCAGTGGTAGAGCACTTGCCTAGCAAGCGCAAGGCCCTGGGTTCGGTCCCCAGCTCCGAAAAAAAAAAAAAAAAAAAGAAAGAAAAAAAAAAAAAGAAAGGCATTTCTTAGTTCTTTCTATTAATTGAAGAACTATTGGATTTCTTCCTTTTTGTAGGAGGCTCTTTTAAGATTATTGGCTCATAATCGATGCTTTGGACTGGAGGCCTACTTTTGTAGTAGAACAGGTAGGCTTCGTTCTAAACATAGAGCCCTAGGTGTGAGCACTGGTGCAGAAGGAGAGAGAGCACCGAGAATGCTCACTGGGTAAAGGTGCTTGCGGACAAGTACGATCGTCTCAGTTCCATCCCCAGAACCCATGAAGAAAACCAACCCTCTCAGGTTGTCTTTTGCCCTCTGTACATTCATGTACATGCACACTCCTCTCTCTCTGTCTCTCTGTCTCTGTCTCTGTCTCTGTCTCTGTCTCTCTCTCTACACACACACACACACACACACACACACACACACGGGGTGGGGGGGTGTAAAATAAATAAATTAAAAGGTTGAATTCCAGGTAGTGTGGGGATGCTTGAAGAAACCTATAGCCTTGAACACTCAGTAACACTTTTATAATTGGTGGAAAATGTAGATACATACAATAAATAGCCTTTACTTAATTGTAGATAGAATGAATTTTCTTTCTATGGCCCTAAAGTAGAAATGAAATCAGTAGATAATATCTGCACTGGGAAGGCAAAGACAGGCAGACCCCTGGGGCTTAGTGGACAGGAAGCTGAGCCAAATCAGTAAGCCCCAAGCCAATGGAGACCCAGTCTCAAACCCCAAGGTGGTAGCTGGAGATATGGCTCGGCAGTTATGAGCATTTCCTGCTCTGGCAGAGGACCTGTGTTCATGTGTTCAGCTCCCAGTAGCCATTTGGGTAACTCATAACGCCTCTCCTCCAGCTTTAGGATATCTAACTTGTTTCTGCTGACCTCCAAGGGCAATCACACATGTGCACACAAGCGTACGCGCTCAAGTGCTCACACGTACACACACACACACGTACAAAATTGCACATACATGTATAAGTAACACACACATGTATACAATCTCACGTGCATAGAAATAAATAATAAAAAACCAAGGTGGAACAAAGCTGAGTGTGAACCCAGCTGTGGCTACAGAGTGAGACTGTGGCTAAAAAAGACCAAACAAAACAACATACAAGCAGACAGAACCGTGATTAATAAAGAGGAAAATTGGGCAGCATTTTAAAAGAAAGTCTACCACATGCCTAGAAATGCTGGCACAAAAAACAGATACAGACACAGACACAGACACGTCCTTTCTTTTTCCCAGACAGGATTTCTCTATGTAGCCCTGGATGTCCTGGAACTGTAGACCAGGCTAGCCTCAAACTCACAAAGATCTGGTCGCCTCTGCCTCCTGAGTACTGGGATCAAAGGCCTAACTGCCACCACCACCTGGCTACAGCCTCCTTTTAAAAACTTTATCCTGAAAGTAACTCTGAAAAGTAAGTTTTCTTTCCCATGAAGTGTGAGGTGAGATTGAGAACCGGGTGCTCTAGCTCCTAAGGAAATCCCAAAGCTGACACTGAATGTAGACATCGAGAGTCTACACAGTAACTGAATCTTACCCGGAGGGGAAGCGTCTGGTAAGCTTTAGAACAAATGTATAATGAAGTAGAGCTGAGCCTACTCCACAGGCTGCTCTGTTTCTGAGAGAAAGACAACAGTAAGCAGGCAGAGAGATAAGAACTTGACAGCTTGTGAGGTTGAGCCCTCTGAAGATTCAGCCAAGGAGGAAGTGGAGAAAGCAGTTTGTGGTCAGAACTGCGAAGCTCTAAACTGGGGGGGGGGGGGGGGAGATTGGGGGGATTTACTTTACATACCATTGCAGCTTCCCCCTCCCTCTACTCCTCCCAGTCCCTCCCTTTCCCCTCCCCTCCCCCATCCACCCCTCCTCCCCTTCTCCTCAGAAAAAGGGAGGCCTTCCTGGTTATCAGCCAGCTTTGGTGTATCAAGTTGCAGTAAGACTATGCACTTGTTCTGTTGAGGAGAAACAAGGCAGCCCAGATAGGGGAAAGGGATCCAAAGGCAGGCAATGTAGTCATGGACAGCCCCTGCTCCAGCTTTACGAGTCCTGCAGAAAGACCCAGATGCACAACTGTTACACATGTGCAGAGGACCTAGGTCCGTCCCATGCATGCTCTGGCTGGCAGTTTAGTTTCTAGAGTACCTATGGGTCCAGGTTAGTTGATTCTGCGGATTTTTTTGTGATGTCCTCGACCCCTCTGGCTCCTTCAGTCCTTCCCCATCTTCCACAGGATTTCCTAAGCTCCGCCTAATGTTTGGCTGTGGGTCTCTGCATCAGCTTCCATCGGTTCCTGGTTGAAGCCTCTCTGATGACAGCTACGCTAGGCTCCTGTCAGCAAGTGTAGCAGAATATCATCATTCTGGGTGGTGGGCTCCCTCTCACATCATGGGTCTCAAGCTAGGCTAGTTATAGGTTGGCCTGTTCCCCAGATTCTGCTCTTTCTTTTACCCCTGCACATCTTGTAGGCAGGACAAATTGTGGTTTTGTGGCTCAGTTGGTGGCAAGGATGTAGAGCAAGGGGAACACTCCTCCCTTGCTGGTGGGAGTGCAAACTGGCACAACCATTTTGGAAATTATCTTGGTAGTTTCTCAGAAAATTGAGAATAGATTGACCCAGCTATACTACTCCTGGTCATATACCCAAAAGATGCCCCACCATACCACAAGGACACTCGTTCAACTATGTTCATAGCAGCTTTATTTGTAATATCCAGAAACTGGAAACAACCCAGATGTTCCTCAACCAAAGGATGTATAAAGAAAATGTGGTATATTTACATAATGGAGTATTACTCTGCCATTAAAAACAGTGATATCATGAAATTTGCAGGCAAATTGATGGAACTGGAAAAGATCATCCTGAGTGAGGTAACCCAATCACAGAAAAACACACATGGTATGCACTCACTTGTAAGTGAACGTTAGTCATAAAGATAGGATAGGTATGCTACAAAACAGTCACAGAGAAGCTAACTAACAAGGAGGGTCTGGGGGGGGGGGATGCTTGACTCTCACTGAGATTAGACACAGGAGTGGATAGACGGAGCAGAAGGGGATGGGAGCAGAAGTGGTGAGGTTGGAGGATAGAGGCCATGTCTGATAAGCAAGAACCAGAGACCGAGAAATGAGGCCCAATGGATGACCACTTATGAGAGAAGTTGTTAGTATGTTCTATAACCCCATGCAATGGTTCCACTGGTTTCTTGTCCAGAATTCAACCACATAGCCACAGCCATCTTTAAGAAAGGAAGAATAATACTACTGAAAGACCCCCGTTGTGGGGAGACCCTCACTCAAGACTCAGGAGGATGGGACCCCCAAGAACTCACGAGAGACCAATCTTGATGCAATCAACAAGAGGTTTATAGATAGGGACGACAGAAACCAGTGCACTGGGGTTGACTTGTATCCCATGCAGGGGTAGAGGAGTTCAACCTCAAATGGCTGGGAGAAGGGGTATTTAAAGGAAAAAACATACCGAATCACAAGGAAGAACCTCCTGATTCTCATGATTGTTACCAAATCACAAGGAAGAACCTCCTGTTTCTCATGATTGTTCTTTAAGATTTTAATCTAACTTTATGGTTAACCAGTTCCTGCTACTATGGTCAGCTGCTACTATGGTCAGCTGCTATTATGGTTAGCTAGTTTCTGGAACAAAGTGGCTGAACCAGCTGGTGCAATTACTCTTTCTGTGATCAGCTAGTTTCTGGAACAGGCAGTTCCAGGGCCCACTTTTGGCTTCAACTTTTGTCTAGGTGGCAATTTTAAACTTTTTCCTTTCACTACCAGGTAAGAATAGAAGTTCAGGGGATGGAGAGATGGCTGCCAAGGATGGAGGGATAAAGTACTGGGAGAGACAACTAGATTGGGGGCCATCTGTGGGACAAGCTAGAAACCTAGGATAATGGCAAGTCCTAGGAATATATGAGAGTGACCTGAAGTAGATACTTAAGGGTTCTTTGGAAAGTCGGTTGGATGATGCTTTGCTGAGGCAAACACATGAAGGAACGTTTGCTGACCTGGACACAGGTGAAAGGCTAAAGCAGACATTGAAGGAATGTTTCGCTGAAGCAGACACAGGAGAAAATGATGTTCTGCTAAAGCAAACATGTGAAAGGACACAAGATGAAGGATTCTTCGCTAATGACAGGCATGTATTGGTCCACCTTACGTTGCATACTTAAGCTCCATTTGTCAGGACTCCATAGAGAGAAACACATAAAAAAAACCAAAAAACCAAACTTCTGGTGGTGTGCCACAGTTTCTTGCCGCTTCTGTGGACTCAGGCTGATTGGCTGATGGACAGTGACAGAGGCTGAGCTGGGCTTGCTTATAGAACTAGATGTGCAATGCTTGTCGGTCTTGAATCTTCACGGAGAGTGGCACAGCCAAGAAGTTCTCCTGGCATTCCTCCAGGTCTCTCCTGCTGACTTGTGCTAAAACCGAGACCTGGCTATTTCTGCTAAGTCATGCCACCTCTGCTGCTATCCCAACACTACCAAACTGGACTGCTGGTATATCCATAGAGTGTCTCTGAGCAGATGGGGCTGCTGCTGCTGCTGCTGACATGTAAACTGAATTTCTGATTTGCTGACAACGCAGATTGGATTTGCTCCAAAGAACCATTTCTAAATGGGTCCACTTCTCCTGTATCCTGTCTTTTCCACTACCTGTGGAGGGTGGTAGGCTAAAAGGGAGGTTAAAGCATTTAAGAACCATCATTAAGCCATCATTAGGCTTTGAAAAAGTTAAAGTTACTGTGACCCTGACTAAGACTCTTAGCAAGGCAGGATATGGAGCCTGAACTAGCCACCTCCTGTAACCAGGCAAGACTACCAGTGGACGGATAGAGACACCAACCTAGCAGGGTTTTTAAGGCCGTGTTCTTACAAAGAATATGGTTATTTTGAGAGACAGTATTAGCTGTCCCTGAATGACATCTTCTCTTTCTTAGAATAACTTGTATTCAAAAATGTAAAAAAAAAATAGCGTTCAATTCAGCAGCACATATACTGAAATTGGAACAATACAGAGATGATTAGAATGGCCCTTGCAAGAAAGACATGAAAATTCATGAAGTGTTCCACTTTTTTCTAAAACATATAAAGAACTGAAAAAGAAACAAAACCCAAACCAAAACTAGACATCAAGAAAACAAATAACTCAAATTAAAAGTTGGGTATAGATCCAAACAGAGTATTCTCGCTAGAGAAAGCACAAATGGCTGAGAAGCACTTAAAGACATGCTCTATATTCTCAGCCATCAGGGGAAAGCAAGTCACATGACTCTGAGATTCCATCTTACCCTCGGCAGCGGTCTCTCCATCCCCTGGACTCTATTCTTATCTGGTCGTATTATGCTTCCTTTCTTGAAGATGGCTGTGGCTATGTGGTTGAATTCTGGACAAGAAACCAGTGGAACCATTGCATGGGGATATAGAACATACTAACAACTTCTCTCATAAGTGGTCATCCATTGGGCCTCATTGCTCTGTCTCTGGTTCTCGATTGTCAGACATGGCGTTTAGTTGTGAAGTATATCACAATTGGCTGGGAGCTTTGCTCTCTTCCAGCTAGGGCTTACTTACTTCTTTGGGAGGTTCCTCTAAGCACTCTAATGAAAAGCAAGCCTGGATGCCACAGTAGTCAGCAAGGGACACTAGTCTATTGAACGTCATTGAAATCAACTGGGTCCATAGCCTACCCTGGCTACCTGATCACACCTGTGTAAGAATCTAACTGAGATTGGAATCTCGCTGAGAACTTTAGAAGCCAATGGGCCTCATCGTCTCTTGGCTTTCTTTACAGGGTCTGAATATGATATGTTTCCCTTCACAACACAATATGGTCCCTCAAATACCCACAACTAGGAGCTGTACACTCTGTCCCTTCAAATCAGATCTCCCTTTCCTACTGACCCCCAAATAAAACAGTCTGAGCTTTGTTGAATGTCAGATTGGAGAATCCTAAAGAATCCATCAAGCTGTTATGCATTCTAAATAGCAAGATACCACATTACACCGTTGTCAATGCAGCCCTGGCCAGTTAGTCGCATATTTCTCTTGACTCAAAATGTCTGCTTTCCTAGTAATGCCACCCAGAAAGTCATTCTGAGACGGAAGAAAAAAAGAATGAGGGACAGAAAGCCTCTTAAGAAAATGAGAATTTGCCTTGGGGTCCAGTTTGAGAGCTCTACGTTCTTGTACACACTCAAGTCATTAAACTTGATTTTAATTAAGCAAATAGACATGGAGGGCCGTATAATGTCAACTAATTTCATCAGCCTCAGTGAAGCACACGTTTTAAATGTGACTTCTCAGGGATGGCTCACAAGGAAAACCAATCCAGTGAAGAGGAAAGTAGGAGTTAGTTATGTTAACCAATCTCATACTCATACAAGACTGCATTTGTGCTTGGAAATCCAGGGTGGAAATGAATTACGCTTTGTCTGCACGTTTGCTACTGGAGTTAAAGACACATCAGTCACCTGGAATTTGTAAGAGTAAAGGGTGTATGTAACTGCATTTGGGCCACCCATGCTGTCACCTGACAACTCTTCCAGTACTGGGCAAAAGAGACAGAAGGGAAACATGAAAATGCCTAGGAACACCTAAGTTTCCTGTGGGTATTAATGTAAAATCATTAATAATTCTGAAGCCATATGGAGATGAGTAAACAGCAAAGACAAGAGAAAGGGAGGCCTGAAACCTTCTGTGCCTACGAATGTGCACTCTGCCTTCCGTGGCGACCTCCTTTTCCTTATTCTTCTGTAGATTTAGATAGCAATGTCTTGTGTCTTTTAAATTTGGGGCATGCCTTGAATACACCAGGCAATGATTTTAACTTGTCTGGCTCCCATCAAACTTTTGTAGAGTCAGGGTCTAGGAGCGATACCTCCCAGGGGGCATTCCAATGTGCTTTGAATAAATAATTAATTTTCTCTCATAAATGAGTGCAAGAGCAGACTACGTTTCTAATGGAACAACACAGAAAGAAACCAGTTATGGCAATGCTAAAACCAAATGTTTCTTTTGATCTTTTCTACAAGATAAAAATATAGCAGGTCGAATCATCTGTCCATGATTTTTAGAAGCACATTATTTTAAGAATATGATTCATGGGGGAAAAAAAGACCACACTCATGTAAAATGCCTGTCAGTGTTGTAAAGTTCAGTGGTATTTTGAATATCCTTTCTCTCTGCTGGAAATTTGTTTCTTGAAATCGATTCATAAAGTCAGGATTCTCCAGAGAACAATTAAGGGGATGCACTCATCATGTCTCTATCACCTATCAATTATTGTTTATTATCTATCATCTGTGTATCTACTTATGTTCTACTATCTATCTATCATTTAGCCAAAGACATTTGTTATAAGGAACTGACTTATGTGATTGTTGAGACTAACAAGTAGATGTCTACGTGATAAACCAGTCAGGGAGAAAGCTGATAACATAAAGTCCAAAGACAGGCTACTGAAGAACGTCTTCTTCCTACAAGATCTTTCTCCTCTCTTTTCTTTTATTCAAGCCTCACACTGATTGGACGGGAGTAACAACTATTCCCAGTTGTCAACTTGACTACCTGGAATGAACTACAATCTAGAAGTGAAGAACTTACCTGTGATCCAGATCTTGAGGCTGGAAGATATAGGCTTTTGATCCGGATCTTGATGTAGGTGACACATGATTTTGATCCAGATCTTGAGGCATAGTAGACATGAAAAGCTTGGACCCAGGTAAGGTGGTATACACCTTTAATTCCAGGAGACAGAGGCAAGCAGATCTCTGAGTTCAAGGCCAGCCTGGGGCAGAGCAAGTTCCAAGTAAAGAACAGGTTAGGTCCAGGTGGTACACGCCTTTAATCTGGGCCATACCTTCTGCTGGAGGCCTACACAAGGACAATGGAAGAAGGAAGGCTGCCTTCTTCTTTCTTTGCCTGCTTGGGCCTACTTGCCGGCCCATCTGTTGGAACCTACTTCTTCAGGATTCCAGCTCACACAGAAGGCCAGCTGAAACACCTAGCCTCGTGGAACTGAGCAACCACTGGACTCTTGGACTTCCTCCCACTCAGAGCTGCCCATTGTTGGACTGTGGTCTGTAAGTCATTCCAATAATTTCCCTTAATGTAGACATTCCATAAGGTCTGTGACTCTAGAGAACCCTGACTAATACTACAGGCATCCCCTTAGTGTAAGGTGGAACCTGCTTTATTTTAACTAAAAATGTTGACTTTACCCCCAAACACCATAGAAGCAACACGTAGGTTTTTGTTTGGCAAGTTACACAAAATTAATTGTGACAGCATTCATGTAGTGATGTCTATGAAAACTGTTGTCTACGACTCTGCTTAGTGATGTCTGAAGGAAATGGTCACCTTGAATGCTGCTAGTTTCATGTATGCACCTGGCATGGACTTCTACTGCAGAGATCTGGATTCCAAACTCTGCTACAGCAGACTAGTTATCTCCATGACATTGAACAAATTATCAAAAGTGTGTGTTCTGGCTTCTTCATTTGTATTTTAGGAATTATAGATCCTCCTTATAAAAACATTGAGGATTAAATACATACACGGTGTTTGGCACACAGGAAGATTTTACAATTTTCCTTTAATGCTAAAAATGGCAGCACAAAGAGGCTATGCTTTAGTAGCAGAAATATACACTCGTGTGTGTGTGTGTGTGTGTGTGTGTGTTATGTGTGTTTTAAAGAAAAATATGTGAGAAGTAATTCATAATTTACTGAAGAGTTGAGGAGTCGGACAGATTCCATGAAGCAGAAACTACACTCTGGGGTAGAGAGAAAAAAAAGGAGCTATTAAATATTTTTAAAGTTGTTTTTCAAAAGTATAATTCTCTTCCCCCAACTCTGAAATTTTATTATTGAAGGAAAACTGTGTGTTATTTAGTTTTCTGGGGTTGTGATAAAGCATCACTGTAGCTTAGCACCCACTCATGTTGAACTGTAAGCCTCTTGAAAGCAAGGCTAGCAGGACTGGCTGTTCACCTGGGAACCTCGCATAGTGCCTAGCTTTTGCTAAGGGCTCCACATTTGTTTATAGAAAGATCAAAAGGTGGGAAAAGAAATGAGCCTGGAAAGAGAGGATAGAGTTTGAGTACCACAACAGACCAGAATAGAGTTTTAAAATGAGTCTCATAAACTGTCAATTTTACACTGATCATAATGATAGTTTTACATTGTATTTTACTAGTAAATGTCTAAAGATAAACCAATTAATCTCACCAGAGGCTTAATATTAGGTGATTGGTAGGGCTGGTGAGATGGCCCAGCTGGTAAAAGTGATTACTGTCAATCCTGAGGCTCTCAATTCAGTTCCTAGATCCTACTGTGCAAGTGGAGAACTGACTCCCTCCAGTTGTCCTCTGACTGCCATTTCTGGACATGTGCAAGCATGTGTACACACACACACACACACACACACACACACACACACATACATACACACACACAGAGAGAGAGAGAGAGAGAGAGAGAGAGAGAGAGAGAGAGTAAATAAATGTGTAATAAAAATTTCAAGAACAAAGACATCTGATTAAAGGATTATTTTACAGGAAGATGCCGCTTGTCTCATTTATTCTTCTCTAGTCAGTCCTTTTACCCTCCTTCGGGGCATGCAGTTTATCACCTCGGAGGTTTCTTGACTTTTCCACTCATCACCTTAAAGTTGTTCATCAGGTCACTCACTAAGCAGTCAGGTATTTGAGTCACTGAGGAAAGTCACACAATCCCTGCTCCTTAGAGTCAATTCTCAGAGGAAGACAACGCTGAGGTCACAGTACACAGGCACATGATTACCAGTGCGCAAAGTCCAGGATGTGCACAGAGAACCATGGAGATGCTTAATGAGAGGCAGCACACAACAACCAGGTTGGAAATCTTAGTACTTGCCTGGGGCATCCTGCAAAAAGACTCAGAAAAGGAGATTCAGAAAGAAAAACTAAAGACATCTTACATTAGCAAGCTAGGGAGAACATTTGAATCAGAGGAGAATCTAGAATGAAGAGGGTGTGAATAAATGTGCCTTTTGAATATTTGTTTAAGAAATAAACGGTGGTTTTTGTATTCTTTTCTACTAGGTTGGGCAGGGCAGCTTTTAAGTACAGAATCTTTTAAGTCCTCGGAGCTTATGAATGCTTTAATCCAGCATTGTAAAGAATCCCGACCTTCTCTGAAGCGGTAACTGAAGCCAGACTTAGCTGAGTAAGAAGGGAGGGGATAACAGACCAGATTTCCAGAGGTTATATGCAGCACAAGAAGCAGCTGAAGGTGCTGGAGTCAAGAGAGGAGAGCCACAGTGCCAGCTAGCTCTCTCCCTGTTCTATGGGGAGACAGCTCTAAGGGGAATCTCATCCGGTTTAAGGAAGATCTTCCCTGAAGTGAGATCACATCAGGACACAGGCACACAGGCTGGCGGGCAGCTGCACTAACAGAGACTGTCAGGCTGATTTCAGGCAAGTGCTTGTATCTGCCAGAGTCTCTCCTGCTCTGGGTCCTTGTCCACTGCCGTGTGTCAGTGTTCCTTTTAGAGATATTTCTCTCTCTGGCTCTTTGAGCAGTGATGGCTTCTCCTCCTGGCTACATTTTTCTTGCTGCAGCATCTACCCAAACCCTTCATCTCAGACCATCTCAGCACAGTCCATAGGTCCCACCTTCTTCTCATCCTCCCTGAGCAGTGATGAATCAACCTGTTATCTGCTTGTCATCCAGAGCCACAGAGGGTCCAGGCACCACACTCTTATTTTAAAGATGCCAACACACAGACACACACAGACACACACAGACAGACCCATATACAATACGCACAGATGCATACCCTCACAGACACACACACACACACACACACACAAACACACACAGACACACACACACACAGACACACACAGACACACACAGACAGACCCATATACAATACGCACAGATGCATACCCTCACAGACACACACACACACACACACACACACACACACACACACACCTCACTGATTAAACTATTGCCAAAGCCAGAGACTCAGCCTAAGCCCTTTAACAAATAATTGTTCTTCCTGTTTCTCAGACAAAAGTTCTTTTAAATTAGTGTTTCATAATTCAGGACATTCCACTCGTTCTTTTCACAATCATGGTGGCCTTTCCTTCTTCCTCACGCTTTCTCCCTTCATGGCCTTTATTTCCTCCTTACAGTTTGCTCAGTATTTTGTTTTCTTTTTGTCAAGTTCTCAACATTGTTCCTATAGATTAACATTGAGAGGCACTGTGAAGAAGGAAAGCTTATGTCATACGGCAGAAGTAGAGGGAATCGTATGATCTTTAGACTTGATCATGGGGGGCTCTCTCTAGTCTCCAAGACCAGTCTTTATGACACGAGTGTTGTATGTTCTCCTCTATTCTGTCTATTCGGAAAGACTGAAGGTTACTTACAGAGTGTGAACAGTGCAACGGGACATATAGGAAGTAATCAGTCAAAGGTTAACCACGAGGAGACAAAATAATAAAATGTCCCTGAAAAACTTACAAATGTACAGTCTGGGATCTGAGTGGGAGCTGTCATCACAAGTCACCAAAGCAGCAGTGACAGGAAGCACACACCGACTTACAAAATTCAAAATACCCACAGGATGGTGAAGCAAACCGGTTGCTCGAGGAGTGTGATAGTTACTCATGTACTTCGGGTACCTGGAATGAGGACACAGTTGATAAGAAAGTGTTTTCATGCTCCTCCCTTAATGGACACAGTTATCAGATCCTTGGGTCACTTTTCTTCCAGTCCCTGGACTTACGACTGTGCACTGCATGTCTGTGACAGTTAAAGGAAGAGCCATGAGAGTAGCAGAGAGTGCTCTTTGATAGCGTTCCTAAAACGTAAAAGTAAAATCTAGATCTTGGAAAAATGGCACCACGTTTAGGAACTTTTCCATTAACATCTCTTCTTTCAGTTTAGTGTTTTTTTTTTTTTTTTTTTTTTTTTTTGGTTCTTTTTTTCGGAGCTGGGGACCGAACCCAGGGCCTTGCGCTTCCTAGGTAAGCGCTCTACCACTGAGCTAAATCCCCAGCCCACCAGTTTAGTGTTTAAACTGGGCAGCTAGAGCTGTGCTGGCAACTCAAGTGCACTAGTGGACAGACTGCAGGCGGAGTAACACTTTGTAAAAGCTTAAAAAAAAAAACCGGAAAATATTTGTGGATGCATTCGATACTTTTTTCCCTTAGAAAACAATTTTAGCTCAGAAAAATCTGCGCAGCAATTACTAGGAAACTTCCACCCAATGTGGTCAATTTGATTGGGAAAAAAAAAGAAAGAAAAGAAAAAGGAAACAAAATATACAAATCTTGAAACTTGAATGTGACTTGAAGCATGAAAGTGCCAGTGGTGGTTATAAAATGCAGTGTTGCAAAAGCAGCAAAAGCAATGTCTGGAAACTGTTTAGTTTGCTCCAATGTGAAGTGCTGACAGTTGGTTCAATGTTGCAGGCAGCCTTAACAGTAGCAGCAATGTTACAAATGTCAGTATTATTGCAATGATTGTTTTCAGTCCACTGATACTGTCCTTAGAAATTCATCATAGTTCCCTTTTTAAGCAAGTATGCGTAAGTGAAGGTCATTAGGGCTGTTTTCACTCTGTTTTTTTGTTTGTTTGTTTGTTTTAATAAATCATAGAATGCATCCAAAAGTAGTGTCAAGTTATGAAAGGGCAACTTAAAGTCTGGAGGAATTGAGGTGCAAATAAATTTGTGTTTTTCCTATTTTTTTTTTGCCTCCCTAGAGGTATTTTTATGAATTCCAATTCTCACAGTGGTTTTGAATTTCAGTTAGGTGTTTATACAAACAGCTAGAAAAGTTGAAACTGAGTTTGTATCACATAACTCACTGCAGATATCTATCTGAGGACTTTTCAGGGTGTTGTATGACAAGACTTTTCCTGGAGAGTGCAACACATACATCTACACAGCCCACGTGGGGAGACCACTACAGACCAAAGTATGACTCCACCAAAGTCCAATCTGGTGAAACAATTAATTTTCCTGGGATTAGTTACAGAAGGAGAAATGACTCAAAGACAGCCGCATTACCAAAGCTCACTCCGGCACGACAGCTTACACAGTTGAGAAGCTAAAGCACACTTCACAGCCTCCAGGCAGCTCAGCAGACTGGAGAATGTCCTTTCCAAGTGACTTTGTTGACCTAAACCTCTTTCAAGGAGTTGTGCTAGTTTCTGCTTCTTCCAGGGGGTTTGTCTAGTGTCTGTTTCCTTTCAGCTTGTCTGAGAGTGACTCTCAGAAGCCTTTCTTTCTTGCTGACTCCTGGAGGAAGGGGCCTAGTGAGTCCTGTTAGTTTTAGGGACTTCATGAAGCTATTTTGAGTTGTTTACCTTCTGCTTTAAGGAATTTCCTTACCAGATGCAGTGCTTCAATCTCAGGGGAACTGCTACATACACAAAGAAGGATACAACTAAGTAGCACATGGCTGTTCTGTAGCAGGTCTCCACAAGGTCCTATGTCTAACCCTATGCAGGTCTAGAAAAGCTTCCCTCATTTCTTTTTTCCCCTGTGTCTATTCTAGTTTAGTCTAGAACTCTTGGACTAGTAATTATTCAGAAGGACTTTTTTTTTCTAGGATTACTCTTTTGTAATCTATCCTATTTGTGATTTAAATTTTATTTATTTTGTGTTCATGCATGATACAGTGTATGTACGGAGGTCAGAGGGCAGTTTGCAGCAGTCAGTTCTCTTTTTCCATTATGTGGGTGTCATCTCAGGGTTGGAAGTCAGGTCATCATGTTTGGCCACAAGAACCTTTACCCTCAGAAGCATCTTATTAAACCAAGATTTGTGATTTTGAGGAAGTAATCAAAATCAAAAATGAGATTTAAAAAGATATTCCTAGCACGTCAGTCTGTTGCCATAAAAACAATTGAGGCAACACACTGGGTAAGCTCAGTGTACTTCACAGAGACTGACCCTGGAAGAGTCAGGGAGGCACACTATTGAGATTCCCTTTACCCTAAAGCAGCAGATCTCAACCTGTCTGTCGCGACCTCTTGAGGGGTTGAGCCATCCTTCACAGGAGTTGCCTATGAATATTGGAAAACACAGATATTTACAATATGATTCATAACAGTAACAAAATTACAGTTATGAAGTAGAAATGAAATGATCTTAAGGTTGGGGTCACCACAACATGAGGGTCACCATAGCATGAGTATTAAAGGGTTGTAGCTTTAGGATAGTTGAGAACCACTGATCTCCCATAGCTTAGAATCTCCTTATGCCATTCACTATGCATTGCTCTGTATTGCTTTGATATTATGAATCTAGATATTTCATTTCTTTCCTCAGTTACTCATTCCTTGGTCTCTCTAGTCCACTAAACATTTACTGAATACTCTTTAGACACCATGAGAACCAAAAGGAATGAGCTGTGAGCTTCAACCTGCACAAGTTCAAAGCCTGCGCTCTCTCAAACATGGCCTAAGATACAAGAAAAATGTCTTTGTCTGTAATACCTAAGATAGCCTGTGATACCAAGTTAGAAAATATCTGGTATTTTCCCCTGAGAATGCACACAGCTCATAAGCATAACTAGCATAGAATTATGCTAACACGAATACAGAAGAGCCACATCTATCATTAATGTAGCAGCTGTTAAATGATGCTGATAATCCCTGTCTTGGGAATGTCTGCCACCTCATTGGAATGGCTCGAGTTTCAGGTTTCCAGAGTGCCCTGGCACAGAAGCCTGTGACATGCTTTACTTCTGACCTTTTGCCAGGTCAGCACTTTCTACTCAATGGTTTCTTCTTACCAGTATGTAGTTTTCTATCAGGCCTCCCTTTCCCTCTCAGCCTACCACACAAGATATTCGTGGATGAACACCTTAGAGAAAACTCCTACTGTTTTCTTATTTAGAAAACTCCAGGACATCTCCACTGAGCAAATTTTGTCTTAGCCAAGCAACTACCATCTTGGAATGCTCAACTTTGCCTACTTGCAAACGATCATCTCGGCTGGGCTTGTTGACTGTTTACACCTCAAAAGAAGGGCTGAAGAGGATTGAAAGATCTTATCCTGAGTCTTCAGGTGCTCCCTTCTGTTTGTTGTGAACAACTCTGCCTCAATTGGGTTTGGGCTCTGGGAGGGGCTGGAGTAAATAGACAGGGGCAGACTACAGAGGGAGCACCCTCTGTATGGCTACCTGGGAAGCTCTCCTCCCTGCTAGAGAATGGCTTTTTAGGTGTGTCTTGTGGTTGGAGCACTCACAGCCCTGTAAGTCACCCCTCATTGGTGCTCTGTAAGGAAGGAAGGTCAACAAGCTCACTGTTGCCCAGAGTGAAGTTTGAGGCAATCATGGTAACTAGGTTCTGAGGAGAAGGGATAGACATTGCTTGTTTCTCTTGGGAAGGAACTCGGGCAACAACCACTTTAAAAAAAAAAAAAAAAGCAAACACTTGTAATTAGTCAAAAATGTGGCATCCTGAGTTTCACTTTACCCACTCTGCCCCACTTCTTTCCCTGAATTAGTTGCACCATGTTACACATCTGAAGCTTTCTTCACCCCAAAACATTTGCTCTTACAGTCCATCGGGTTGCATAGTCTATCCCCTCTTCATCCTCTCATTTCAAACTCAGCTTAAATTCAGATGTGGTCCAGTGTTTGCCTATAATCAGAGATAAATCAAAATGACTTTAATAGCTTTTTCCCCTGCCATCTCCAATTGCTATGGCTTGCATCAAGTTTCTGAGATTATCGACTATCATCACTGTAATACGTTAGCGTTTAACTGTCACTCAGCTGACTCACGTCCCCTCTGTGACTGCTCTTTCCAACTAGATTATAAGCTGCACTCAAGACAGAGGAGGTCCACTAAAGTGGGCTGTGTGCCCTTTCCTAAATTTAGGCGATCTTCACACAGCCATTCAATGCTGAAACACTGAAGAAATAGTTGTGGAATAGATGAATTGCTAATAACTCCAAACATTTTCTTTTTATACCTGGTAACCTACCTTCTTTTTTTTTGGAGCTGGGGACCAAACCCAGGGCCTTGCCCTTGCTAGGCAAGCGCTCTACCACTGAACTAAATCCCCAACCCCAGGTAACCTACCTTTTTTTTTTTTTTTTATTAACTTGAGTATTTCTTATATACATTTCGAGTGTTATTCCCTTTCCCGGTTTCCAGGCAAACATCCCCCTCCCCCCTCCCCTTCCTTATGGGTGTTCCCCTCCCCACCCTCCCCCCATTGCCGCTCTCCCCCCAACAGTCTAGTTCACTGGGGGTTCAGTCTTAGCAGGATCCAGGGCTTCCCCTTCCACTGGTGCTCTTACTAGGATATTCATTGCTACCTATGAGGTCAGAGTCCAGGGTCAGTCCATGTATAGTCTTTAGGTAGTGGCTTAGTCCCTGGAAGCTCTGGTTGCTTGGCATTTTTGTACATATGGGGTCTCGAGCCCCTTCAAGCTCTTCCAGTTCTTTCTCTGATTCCTTCAACAGGGGTCCTATTCTCAGTTCAGTGGTTTGCTGCTGGCATTCCCTCTGTATTTGCTGTATTCTGGCTGTAACCTACCTTCTTAAGTGATGTGTTTTCCCTTCTCTTTCTAAGCCTTCCTCATCACAAACAACAGGATGTAATTCCTTTTATATTGTGTGAAGCTGGTTTTGTGGGGTCCACTTAAATCCATCTGCAACAATGAGCCAGACTATCTCAGAATATTTGAGCTTACTACTCCACAAAACTGCTGTGCCAAGTAATTGTTACATTTTTCCATCAATTGGGATAGGAGTCGGTTTCCCGGGGCCTGGGTACATGAACTTAGTTTAACTCTGCCAGCAAGATGAAGTTGTCCTTGAGATGTCTGGTCTCAGATAACTGTCTCTTTACAACAGAAGCTGTTTAACTACTGGGAAGTCCTCAGCTTCCCTAGGGCCTAGGACCTTGAACTTACTTTCCCCCTATGATTAAATGGAGTCTGAAAACAAAATGGCAGTATTTAGAACACGTTTCTTTTGATGTTCCCAATAACATATGTGTCTGTGCACACATACAACTGAAATCAAGATTTCAGAGAACTGATCCCTAAAACTTTCCCTCTGATCTCTACACAACCATGTGGCATGCACTCCTACCTCCAATGAATATTTAATCAAAAAAAAAAAAAAAAAACCAACCCAGTGCTCATTATACACGTAGAGGATTTTGCCACCAGTCAAGAATTATAACTAAAGTTTAGAAATACTCTCCATGCTGTGGTCCCGGTAGAAAATGTTTGCAGCCAAACATTGCTAATTTTCGTTCTTGACGGTTTGAACTTTCATTATGATCTTCACGAACTTGAGTTGCTTTACACCACATGGCCTCAAATCACCTAGAATCAACTCCTTCCTAATTCCCTACCCACTGCCCACTTCCACCTTTAGAAATTCAGAACCCCGTTCAATGACATACAAAACATCCTCTAGATTGCTGTTTCACAGGTTACCTTGACAAATTTTGGTGGCCTATAAATACAAATTCTCCAGGTCTACTTTGTAACCGAGTCATTTAGAAATAAAATGTGAGAAAGAAGCCTGTTTAGGAATATAGTTTAAGAATCCATGTTCTACTGCCTCACAATCCATAATCCCAATTACAGTTTTGCCAAATTGTTTAACTTGAGCTTCCATTTCCCCACCCACACAATCCAGATAACATGGATCTCAAAGAACTAACCTATGGCTAAAGTAGAGTATCAGGTAGAGCTTGATGCAGTAGGTCTGGGACACTTAGGAGTGGAAGTAACATTCTATCCTTTCTAAAAACATACCTGTAACTTCATGCTGGTGTTATAAAGTAAGGTTCAGTCATAAGAGCAAAAATAAGATTTCTTTTTCTTTTTAAACATCTGTTCTAAAGTTGGGTAATTTATAATGTAAAAAAATCCATTGCTGGTTTTATAGGCCATAGATATCTGAAAGAAAGATTCTAATTGCTGTGCTGGATTATATAAGAAATGCCTACTGAAACCAAAAGACTGATTTGTTTAATTATGGTAGCTTACATTTAGGTTTTTGCTCAATGTTAGTTTTCAAATCACAACATCTAATGGTAAAGTGTTTTAATTCAGGAAAAAGAGAGTAGGACTGTACACATATTAAGAGGACATACAGGTGGCTGCTTTTAGATAGTACAAACTTGTTTTACTTGCTTGTATGGTCCTTCTTAACAGTTATCCACACCCTTGTTAGGGAGGTCAAACTACTTCCAGGATAGTTTTCGTTGCATGCTTAGCAATTAGATCTCCATAGAAAGCCTTTCTCCTTAACCTTTCCAGTTTAATTCAGCAGGATAGGATCTCAGCAATAACCCCAGAAACTGAGATGCAGGCTGGACTCTCACAGAGAAATCTCAAACTTTCCCCAATATTAGCCTAAGTTGGTCACTCGCTGAGTTAGGTGTGAAGCAATTAAATGAATTGACAATTGACAATTAAAAGAATATCTTCTGAAGGAACACCCATTCAGAGCCTGCCCCACATGTGGCCCATACATATACAGCCACCCAATTAGACAAGATGGATGAAGCAAAGAAGTGCAGACCGACAGGAGCCGGATGTAGATCGCTCCTGAGAGACACAGCCAGAATACAGCAAATATAGAGGCGAATGCCAGCAGCAAACCACTGAACTGAGAATAGGTCCCCTATTGAAGGAATCAGAGAAAGAACTGGAAGAGCTTGAAGGGGCTCGAGACCCCAAAAGTACAACAATGCCAAGCAACCAGAGCTTCCAGGGACTAAGCCACTACCTAAAGACTATACATGGACTGACCCTGGACTCTGACCCCATAGGTAGCAATGAATATCCTAGTAAGAGCACCAGTGGAAGGGGAAGCCCTGGGTCCTGCTAAGACTGAACCCACAGTGAACTAGTCTATGGGGGGAGGGCGGCAATGGGGGGAGGGTTGGGAGGGGAACACCCATAAGGAAGGGGAAGGGGGTGGGGGATGTTTGCCCGGAAACCGGGAAAGGGAATAACACTCGAAATGTATATAAGAAATACTCAAGTTAATAAAAAAAATAAATAAATAAATACATTTCAGTTTTCTAAAAAAAAAAAAAAATCTAGGGGATTCTCTGATGCATGTAAATCCTTAAAATCTGAACAATAAACAATGAATAAGTGAAAAAAAAAAAGAATATCTTCACTAATTCTATGAGAATTTCATACAATTTGTTTTGATCATAATCATCTCCCCCTTGAAAGCCTTTGATAATTTAATGGTAGCACGCGTGTGTGTGTGTGTGTGTGTGTGTGTGTGTGTGTCTGTCTGTCTGTCTGTCTGTCTGTCTCAAAGAGGGGAGGAGATCTGCAACAGGGCAGAGTCTGAGAACTGTCCGCTCAACTCCCCCTCAAGGAGCTGGCCAGGGGACAAAAACTCGGAAAAGACCCGCAGAGCGGGCGAGCGTGACAGCGCTCACGCTTTCGTGACACACCGCCCGGAAAGGGGCAGGCAAGCCCTCCCGGACACATGGAAGGGCGGGCCTCGGAGAGTTAGCGTAGCTGGCTGGTCCAGAGCAGGTGAGGGAGGGGCACAGGGCTTAGGGGCGGGGCCACGGCGGACGAGGGTAGGGCGCAGGGCTTAGGGGCGGGGCCATGGCGGACGAGGGCGGGGCGGCGCCGTGGGGGCGGCGGTGCTTCGGGTGACAACGGTCAGAGATGAAGGTGGCCGCGGCGCAGCGGGGAGTTGAGCTGCGCCGGGCGCGGTTGGCAGCCAGGCTGCGCCTGTAGGACCTCGGGACCGGGGTGGCGGGATGGGGACCCGACTCGGGTAGAAAGGCGGCAGCGGCAGAGAGCGGAACTTAAGTCCGAGGGGCTCGCCTGCTCCGGTCACACTCGCAGTCCTCTTCCACCTGCTGCCGCTCGGCCCCGCGTCCCGCGGGCCACGACGGCGTCGGCGACGGAGGGGGCATGTGGCGCTGGGTCCGGCAGCAGCTGGTGAGTGAGGGCTGGGTGGCGCGGTGGGGCGGCGCGGGCTAGGCCGCGGCGGGGGCGCGCGGCTCTCTCTCGGCCCCTGATCCGCACAGCGCGGGGATGTGCTGCAGCTTGCGGCCACTGCGGGTCGCGAGCGGCGCGGGCCCCGAGGTGGCGGAGGCAGCGGCGCGGGCGAGGGTCAGGCGGCTCCCCGGACTCCGAACTAGGCTCGTGGGGGCTCCGGAGGAGGTCTGGGTCCTTCTGGGCCTCCCAGCGGAAGCTCACCCTGGGCCTAGGAGGAAGGCGCGCCGGAAAGGTCCTCACCGCAGACCGGTGCAACTTCTCTGTGAATCTGTCACCCACCCCTCAAGGCGGTTAGAACGCAGGGGTTTGGAACCAGTGGTTAACTTTCGAACATTACTGTGTTACCCGGAGAAAGAGAAAGAAAACCTTCGAGTGGCTTTAAGTGTCTAAATAGCGTCACCTTTCTCAGAAATTATTCACAGACAAAAATCTCTCATGTCTCTTGGCACCTGCAGCCCAGAAAATAACGCCGAGGCGACAGTCACAGTTAGGGCAGACATCACTTCAGTTCTAGGAATGCTAACCTATGTGCTGTTTAATTTCGAAATTGTACCAGTTGCCGTATTTTTGTTTACGAGGTTTCAAGGCAGTAATACATTTTACTGAAGAAGAAACGTACTGTTTTGCGACCAAATCTTCATTATTCTTTTTCCCTTCGGTAGAACAACTTTTCAGGTAAAAATTAAAAATTATATATTTCACTCAGTCTCCTGTATTTTACAGTAAGCATCATTTTAAATAAAGAAATCTTCTAATTAAAACTAGAACTGCCTGCCACTCCCTCATACAAATGGTGGGTCTTTATTTTTAGCTAACTGTTGCAAATTGAAGTATTCCAGCTTTATTGGGAATCCAAGCTAATGATGTCATTTAATCCACTCTGTTAGATTCTTGGATTTCTTGTGGCAAGCTGGTACAGTAAGGAAGTTAATTATTACATATCTGATCTGCTTTTGATTTCCCAGATATCATGTAAAGGAGGCCTGATTTAACACCTTTTATCTGATGATGTTTTGTGTGAGAAGATCATTTCTAAGTCTGTTTTTTTTTTTCTCAAGCTTTTCCCAGTATGTTAAGACAGTGTCTCAGTATGAGGTACTTTTTTGTTAGCTCGAATAAAATCCTACCATATGATCATCCCTATTTTCCAGAGAGAAATCTGATAATGTTGGGGAAAATGGCTTTAATGCTTATAGCTGAAAGGGAAGAACCAAAAGCGGAGTGGTCATTTATAAGTCAGCTGTCTTATGGGACTAACAAGTTGAACAAGTTGCCTTACATTAAAAAAAAAAAAAAATGCTATCTTGCTATTTAGTTGCCTGTCACTGGTTTTACTTTTAAGATAATCAAGGATTTAAGACCTTGTGTCAAAGCAGGATTTTGTATTGCTAAGTTTGTGTAATCACTTAAATTACAAATTAAGGACAGTGTATACAGAGTGATGAAAGTATGTTTTACTAGCTCAGTGATACACAGCCATTCTAGTTCAAAACATCTGACTTAGATTATTCAAATTATACACATTTTATATACAAATAATGTAAATATATTCCATATGTGTCCATTGGGTTTAGTCACCAGCATTTTGTTGAACGTAAAATTCATTAAAGGGAAAATTTGGGTAGACCAATAAATCATAAGGACAAGTTGTTTTGGAGCTAGAGAACACTTTATATGAATCCTGGCTTTCAATTAACCAATAAAAAGATACTTTTTTTTTTGTTTTTTTTTTTTTTTTGGTTTTTTTTTAAAGTATTTATTTTATGGATGTGAGTACACTGTTGCTGTCTTCAGACACACCAGAAGAGGGCGTCGGATCCCATTACAGATGGTTGTGAGGCACCATGTGGTTGCTGGGAATTGAACTCAGGGCCTCTGGAAGAGCAGTCAGTGCTCTCAACCCCTGAGCTATCTCTCCAGCCCTACTTTTTGTTTTTAATTTTTTTATTAATGTGTGTGTGTGTGTGTTTGTGTGTGTGTGTGTGTGTGTGTGTGTGTGTGTGTGTGTGTGTGTGTGTATCTAAGGCAGGACACCCTGTGTGAGTCAGTTCTTTCCTACCCTGTAGGCTCCAGGAATCAAACTCCGGTTCTGAGACTTGGTGGCAATCTCATCTGTCTCCTGAGACATCTCACTTAATTTGCTGTCTTTTTATGACAGAGACATTGTATCTTTTACTTGTTTATTTGCAATTTTTAAAAATTGATTTCTGTAAAATATTTAACTGCCTAATGATGAGAAAACATGATTAAAAACTGACATTTTCGATTTATGAAAATAGTGAAAACATGTAGAATTTTTTTCTTTTTTCTTTTTTTTGTTTTTCTTTCACATATAATGTTCAAATTATTTTATGTTAAATGATGTTATGCATTCTGGTGTATTTTATAGTCATAGTGTATCCCTTTTCAGTAACATGCTGTACTAACTCGTTCTAGTACATCATTAACAGCATCCCAGTTATAGCTGCATAGGACCATTATATGCCTGGTGTAGTACTATCATTATTATTAGTTTTTTATTATTAGTTTTACCTTGCCGATGCTGGCAGTTGAACACACAGCATTATACATGATAGTGGTAGCTGTTGACCACATGCAGCTGCTAAAATTTGTTAAGAGAAGAATATTTTCAATAGCATTTTTTTTTTTTTTTTGGTTCTTTTTTTTCGGAGCTGGGGACCGAACCCAGGGCCTTGCGCTTCCTAGGTAAGCGCTCTACCACTGAGCTAAATCCCCAGCCCCTTCAATAGCATTTTTTTGCATAATGCTGGTGTCTGCCTTTAAGAAAAAATTCTTGTAAATAAATATATTTAGATGACGTATAAGGTTTCGTTACAGAACAACATAACACCATGTTTTAATAGAACTTTCTTGTATGTAGGTATATGCTAAACCCTGTTTTATGTGAATGTGATAAGGCTCATGACTGCTCTCAGTCAGCCCTCTGTACTGGGCATAGAGTTAGTCTTGAGAATGTTTTCTGGATAATGAATAGATTAGGAAATAATGACTATTATTTCCGTTTAGCAGTATAGTGATAGAATTTAAGACTAGCTAGCCCAGAAGAATGTGGAAAATGGCTGTAGCTGCACACAAGCACCACCTAGCAGGCGTGTGTTTATTTAGCTGGTGGCCCAGGTCTGTACTCCCAGCATCTGGGAGTTAGAGGACGGAAGATCAGGAGCTGGGGTACAGGGCAGTGCAGTTCTTAAACTGTTCATAATGTCCCTTCAGACTGGCACTGGTAGTTGTGAAAAGAGGCTGACAACTGTCTCCTGATTCACTGAGGAAATTGGCAAGTTCTTAGCCACAACTCCCTGGGTGCTGTTATCAAATGCATGAGCACACCTGTCTGTGTCTGCGCCCCCCCTTCACTGTGGTCAAGATGCTGCTTTCCTGATTCTCTAGCCTCTGTCAGTTAGCAGAGCCTTTGCTCTTTCTTGTTTCCTTTAGCCTCGTTATCTTAATTGCCCTCTACTGTACCTTCCTGCTAAATGATCTTTAATATAATAATAATTTTAAAAAGTTTATCCTGCATCACAGTTCTGTGTAATATATTTGAAATGTGGCTGGCTCACGTTGAAATTTTCTTAAATATAAAACATAATGGATTTTTAAAACAAGAAAAACGTGGCATTGCAGTTATATTTCTTTCTGTAAGAGTAAGATGGCTTAGCAGGAAAAGGCGCTTGTTACCCATTACTGTAATAAGTACACAGTACATGTGCTCAGTCTGACCCCAGAGATTCACTTGACAGGAGAGATTATTTCCTGTAAGTTATCCTCTGTCTTTTACATTTCTGTAGTGACACGTACCCACTCCCCAACAATAAATAAATATAATTAAAATTTTTAATTGTTTATTTTTAAAATGTGGCTGTTAGAAATGTAAAAATAATGTATATGGCCTTGCGTCTGTGGCCTGTGGTTCTTTTTTACTAGTATGGCTATATAACATTAAAAGTAAGCTTTGGTTTCTTTGGAGCACATAAAATCTGGATATCTTTCTTTATATTCCTATCTTTCTTCATATCTATATATATCTACTGAAAGGGTTTTTTAAATGTACCACAGGCTGGTTTTAACTCGTGATCTTCCTGTTCAGTCTCCTGAGTGTTGGGATTTTGGAAGTGTATTTTTAAATATGACATTTTTCTTTTGGTCAAGGTGAAATGTTAGAGGTGTCTAGGTATTCCCAAGAGCACTCAGGGACCTTGCTTCAGAGCCTGGGTGTTTGCCTTTCCCCAGAGTGAGGTCAGTATACCAGGTGTCACCATTGAAAGCAAACTTATTTTCCTCCCCTGGCAGCAATTAAATGCCAACAGCTCTCCAGCTAAGGGTGTGATTTCATGCCTGCTTCACTTTCTCTGTGCTGAGAGTTTGTTTTTTCTAGCTTGATCTTGGGCAGGCCTTGTGTATATTGTTACAACTGCTATGAATTTGTGTATCTGCCTTGTTGTGTCTGGAAAAGTTGATTTGAATTCATTTACCATCTCTGCATCTTAATCTTTTCAACTCTTTGACTTAGATCCCTGAGTCTTGGGGGGATGGGTGTTATATAGACGTCCGATCAGGGCTAAGCGCTTTGACATCTCTTATTTGCTACGTGTTGACCAGGTGTGGGTCTCTGTGCTAATTGCTATATATTGCAAGAAGAAGCTTCTCTAATGAATTTGGGCAGTGCAGGGATGCATGGGTAGAGCAGTAAGTCATTAAGTCGTTTATTGGCATGCCCATTTAGCAGGTACGTAGTAGGTTTTTCCCTAGAGCTAGTGATCTATCTAGCCACGGATTCTTGGTGTCATGGATGGTGTCCCATATCTCAAGGGACAGGCTTTAAGCTAATTCAGTCTATTACTCCCCACACACTCGAGCTGCTCAGTGCTATCGGTGGGCGTATCTTGCCAGCAGGTTGTGACTGTTGCTCTCAGTGCTCGCAGCTGGGTGAGGCTGATGATTACTTTTCTTGTAGTGGTCAGCACTGCGAACTCTAGGCAGTAGAGATGAGGTTACCAGTTCAGGGCCGGCCGCCTGGGTATCTGTATGTTCTGTAACTCAAGTGTGTGGTGCTTTCAGCATTGGGGTTTCACTGTCAGGTTCTGGAGGCAATCAATCAGTAGCATAGCCTGTACTTGTGGAGAGGGCTTATTGATGCTTTTGGCAAATAACTCAAAAAGAAGTAACCCATTCCTGGTCCTGGGAGCTTCATTTAGCAGTGGATATCTAGTTGGGATATTGTCCTCTCACTACAGAGTAACTCCATTTAAACTGGAAGCTTCCACAATAGTAGGCCTCTGCGACTTTTCAAAAGGCCTTCAGTCCTTGTCATCCTTCCTCAAATTCCTTCTTCTACCCTGTCCTTCCATTCTCAAACCAGTTAATCTTTCCTGTACCAGCTCCTCCTTGGTAGCACTCTTTTTTTCCGTGAAAGACCCCTTTCCTCTCCCGTTCCCCTTTACTAGTTACCTATGCTGTCTGTGTATTCCAATGAGATGCACAGACCTAAAGCTGAAAAAGCATCAAAGACGAGAAGAAATGCAGTGCCTGTATTTCTGGGTTTTGGTTGCCTCACACAGGATGATTGTGTATGTCATCCATATATTTACCTGAAATTTTCATAATTTTGTTGTCTAACAGCTGAATAATGCTCTATTGTATAATGCATAATTTTCATTATTCATTTATCAGTTGATGGACATCTAAGCTGTTTCCCTTTCCTGAGTCTTGTGAATAGAGCAGCAGGGAACATGGATAAGCAAGTATCTCTGAGGTAGAATAGACAGTCTTTTAGTTATAAGCCTAAGAATGGTGTAGCTGGATCTTGTGTAGATCTGTTTCCAGCATTGTGAGGGATGCCTTCCCAGCAGCGGTGAATACATGTTCCACTTTTCTAGCATTTGTGCCTCCCCCCACCCTCCGCCCGCCCCCAGACAAGTGGCTCTGACTAGAATTTGTTATATAGACTAAGCTATTCTGGAACTCCAGAGAATTACCTGCCTTAGTCGGCCTTCTAAGTACTGAGATTCAAGACATGTGCTATTCATATGTAATCTTTAGAGAATTATGTTTAGTTTCATGTTTCATTTTTAAGTTAGGTTGTCCCTTGATGTTTAGTTTTTTAAACTGTGTATATTCTAAATACCAACCCTCTGTTAGATGTATACTTGCTAAAGATCTCCCCATTTTTTTTAAGATTTATTTATTTATTATATATAAGTACACTGTAACTGTCTTCAGACACTCCAGAAGAGGGCATTGGATCTCATTACAGATGGTTGTGAGCCACCATGTGGTTGCTGGGATTTGAACTCAGGACCTCTTGAAGAGCAGTCAGTGCTCTTAACTGCTGAGCCATCTCTCCAGCCCTCCCTATTTCTTCAAGCTGCCTCCTCACTCAAATACTGATTGATATCCTTTGCTGTTCAGAAGCTTTTTAGTTTCATGAAGTCTCATTTGCCAATTATTGGTCTCAGTGCCTGTGCTATTGGGGTTCTGTTCAGAATGTCCTTTCCCGTTCCTATGAGTTTAAGCAGATTTCCCACATTCTCCTCTATCAGATTTGAGATATCAAGTTCTGAGATCAATTAGTGGTTGAGTTTTGTGCAGGATGAGGGATGTGGCTCTAATCTCATCCTTCTACATTGTGTTATTCAGTTTGACCAGAACCATTTGTTGAAGGTGTTCTTTGTTCTCCAGGTGTATATATTGACCGCTTTGTCAAAACTCAGTTCTCTAAACTACTGTACGTGAGGATCAGGGACCATTGCAGAAGGGGTATGGGAAGACTAAAGGCCAGAGAACAGGGAGTTTCAATGAAATGTCTGAATTCACACCCAGTCAGTCTCACCAACCTGGCTGCCTAAACCTGAGCTGAACAAGGAGGACACCAGTAGGTGTGTTAATGTGGAAGGGGGAAAGCCCACGGGGAGTCAACGCTAGAGAAAGAGCTATAGGCAACTAAGGAATGCTGACAGAAGAGAATAATAGTCTTCCCAGGGGAGAACACAGAAGTTGACAGTGATGCAGTAATACATGGTCAGCTTGAAACATGGACATACGAGTACTGTGTATTTAGGAATACACACACACACACACACACACCAACGAAAACAATTTAAGACAAAGAGGCCATGAGTTTTATAGTAACTTGTCAGATTTAAAAAACTTGCTTTTTAAAGACATTGATAAATTCTTTTCTTTGTGTGATATCTTATACCAGAACACTTCAGATGTGATATTAGATATAACTGATCTTTTAATAAATCCTATTAGGTTTGTATCAACTGGTTACATGTTCTATTCATAGTCTTTTCTGAATTGTTGCCTTTTGTTTTTAAAGATGGGCCTATTTTGAGCCTTTGTATAGGTACATTCTGTTTTTGTAACAAAAGAAAAACTTTAAGCTGTCTCCACAGGAAAATAGTGACTAAGGGAAGTATGGTTTATTTTAGAGTGAGTACTGTTACTGTACTTGTTTGTTATAAAGGTAGACATCTAGTGTTGAATGCAGGTTTCAATAAAAAAGGAATTAAAATATCAAAAATATTGAATCTCATACACAGGAAGGTTTGGAGGGAGGAAATGGATATATGATTAAATTATAATCTCAAAAATAATTTAAAAATCAGATATCCATAGATATAGACTTGCGTTCAGATCTATATTTCTATTAAGTTAATCAGTGCATCTCTTTTTATTCTGGTACAATGCTGCTTTTATTACTATTGTTCTGTAGTATAAGTTACCAATTTTTTATTCTTCAGAATTACTTTAAGCAATTCTTGTTTTTTTATTTCCATATAAAGTTAAAGATTATTTGTTTGTTCCTTTGTTTCTTTGTCTCTCTCACTCTCCTCCCCACCCCCCTCTTTCTTTCTTTGTTTTTTGAGACAGGGTTTCTCTGTGTGTGTAGCCTTGGCTGTCCTGGAACTTACTCTTAGATCAGGCTGGTCTCAAATTCAGAGGTCTGCCTGATTCTGCCTCCCAAGTGCTGAGATTAAAGGTGCGTACCACCAGCACACTGCAAGATTATTGTTTCAATTTCTGTGAGGAATTGTGTTGGAATTTTTACAGGAGTTGCATTGAATCTGTAGATTGCTTTTGGTAGGATGGCCATTTTCACAATATTAATCCTTCTGATGCATAAACATGGGAACTTGGAAAAAATTTCCTTCTACTGATACCTTCAATTTCTTTTTTCAATGTAAAGATTTTTATTATATATCTTTACTTTTTTTTTTTTTGTTGTTCTTTTTTTCCGGAGCTGGGGACCGAACCCAGGGCCTTGCACTTCCTAGGCAAGCACTCTACCACTGAGCTAAATCCCCAACCCCATATCTTTACTTTTCTATTTAAATTTACTCCCAAATATTTTATTGATGTATTTATTTGATGCTAGTATGTATAATATTGTTCTCCTTACTCCTTTCTCAGTATGTTTGTTGGTTGTGTATAGGAAGGTTACTGATGTTTCCCCACTCTGTCTTTTTATTGGATACTTTAGGTATTTACATTTCAAATGTTATCCTCTTTCCAGCCCCACTCCCACCCCACCCCCGCCCCCATTCCCACCCTACTCTACTCTTGACTCTGCCTTCTTGCAGTTCATGTGGCCAGGCATGCCTAACATCACAGGATCTTTGTCCTTGCTGGTTCTTTTTTTTTGGAATATTTTCCCCTCGGTGTCTGCTGGATCCTTTACTTCCTTGGAGTCTTTGTTTAAATGTTAACCTTATATGGTGGTTTGAATGTCTCTGGCATAGCGTCTCTTCACAGCAACAGAAAAGTAAGATCCCTGATCAAACAGTAAAGCCTTTTATACCCTTATGTAGAAAGGTAAAACAAAGAAAGCAAAGCCCAGCACCCCTCCACTGTGGCTTCTGTGCCCCCTTTCCTGCTTTGTCTCAGTGTTATAACACTATTCCACACTCTTGACTCTACCTACTTACCTCATGAAGTGAGCCTGGGATTCCACCCAGTCTTTGTTAGTTCTCCACCTAACAAAAAACGTTTCTCAGTTTTCCATCCCTTTTAGGCATAATTGTTTCCCATTCATTAATTCCCTCTAACATTTTCTGAGTATTGTGGTAACCTGCTGAGAGGATTTGGGACTGTTAAAATGAAGCTCCCTCTCTCTGCTCAGGTAGCTTCCTCAGAGGCTCTTGTCTTAACTGAGGTTTGTTATTAGGTATAAAACAAATCAAAAGTGCACTGACCTTTCTGTAGGTAACTCTGTAAAGAGTGAACTGCCTAGAATGGAATGGCTAGATGACGGCTATGCACTGTGACTGCTAAGGAGCTGCTTCAGTTACATTCCAGAGTACGAGAGTTCCTATCTCACTACGCTTGCTCAAGCTTCAGAAACATCAGCAGGGCTGATGATACAGCTCAGTGGGTAAAGACACTTGTTACCAAGCCTGATGACTGATGACCTTAGTTTGATCCCCAGAACTCACATGGCAGACAGAAGAAGACAATTAACTCCAGCAGGTTGTTCTCTAGTCTCCACCCGTACGTACATTTGTACATGGCATGTGCACGCGCGCGTGTGCACTTACTGAATAAATGTTTTAAAAAGAACTTTACTGGTCTTATGGGTATGAAAAAAATCTCATTTGCTTTCTCCTCATTGCTAATGAGCAATGCTAGTACCTGTTTTTTTTTTTATTTATTTATTTTTTTTATTAACTTGAGTATTTCTTATATACATTTCGAGTGTTATTCCCTTTCCCGGTTTCCGGGCAAACATCCCCCTCCCACCTCCCCTTCCTTATGGGTGTTCCCTTCCCAACCCTCCCCCCATTGCCGCCCTCCCCCCATAGACTAGTTCACTGGGGGTTCAGTCTTAGCAGGACCCAGGGCTTCCCCTTCCACTGGTGCTCTTACTAGAATATTCATTGCTACCTATGGGGTCAGAGTCCAGGGTCAGTCCCTGTATAGTCTTTAGGTAGTGGCTTAGTCCCTGGAAGCTCTGGTTGCTTGGCATTGTTGTACTTTTGGGGTCTCGAGCCCCTTCAAGCTCTTCCAGTTCTTTCTCTGATTCCTTCAATAGGGGACCTATTCTCAGTTCAGTGGTTTGCTGCTGGCATTCGCCTCTATATTTGCTGTATTCTGGCTGTGTCTCTCAGGAGCGATCTACATCCGGCTCCTGTCGGTCTGCACTTCTTTGCTTCATCCATCTTGTCTAATTGGGTGGCTGTATATGTATGGGCCACATGTGGGGCAGGCTCTGAATGGGTGTTCCTTCAGTCTCTGTTTTAATCTTTGCCTCTCCCTTCCCTGCCAAGGGTATTCTTTTTCCTCATTTAAAGAAGGAGTGAAGCATTCACATTTTGATCATCCGTCTTGAGTTTCGTTTGTTCTAGGGATCTAGCGTAATTCAAGCATTTGGGCTAATAGCCACTTATCAATGAGTGCATACCATGTATGTCTTTCTGCGATTGGGTTAGCTCACTCAGGATGATATTTTCCAGTTCCAACCATTTGCCTACGAATTTCATAAACTCGTTGTTTTTGATAGCTGAGTAATATTCCATTGTGTAGATGTACCACATTTTCTGTATCCATTCCTCTGTTGAAGGGCATCTGGGTTCTTTCCATTTTCTGGCTATTATAAATAAGGCTGCGATGAACAAAGTGGAGCACGTGTCTCTTTTATATGTTGAGGCATCTTTTGGGTATATGCCCAAGAGAGGTATAGCTGGATCCTCAGGCAGTTCAATGTCCAATTTTCTGAGGAACCTCCAGACTGATTTCCAGAATGGTTTTACCAGTCTGCAATCCCACCAACAATGGAGGAGTGTTCCTCTTTCTCCACATCCTCGCCAGCATCTGCTGTCACCTGAGTTTTTGATCTTAGCCAATCGCACTGGTGTGAGGTGAAATCTCAGGGTTGTTTTGATTTGCATTTCCCTTATGACTAAAGATGTTGAACATTTCTTTAGGTGTTTCTCAGCCATTCGGCATTCCTCAGCTGTGAATTCTTTGTTTAGCTCTGAACCCCATTTTTTAATAGGGTTATTTGTTTCCCTGTGGTCTAACTTCTTGAGTTCTTTGTATATTTTGGATATAAGGCCTCTATCTGTTGTAGGATTGGTAAAGATCTTTTCCCAATCTGTTGGTTGCCGTTTTGTCCTAACCACAGTGTCCTTTGCCTTACAGAAGCTTTGCAGTTTTATGAGATCCCATTTGTCGATTCTTGATCTTAGAGCATAAGCCATTGGTGTTTTGTTCAGGAAATTTTTTCCAGTGCCCATGTGTTCCAGATGCTTCCCTAGTTTTTCTTCTATTAGTTTGAGTGTGTCTGGTTTGATGTGGAGGTCCTTGATCCACTTGGACTTAAGCTTTGTACAGGGTGATAGGCATGGATCGATCTGCATTCTTCTACATGTTGCCCTCCAGTTGAACCAGCACCATTTGCTGAAAATGCTATCTTTTTTCCATTGGATGGTTTTGGCTCCTTTGTCAAAAATCAAGTGACCATAGGTGTGTGGGTTCATTTCTGGGTCTTCAATTCTATTCCATTGGTCTATCTGTCTGTCTCTGTACCAATACCATGCAGTTTTTATCACTATTGCTCTGTAATACTGCTTGAGTTCAGGGATAGTGATTCCCCCTGAAGTCCTTTTATTGTTGAGGATAGCTTTAGCTATCCTGGGTTTTTTGTTATTCCAGATGAATTTGCAAATTGTTCTGTCTAACTCTTTGAAGAATTGGATTGGTATTTTGATGGGGATTGCATTGAATCTGTAGATTGCTTTTGGTAAAATGGCCATTTTTACTATATTAATCCTGCCAATCCATGAGCATGGGAGATCTTTCCATCTTCTGAGGTCTTCTTCAATTTCTTTCCTCAGTGTCTTGAAGTTCTTATTGTACAGATCTTTTACTTGCTTGGTTAAAGTCACACCGAGGTACTTTATATTATTTGGGTCTATTATGAAGGGTGTCGTTTCCCTAATTTCTTTCTCGGCTTGTTTCTCTTTTGTATAGAGGAAGGCAACTGATTTATTTGAGTTAATTTTATACCCAGCCACTTTGCTGAAGTTGTTTATCAGCTTTAGTAGTTCTCTGGTGGAACTTTTAGGATCACTTAAATATACTATCATGTCATCTGCAAATAGTGATATTTTGACCTCTTCTTTTCCAATCTGTATCCCTTTGATCTCCTTTTGTTGTCTGATTGCTCTGGCTAGAACTTCAAGAACTATATTGAATAAGTAGGGAGAGAGTGGGCAGCCTTGTCTAGTCCCTGATTTTAGTGGGATTGCTTCAAGTTTCTCTCCATTTAGTTTAATGTTAGCAACTGGTTTGCTGTATATGGCTTTTACTATGTTTAGGTATGGGCCTTGAATTCCTATTCTTTCCAGGACTTTTATCATGAAGGGGTGTTGAATTTTGTCAAATGCTTTCTCAGCATCTAATGAAATGATCATGTGGTTCTGTTCTTTCAGTTTGTTTATATAATGGATCACGTTGATGGTTTTCCGTATATTAAACCATCCCTGCATGCCTGGGATGAAGCCTACTTGATCATGGTGGATGATTGTTTTGATGTGCTCTTGAATTCGGTTTGCCAGAATTTTATTGAGTATTTTTGCGTCGATATTCATAAGGGAAATTGGTCTGAAGTTCTCTTTCTTTGTTGTGTCTTTGTGTGGTTTAGGTATAAGAGTAATTGTGGCTTCGTAGAAGGAATTCGGTAGTGCTCCATCTGTTTCAATTTTGTGGAATAGTTTGGATAATATTGGTATGAGGTCTTCTATGAAGGTTTGATAGAATTCTGCACTAAACCCGTCTGGACCTGGGCTCTTTTTGGTTGGGAGACCTTTAATGACTGCTTCTATTTCCTTAGGAGTTATGGGGTTGTTTAACTGGTTTATCTGTTCCTGATTTAACTTTGATACCTGGTACCTGTCTAGGAAATTGTCCATTTCCTGAAGATTTTCAAATTTTTTTGAATATAGGTTTCTATAGTAAGATCTGATGATTTTTTGAATTTCCTCTGAATCTGTAGTTATGTCTCCCTTTTCATTTCTGATTTTGTTAATTTGGACACACTCTCTGTGTCCTGTCGTTAGTCTGGCTAAGGGTTTATCTATCTTGTTGATTTTCTCAAAGAACCAACTTTTGGTTCTGTTGATTCTTTCTATGGCCCTTTTTGTTTCTACTTGGTTGATTTCAGCTCTGAGTTTGATTATTTCCTGCCTTCTACTCCTCCTGGGTGTATTTGCTTCTTTTTGTTCTAGAGCTTTTAGGTGTGCTGTCAAGCTGCTGACATATGCTCTTTCCTGTTTCTTTCTGCAGGCACTCAGCGCTATGAGTTTTCCTCTTAGCACAGCTTTCATTGTGTCCCATAAGTTTGAGTATGTTGTATCTTCATTTTCATTAAATTCTAAAAAGTTTTTAATTTCTTTCTTTATTTCTTCCTTGACCAGGTTATCATTGAGTAGAGCATTGTTCAATTTCCACGTATATGTGGGCATTCTTCCCTTATTGTTATTGAAGACCAGTTTTAGGCCGTGGTGGTCCGATAGCACGCATGGGATTATTTCTATCTTTCTGTACCTGTTGAGGCCCGTTTTTTGACCAATTATATGGTCAATTTTGGAGAAAGTACCATGAGGAGCTGAGAAGAAGGTATATCCTTTTGCTTTAGGATAGAATGTTCTATAAATATCCGTTAAGTCCATTTGGCTCATGACTTCTCTTAGTCTGTCTACATCACTGTTTAATTTCTGTTTCCATGATCTGTCCATTGATGAGAATGGGGTGTTGAAATCTCCCACTATTATTGTGTGAGGTGCAATGTGTGTTTTGAGCTTTAGTAAGGTTTCTTTTACGTATGTAGGTGCCCTTTTATTTGGGGCACAGATATTTAGGATTGAGAGTTCATCTTGGTTGATTTTTCCTTTGATGAATATGAAGTGTCCTTCCTTATCTTTTTTGATGACTTTTAGTTGGAAATTGATTTTATTTGATATTAGAATGGCTACTCCAGCTTGCTTCTTCTGACCATTTGCTTGGAAAGTTGTTTTCCAGCCTTTCACTCTGAGGTAGTGTCTGTCTTTGTCTCTGAGGTGTGTTTCCTGTAGGCAGCAGAAAGCAGGGTCCTCGTTGCGTATCCAGTTTGTTAATCTATGTCTTTTTATTGGGGAGTTGAGGCCATTGATATTGAGAGATATTAAGGAATAGTGATTATTGCTTCCCGTTATATTCATATTTGGATGTGAGGTTATGTTTGTGTGCTTTCATTCTCTTTGTTTTGTTGCCAAGGCGATTAGTTTCTTGCTTCTTCTAGGGTATAGCTTGCCTCCTTATGTTGGGCTTTACCATTTATTATCCTTTGTAGTGCTGGATTTGTAGAAAGATATTGTGTAAATTTGGTTTTGTCATGGAATATCTTGGTTTCTCCATCAATGTTAATTGAGAGTTTTGCAGGATACAGTAACCTGGGCTGGCATTTGTGGTCTCTTAGGGTCTGTATAATATCAGTCCAGGATCTTCTGGCCTTCATAGTTTCTGGCGAGAAGTCTGGTGTGATTCTGATAGGTCTCCCTTTATATGTTACTTGACCTTTTTCCCTTACTGCTTTTAATATTCTTTCTTTATTTTGGGCGTTTGGTGTTTTGACAATTATGTGACGGGAGGTGTTTCTTTTCTGGTCCAATCTATTTGGAGTTCTGTATGCTTCTTGTATGTCTATGGGTATCTCTTTTTTTAGGTTAGGGAAGTTTTCTTCTATGATTTTGTTGAAGATATTTACTGGTCCTTTGAGCTGGGAGTCTTCACTCTCTTCTATACCTATTATCTGTAGGTTTGATCTTCTCATTGAGTCCTGGATTTCCTGTATGTTTTGGACCAGTAGCTTTTTCCGCTTTACATTATCTTTGACAGTTGAGTCAATGATTTCTATGGAATCTTCTGCTCCTGAGATTCTCTCTTCCATCTCTTGTATTCTGTTGGTGAAGCTTGTATCTACAGCTCCTTGTCTCTTCTTTTGGTTTTCTATATCCAGGGTTGTTTCCATGTGTTCTTTCTTGATTGCTTCTATTTCCATTTTTAATTCCTTCAACTGTTTGATTGTGTTTTCCTGGAATTCTTTCAGGGATTTTTGCGATTCCTCTGTGTAGGCTTTTACTTGTTTATTAATGTTTTCCTGTGCTTCCCTAAGTGTGTTCATGTCTTTCTTGAAGTCCTCCAGCATCATGATCAAATATGATTTTGAAACTAGATCTTGCTTTTCTGGTGTGTTTGGATATTCCATGTTTGTTTTGGTGGGAGAATTGGGCTCCGATGATGGCATGTAGTCTTGGTTTCTGTTGCTTGGGTTCCTGCGCTTGCCTCTCGCCATCAGATTATCTCTAGTGTTACTTTGTTCTGCTATTTCTGACAGTGGCTAGACTGTCCTATAAGCCTGTGTGTCAGGAGTACTGTAGACCTGTTTTCCTCTCTTTCAGTCAGTTATGGGGACAGAGTGTTCTGCTTTCGGGTGTGTAGTTTTTCCTCTCTACAGGTCTTCAGCTGTTCCTGTGGGCCTGTGTCTTGAGTTCACCAGGCAGCTTTCTTGCAGCAGAAAATTTGGTCTTACCTGTGGTCCCGAGGCTCAGGTTCTCTCGTGGGGTGCTGCCCAGGGGCTCTCTGCAGCGGCAGCAACCAGGAAGACCTGTGCCGCCCCTTCTGGGAGCTTCAGTGCACCAGGGTTCCAGATGGTCTTTGGCTTTTTCCTCTGGTGTCCGAGATGTGTGTGCAGGGAGCAGTCTCTTCTGGTTTCCCAGGCTTGTCTGCCTCTCTGAAGGTTTAGCTCTCCCTCCCACGGGATTTGGGTGCAGAGAACTGTTTATCCGGTCTGTTTCTTTCAGGTTCCGGCGGTGTCTCTGGCAGGGGTCCTGCCGCTCCTGGGCCCTCCCCCACGGGAGCCCAGAGGCCTTATACAGTTTCCTCTTGGGCCAGGGATGTGGGCAGGGGTGAGCAGTGTTGGTGGTCTCTTCTGCTCTGCAGCCTCAGGAGTGCCCACCTGACCAGGCGGTTGGGTCTCTCTCTCACCGGGTCTGGGAGCAGAGAGCTGCTGCGGGCCGGGATCTGCGGGTGTGGGACTCGCTAGTACCTGTTTTATTCATATAGATAAATGTCCCATTTTTCTCCTGAGTAATTTATTAGTTTCTTGTTGCTGTGATAAAATCCTTAACCAAAGCAACATAAGGAAAAGTTTATTGTAACTTACTGTTCAAGGGTAGTTACGCATATCACGGCAGAGAAATCATAATGATGGGAGCTTGAGGCAGCTAGTCTCCTGTGCCTTTAGGGAGCAGTACAGTGGTGATCAACTTTCTCTTTTTTACTCAGTCTAGGATCTCAATCTAAGCCTGGTGCTGGCCCACGTTAAGGGTGGGTCTTCTTATATCAATTAACCTAATCTAGACAGTCCACCATAGGTATGTCCAGAGGTTTATGCCCATCGTGATTCTAAATCCCATCAGATTGACAATTAAGATCAGCATTAGGGGCCTGGAGAAAGCCATTCAGATCGCTTACTGCTCATGCAGAGGATCAGAGTGTGGTTGTCAGCACACACATCGGGTGGCTCACAACGACTTGAAATTCCAGCGTCAGGGGGAACTGGACTCCTGTCCTCTGCAGGAACATGCACTCATGTGCATATAACCCCATCCCTCCATAATTTAAAATAATAAAGATGTTTAAAAATGATTAATGTTATAAGTAGTTCTTCATTCCTTTTATAGTGTAGATGCCATTTCTTTGTTATATGTGCTATAAATATCTTTTTCTATTCTTTGCTCTCTAAATAAAATTTTGTTCATATTTTTTTACACATTCCCCTTTAAGTTTCTTTGTATGTAGAAAAATTGATTTCTGCCTTCAATTCTACCTAACAATTTCTTTCCTTTATTAGAATCAGAATTTCTTTAGTATTGTTTTCTTCAATTGTCTTAAAAATAGAGTTTTCAGTATTCAAATTTAATATACTTACAATTGACTTTTATATATAGAATAAGGGGATTTGTGGTTTGCTGTTGGAAAGTTATTTCATCTCTCTGTTTGTTGGATGAGCCATTTTTGATGTCTGATATATGTGTTTGCCTTCTCCATTACAAATGACATTTTTAATTTCCCTCTATGTTCTCTTTTTTCTATTTTACTCATCTATTGGTATACCAATAACGAGTAATTTTTTAGTGTTTTAATTATAGTCTTTGCATTATGAGTCATTTGTAAGCCACATGTCTTGGTTTCTCTTTCTCAGAATTGCATTGGACCTTTGCTCTTCCATTTATGACATAAAAGCAGGTTTTGTTTTGTTTTTTATTCTCTGGGGGGGGGGAAATCAAGGATTTTGATTGACTTTGCATTGAAATTTATTTGATTATTTAATTGTGTGTGTGTGTGTGTGTGTGTGTGTGTGTGTGTGTGTGTGATGGGGGAGGGCATGTGTGTGGATGTCAGAGGCTAGCGTTGTTCAGGAGTGGCTTCTCACTGTCCACCTTGTGGCTTCTTTGGCTGCATGTTGTGTTCTAGATTAGCTTTCAGCACTCTGGTATTAAAGGTGTACACACTGCATTTGCCTTTTTTATGTGGGGTCCCAGGATGAAACTTGGGTGGTTAGGTTTGAATGACTAGCACTTTATCCATTGGGCCATCTTCCCAGTTCTGAGTTCTTATATTTATATTCTTTCCTGTAGAGACCTAGCAGCTGGGCCTGCAGGATGCCTCAGCAGGTAGGGTTCTGCTGCCAAGCCTGCAGCCTGAGCTGTGTCCCTGGGACCTTCATGGTAGAAGGAGAGAACTAGTTCTTCTTCTTTGTGTATCTTAGATTTATTTATTTTTAAATTAAATTAATTTATTTATTTGCTTTACATCCCAATATCAGCCCCTGTTCTCCTCCCAGTATCCCCTCACATAGATGCTACCCCCATTCCACCTTTCCCTTCTCCTTTGAAGAGGAGGAGTTCCCCTCTGGGTATTCCCTCTCCACTCTCTCTCTACCCACACACATCAAGTCACTGCAGGACTAGGTAGGTGCATCCTCTCCTACTGAGGCCAGACGAGGTTGTCCATTTAGGGGAACGGGATCCACAGGCAGGCAGGAAGGCAGCAGACTCAGTGACAGCCCCAGTTACAGTTGTTGGGGGACTCGAGTAAAGATCAAGCTGCAACATCTGCTACATATGTGCAGGGGACCTAGGTCCAGCCTGTGCTTGCTCTTCAGTTGGCGATTCAGTCTCTGAAAGCCCCAAGGGTTGAGGTTAGTTGACTCTGTTGGTCTTCCAGGGAAGCCCTGTCCTCTTTGGGTCCCTCAATCCTTACCCCAACCCTTCTTTAAGACTCCTTGAGCTCCATCTAAGTGTGTGAGTTTCTGCATCTTTCCATTGGCTGCTGGGTGGAACCTCTCAGAGGACACTTCTGCTAGGGTCCTGTCTGCAAGCCTAATGGAGTATCATTAATAGTGTCAAAGATTGGTTTTTTGCCCATGAGATGGGTCTCAATTTGGGGCAGTCATTGGTTGGCCATTCCCTCAGTCTCTGCTCTGTCTTTGTCCCCAACACATCTTGTAGGTAGGACACATTTTGGGTCTAAGGCTTTGTGGTGGACGGGTTGCTGTCCTTATCCTTCCCTTGGGGAGTCCTTCTACTTCAGGACCCATATCCCCCACTGCTAAGACTCTCAGCTAGAGTCACCTCCACAGACTCCCTGGGTCGTTGTGACCCCATCTCAGGTCTCTGGCACATCCTCTGACTTCCCTTCTCTTTCCCGTTCTCTCTACATTTAATCCCCACCTCCCCTCCTACTCATCTCCACCTGTTCCCCATCCCGTCTCCCACCCAGATCCTCCATCCATAGACCTCTGCTATTACTTTGTTTCCCTTTCTGATAACCAGTTCTTAAAAGTTGTCCTCTGACCTCTACATGCATACCATGACATGCTGACACTCTATCCCATGGGAATACACAAAATAAAAAGAAAATTAATTTAAAAAACTTAAGATTGATAGCTATAGACTGTACATTCATTTTTTTCTATCTATGTCTATAGTTATTTAGCTGTGTCCTAAGTCATAGCCTAACAGAGTTTTTCTGTGGGGTTATATTTTTATAACCCCACAGAAACCTAAAGAAGTAAATTACTGTAGCCTTAATTTTATAAGATATTATCAACCTTTCCCAAACTTCTATACAATTTCCCAGTCAGATTTTACATTCCTGTGCCTTTATATATTTTTTCTAACACTTTTTTAAAAATTATAGTTATCCCAGTGTGTTGAAATATAATTTTGATATACATTTCTATAATGGCAAAGGCTGTCTGACATCTTTATGTATCTATTGATTTTTTTTTTTTTGGAGAAATGATCAGTCTAATCCTCTTGTTCATTCTAATTGACATATTTATCAGAGTCTTTTTTTAAAGATTTATTTATTTTGTTTATATGTGAGTACACTGTAGTTGTCTTCAGACACATCAGAAGAGAGCATCCCATTACAGATGGCTGTGAGCCACCATGTGGTTGCTGGGAATTGAACTCAGGACCTCTGGAAGAGCAGTCAGTGCTCTTAACCACTGTCACAGAGTGATGATGTCACAGAATTCGTTATACAGTCTGCATTCAGTACCCTTATTAGATATTACATTAGTTTTAATTTCATCTTTGATGCTTTATGTTTTTAGTCTGATTGTCATATCATTTTTTAAAAAGATTTATTTATTTATGTATTTGAGTACACTGTAGCTGTCTTCAGACACACCAGAAGACAGTATTGGATTCCGTGACAGATGGTTGTGAGCCACCATGTGGTTGCTGGGAATTGAACTCAGGATCTCTGGAAAAGCAGTCAGTGCTCTTAACCACTGAGCCATCTCTCCAGCCCTGTCATATCTTTTTTTTTTTTTTGGTTCTTTTTTTCGGAGCTGGGGACCAAACCCCAGGGCCTTGCGCTTCCTAGGCAAGCGCTCTACCATTGAGCTAAATCCCCAACCCCCTGTCATATCGTTTTTATACTGTTTTTCTTCCTCTGCATTTATTTTTCTTTCAATCTGAAGATTGACATTACTATAGTTAGGAACATTTTCAACCTCCTTTTTAAAAAATGCTGCTCCATGCCCCTTAATTCTCGCATTCTAGAGTTAACTGGTGAGCATAATGTTGACTCCCTTTCCTGTTTGCTATAATATTCAGTGTTCTTGTCATTTTGCTGCTTTCATTACTTCTAGTTTTATTTTAAAAATCATTTTACTGTAATGACTTAACCCCTCCTGTGTACACACACATGCACACACCAAAAGTAACAGCATGTGCCTCCCCAAATCCTACCCACACAACTAGATTAAGGTGGCCACTCAATCCTAGCCTCAAATGGCAGCTACACCATCTACTGGAAGTCTAGGAGGCTCGAGTGAAACAGTGTCTTCTGGCTATGAAATGACCACTATTATATATGAAATAAACTAGACTACACTTTTAATGCTTTATTCAGAAGAATGTGCTTGATGATACACCCAACAACATAATGCTACTTCAGTAAGAATTTTTCTCAATTTGAAATATGTTTTACTTTTTTATGATGAAAGAATGTATGTCTAGAATTAGGCAGCTAGACTTGGTTTAGATGATCTAGATGGTTTAGAGATGGATTTGATGCAGTGTGTTGTTTTGTAATGTTCCCTGGCTGCCTCAGGACTCAGGCTGGTTTGTTTCTCCTGGTACTGCTCATCAAAGGGAGCTTCAGTGTCAGGCCCAGATGGTGGGCAACATGCACATTTTCTCCTGTTCTTCCTGTGTTTTGGCTTTTGAGATGACGTCTCCTTATATAGCCAGGGATGACCTACCTTGAACTTACAGTTCAGACAGACCCTCCATCCTGACCCCCAGGAAGCTGGGGTTTAGATGGGAACCATGCCCGGCTGTGGCTGTGGGTGCCTTTCAGCACTGCTCCATGGCTTGGCTTTCAAAGCCTTGCTGTTGTTTGTTTTTGTTGTTTTGTTTGTTTTTGTTTGTCATGAGGAGAGTCAGGAATTTATTTCTTTCCTTTCAATGCCATCTTCGGATCTTTTTCTGTGCTTGAGAGGGAATCCAGGACCTTGGTAGATAAGAAGCTGTATCTTCTATCATAAAGGCCTCATTTTTAAAAAATAAAATTTCATTTAGAGTAAAAATATTGTCTTCTCACTTTGGTATTTCAGTAGTTCCAAGTGTTTCCTGGCACACAGTCCGTGCTCATTGTATTTATAAAATGGAGATTGCAGGTAAAATGATAGGATGGTTTAACACATAACATTCTAAGTGATTTGTTATTTCAGAATGGTCAAATAATTAAAAAAATTGTCGCAGTGCTCAGCACAGTACTGAACACGTTTTCTCAGCATACATTGCCTGTTGATGTCCTAAGGCTTGACTTGAAGAATCTTTATAATGTGTATGGTAGACTGTAGGTGGTCCTGTTGCTCAGCACACCACTGAAGACTTGATTTCTTGACCTCTGTTCCTCCCAGGCTTGCTTCCCTTGGCACTCCACTAAGGCTTTTAAATTAAACAGTGTGCTCAGAAAGTTCCAGTAGTGGGAATGACTTGATTCTTTGATAGTGAGTGACAGGAATGTCCATAATCTTATCTTTTAATGTTGAACTTTAAATTTGGAAAAGGGTTTCTGTCCCAAATAAGAAAGATACCACCCCACGTTGAGGGTCAATATCTCTTTATTTTTCTTTTTTATTATATTTTTATTATTTCAAACAATTTTTTTTAGATTATACTGAATGCAGGTTTATTGGAAGCTGCTCTTGGCTGGGCAAGTTCAGTGGCCCCAAGGAAGGAGGCCAGGGAAGTCTCCATGGGATGGGAAAGAGGAGAGAGAGGGAAGAGAAAGAAAGAGTGCACACACAGAGAAGAGAAAGAGAAGCTTAAAGTAATTTTAAAATATATTTTGATCATATTCCTCACCTCCCCCCCAGTCCTTCTAGATCAGTTGTTCTCAAACTTCTTGATGTTGTGACCCTTTATATAGTTTCTCATGTGATGACCCCAACCATAAAATGATTTTTGTTGCTTCCTCATAACTATAATTTTGCTACTGTTAAGAATTATATTGTAAATATCAAATGTTTTCCAATGGTCTTCGGCAACCCCTGTGAAAAGGTTGCGTGACCTCTCCACCAACTCCCCCAAGGGTTTATGACCCACCTGTTGAGAACCACTGTTCTAGATCCTCTTCTTCCTGCACACCCAACTTTAAGTTCCCTAATGCAAATTTAAAAAGAGTAGATGCACTAGTTACTTGCTATGCTAATCTCTTGTTTCCTGGTTGGTGGAACTGTTTGGATAAGATTTAGAAGGTGTGGCCCTAGAAGAGGAGGAGTGTCATTTGGGACTGGCTTTGAGGTTTCAGAAACTCACTTTGTTCCCAGTTAGTACCTTCTCTCCCTTCAACTTGCAGAACAAGATGTAAGCTCTCAGCTTTTCCTGCCACTACACTTTTGCTTTGCCACCAGGGACCCTAAGCCTCTAGAACTGTAAGCTCCAAATTAAACACTTCTTTTATAAGTTGTCTTCCTTGATCAAGTTGTCTAATCACAAGTATTGAAAAGAAATTATCTATGAAGGGATGTCATGGCAGGAAACTGGAGGCAGGAACTGAGTCAGAGGCCGTGGAAGAACATTATTTTCTTACTCCCTGTGGTTTGCCCTCTAGCCTTTCACCCCTAGTTTATCAATCAAGAAAATGACCCATACAGGCCAGTGTGATGGAGGCATTTTTCTTAGTTGAGTTTCTCTGCTCTCAGCTATCTCTAGCTGTGCCAAGTCAACAAAACACTAGCCACACAGATGGTCTTCCGAATTTAAAGGCAGAGTATGTGTCCTGCCAGGAATATTACAAAAATATTTCTGGCTACAATTCAGGAAATCTTACCTGTTTACTGCTACAAAGAAATGATTCAGTGATATAAATCTGTGAAATGAATCTTAGTCTTTTGAGAACAAAACTCTTTAAAACTAAATTGATCTTGGTATAAGAGAGGTTAAAGATGAATATAAAACTTTGCTATTAGGCAAGGTAACCACATATTAGTTAGACATATTTCTGTTTCAGTAATAATCTCTTACAGGAGAAAGCAAGGCACTCATGGGAGTAAAAGGTAAGGAATGCAGTCAAGAATGCTTCTAAAGCTCTCATATCTTTTTTTCCTTGTAGCATATTTTAGAGTGCACTTTAAGGCCAATACTATGTATAATTTGACCAGTTATATAAAATGAATAGTAAAATATTATAAGAACTAGCCTGCTGATTAGTATTCTTTTTCTGTTGTTTGTCCTTAGGGTTTTGACCCACCACATCAAAGTGACACAAGAACTATTTACATAGCCAACAGATTTCCTCAGAATGGCCTTTACACACCTCAGAAATTTATAGATAACCGGATCATTTCATCTAAGGTAAGAATAAACAATTTTGGGGATTTAGCTCAGTGGTAGAGCGCTTCCCTAGCAAGCGCAAGGCCCTCGGTTCGGTCCCCAGCTCTGAAAAAAAAAAGAAAGAAAGAAAGAAAAAAAAAAGGATAAACAATTTTATTATTAAACTGTTGTTAAGAGCTTGGGATATATTTGTAAAATAGCTCATTTGGTAGAATTACCTGCCATGTACAAAGCTGAGTTCAGTCTTCAGCACCACAGAACATCTTGAGCGTTATGGTGCGTGCCTCTAACCTCAGCACGCACTCTGAAGGTGAAGGCCACCTTTAGTACATACCAAAGTTGAGGCCAGCCTGGTATACATGATACAGTGGTTAGTCCTGGTATATATGATGATACAGTGGTTAGTCCTGGTATATATGATGATACAGTGGTTAGTCCTGGTATATATGATGATACAGTAGTTTGTCCTGGTATATATGATGATACAGTGGTTAGTCCTGGTATATATGATGATACAGTGGTTAGTCCTGGTATATATGATGATACAGTGGTTAGTCCTGGTATATATGATGATACAGTGGTTAGTCCTGGTATATATGATGATACAGTGGTTAGTCCTGGTATACACGATACAGTGGTTAGTCCTGGTATATATGATGATACAGTGGTTAGTCCTGGTATATATGATGATTCAGTCGTTAGTCCTGGTATATATGATGATACAGTAGTTAGTCCTGGTATATATGATACAGTGGTTAGTCCTGGTATATATGATACAGTGGTTAGTCCTGGTATATATGATGATACAGTGGTTAGTCCTGGTATATATGATACAGTGGTTAGTCCTGGTATATATGATACAGTGGTTAGTCCTGGTATATATGATGATACAGTAGTTAGTCCTGGTATATATGATACAGTGGTTAGTCCTGGTATATATGATGATACAGTGGTTAGTCCTGGTATATATGATGATACAGTAGTTAGTCCTGGTATATATGATGATACAGTGGTTAGTCCTGGTATATATGATGATACAGTGGTTAGTCCTGGTATATATGATGATACAGTGGTTAGTCCTGGTATATATGATGATACAGTGGTTAGTCCTGGTATATATGATGATACAGTAGTTAGTCCTGGTATATATGATACAGTGGTTAGTCCCAAATAAACAAACAAAATGGGAGATTTGTAACATTTTAAAAATGATTGACTGAATGTGTGCACGTATATATGTATACTTTTAAAAAGCCAAGAAGCGGAAGGTTGACAGATAAATCTTACCCAACATGCTGTGTGAAAGAAAGAGGCTGTTAATTGCTCCCAGGTAACGACTTTCTCCAGCTGTGACTGAGCTGTGGCGGCTGTCTGCTGAGCCTGTTTCTTCTCATTTTATGTCATTTCATCTTTGCAACAACCTATGTGCAATAACTATTAAATCTTGTTTACAAAATGCTATATTTATATTATCATGGTTCTTTGATTCCAGTGCTTGGAAATTGAATAATTTTCTCAAAATTGTAAGTGGCTTGGTTAGAGTTGAACTCTTTTCTATGTGATTTTAAAGCCTCCTTGTCCCATTATCTAGACTTTAAAATTAGTGTAAGGTACTACTCCATTCTTACTTATTTTTCCCTTTGGCTCTGGAAGAAGTCATGTGTGTTAAAGCAGAGGGTTATAGAGCAGTGCTGTGCAGTTCATTTCTCTTTCATGATAGAAGTGAGTTGCATGTTCGGTAAGATAGCTCATAGCATGTAGGACTGTTGCAGCCTTGGAAATATGGCTGGTACAACTGAAGAACTGAACATTTGAAAATTATTTTAATTCAAATGTCAGAACTCTATGTGACTAGTGACTCCCTTACTAAATAGTGCTTTTATTAAGGATGTGAATCAGAAAGACTGAGGGTAAAGTTCTTACCCAGACCTGGCACTCACGTGTAGGGTACCACAGGAAACCTGTGTATGCGCTTGCCCTGCCTTCCAGAGACACTGATACTTTCCCTGGGATACTGATCTCATCTTTCCTCAGATGCCACCTTAGCTTATCAGTCCCTTTGCCCTACTCTCTCCCCTTTCTTCTGTCACATTATTTCTCCATGTAACTGATCCACTGATGGCGGGCGCTAAAGGAACTTGCTCCAGCTCTCATATATTTTGGATGCCGTATAGGTTTAAAAACAAGTTTAAAGTCTAATTCTTTTATTTAAGATATAATTTTATCATTCCCCCTTTCTGTTTCTCTCTCCAACTCCTCTAACGTCCCACCCCCAACCTTCATTCCCTCTCAGATCTGCAAGCTCTTATTCTCTGTTATTTCTACGTAGGTAAGTGACAGCTTGCTGAGCTCTTTAGTGTCTCTTGCATGTTTATGGTGTCAGGGTTGACCCCTGGGGAAGACTAGCTCTATCGCTCCTTGCTTAGTTACTGGCCGCTGTCTAGGAGTAAGGCACACTGGGAGTCCTCCTTCCCTGTAAGCCTGGGTTTTGTTTTATCCTTGCTGTGGTCTTGTTTAGGCATTGCTGAGGTCATACTTGCCTGTCACAATCTCACAGCTCATTTTCTGGTTCTGTGGCTCTTACATCCTCTCTAATCCCTTTTCTTTGACACTTGTCTTGCCTTAGGTGTAGGAAATGTGTTGTAGATAAGTTCATGGGGTGTGGGAACCCCACAGTCCGTTCTACATTTGGAGCAGCTGCGGCCTTCTGCAGCAATCTCTGTCTATTGCAGAGAGACGCTTTCTTGATGATGCATAAGAGCTGCACTCACTCATGAATACAAAGAAATAATTGAGGATACAGTTAGGAGTTGTGCTGGTTTATTAACGTGATGTATTGGGCTGGACTATAAGATCCATGACCTCTTTAGCCCTGGGTAGCTGGCTACAGTTTCAGTACCAAGCATGGTTTCCTACCTGTTGAGTGGGCCTTAACATTCAATAAGAGAGGTGTTGGTTACTACCAGAATGTGAGTGCCACTGATGCAGATACAGATTTATCACTGATGAAGATACTTTAGGAATATCTTACCATGCTGATCATTGTTGTAGCTCACAGGCATCGCAGTGGAGTGGGATGGCTGGTTGTCCCTCTGTTGGCAGCTTGCTTAGCACCTTCCAGTACTGTGAAAGCTAATCTTCCAGGAGGAGGCTTTCAGATCAGAGCTAAAACTAAGATTTAAGGTTCTTATCTGTAGAACTTCACATAAAACATCAGTCAGATTCACATTTTGGCGGGTGTTGGAGACCAAGAGTCCTGGAAAGTGTTGCCATTAAATAAGTGCCTTTATATGGCTGTGTTATATGCAGTTTAATGTTTTTGTCCAGAGTTTCAGAAATGTAGGTGTTTAAATAAGTACTCTCCTAAGCCATTTTAGCATAAGTAAGTTTCCTTCTATGGCTTTCCTACTTTATTGTGTCTGTTTCCAGACCCTGTAACTGACTGTGTTGCTGCACTCACACAGGGAACTCTTTCCCACTGAACCTTTGCTGGGTTGCATGCTTCCACACTGGTGCTTAAGTGTGAGAATTTGAAGATGTTTAGGTCATGTCAAGAGCATAGATGGTTGCTGACTCTCTTCTCTCATGCTGCAGTGAGGCTGGCACCATGGTGGGCTTTTTAAAACTTCTGTATTATTGTTCTCTGACACATTTTCTACAAAACTACAAGGAGCTTTGCCGTTTGTTTTACATGTTTGTTTATATATTTTATCTTTAACTACAACTATTAATCTCTTTGCTTTGCCTCTAAGCTTCTTAGTGTATCTGACATGTTGTAAATCTTTCTTGTTTGCTTTTCTTTTCTTTTTTTTCCCCGGACAGTGACTCATTAGGTAGCCCTGGCTGTCCGGGATCTCACTGTGTAGACCATGCAGGGCTCCATCTCACAGAAATCTGCCTGCCTCTGATGCCGGGCCTAAAGCAGTAGTTCTCAACCTTCCCAAGCTGAGACCTTTTAATACAGTTCCTCATGTCGTGGTGACTCCCAACCATAAAATTATTTTTGTTGCTACTTCATAACTGTAGTTCTGCTACTGTTAGAAATCATAATGTAAATGTCCGATATTCAACCCATATGAAAAGGTCATGTGACCCCCAAAGGGGTCATGACTCACAAGTTGAGCACCACTTACTTACCTGAAGGTATGTGCCACTATGCCCAGTTTAGATAATCTTATATCTTAATTCAATGACCATATTCACCTTATATTAAATTTAAACTTCCTTGAAAAGGTCAGTTATAAAGTAATACATGACCATAGAGAGGTTTTTACTGATTCTGTTCTCTTACCCACTATTATATAATAGTTAAGATAACTTTAAAGCTCAATAAATTATTTTTTAAAGTATTTTCACACTGAATAGTATGTTCCTCCCCTCTCTATGGTAGGATATGTACAGATTGATTTATTCAATATGTTAATGTCTATATATTAGAAAACATGAAAATAATATTTTGTTAGTAGTAAGTTGCTTTGTATGTGAAATTTTTTTTCTTTTTTTTTTTTTTTCTTTTTTCTTTTTTTCAGAGCTGGGGACCGAACCCAGGGCCTTGCGCTTGCTAGGCAAGCGCTCTACCACTGAGCTAAATCCCCAACCCCTGTATGTGAAATTTTTATCCTCAGCTTCCCTTGTTTTTATGAGCTTTATGAGGTAGCCAAAGGAAATCTGTTTTTTTTTTCTTTCTTTTTTTTTTTTTTTCCGGAGCTGGGGACCGAACCCAGGGCCTTGCAGTTGCTAGGCAAGTGCTCTACCACTGAGCTAAATCCCCAACCTGGAAATCTGTTTTTTAAAACCAGTTTTTATGGGACTGGGGAGATGGCTCAGAGGTAAAGAGCATTTAATGCTCATACAAAGGACCTGGTTTCAGTATCCAACATCCACATGGCAGCTTTCAACCGTCTGCAACTCCAGTTCTGTGGTATATAATATGTTCTGTACTCCACAGGTAACACACACACACACACACACACACACACACACACACACACACACACTTTTACACACACTTTTACACACACATTTTCAAAGGGTTTATTATTATTTGTGTGTGTCTGTGTGAGTAGTGAGTATAGGTCAGTGAGTGTGAGTGTCTGGGGAAGTCTGAGGATTCAGAGCATCCTAGAGCTGGAGTTACAGGCAGTTTCAAGCCACCATCTTGGGTGCTGAGAATTGAATTTGAGTCCTTTGTCAGAGCAGTCTGTACACTTAACTATGGAACCATTTTCCCATTTCTCTTGAAAGCAAATATCTTGAAACCATTTACCTTACTGCCAATTTATAGAATTGTTTTCTTTAAAATTACAGAGAGAAAAATATTGTTGGTATCATAAACTAAATAGGTGTTTGTTGATTCTTCTTTTCTCTTTTTTCCTAGTATACTGTATGGAATTTTGTCCCAAAAAATTTGTTTGAACAATTCAGAAGAGTGGCAAACTTTTATTTTCTTATTATATTTTTGGTTCAGGTAAGTTTTATCTCTCCTTGAATATTTATGAACTTGCTGTCTAAACATATATTTTACAATATGGGAAAATTACATTATATTCCTTGTTGTTTGAGTATGGGGTTGTTTTTCTTCTGCAGCTTCCCCATTGTATTCATGAATAAGTTATCTAAATCAAATCTAGGTTTCTAAAACATAGGCTATAAATTTTAAGATCAATTGCATTTTGTTTCTTTACTAGTGTGTCTTAGTACTGGTAAGTGTATCACTAAGAACAGTGCTTGTGATTTTTCCTATGCCTGTCTCAGAGCTGTTAATAGGCAGTGCATCATTGCCATATGGTCTGCCTAAGGAGTCAGTACAAGGTTGTGTGTAATCACAGGTACTCAAGAGGCCGGCAGATGAGGATTGCTCATACCCAGGAGTTTGATGTTAACTAGGCAGCATAGTAAAATCCCAGCCCAATAACTTTTATTTAAATTTATAATTTTTGAACATTTTGCTTCCTCCCTTTCTTACTTTGTCCTCTTCTTTTCTTCCACGTCCTCTTCTTTCCTTTCTTCTCCTCCTCCTCTTCTTCCTCCTCCTTTTCAATGTGTGTGTGTTTCTTAGAGTCTCATTATATAGCCTAGACTGGTTATGAACTTACTTTCTGTTTGCGTGTGCCCCTCTGGAGTTACAGGTGTTTGCCACCACATTCAACATATTACTTTAATTTTTAAGTATTTACAAGAGTACTTTTCTGGGTTTAAATCTGAGGTCATCATAAACTATTAAGTAGCTTCTTAATCTAAATTCTTTTGGGTGTGTGTCTGTATCAAAATATAAGTTGAAATAAATATGAATCAATTTATAAACAAAGTAATTATCATTTTCTCATAGTTATTATTTCTGATAAAACCTTAGAATTTTTCTTCAATGTTAAATTAAAACTTTGTTTAAACTCTAAACTGGTCTCTCAGTAGAACCTAGGATTTCAAAAAAAAAGTTAAAATTACTTAAATCACTTTAAAGCTTTAGAAAACAACTAGTTTTAAAATGCTTTTCTTCATGAATGGAAAGGAACTTCTAATTTTATCTATAGAGCATCTAGTGATTTTCCTGGAAAATGAAATTATGCTAACTATATTCACTTGGCATATATGCAGTTGTGAAATTGCTAGCTAAGATCAGCATTATATTGAATAGCACAAATTTAATTACCTATCCAGAATGAAGGAAAATTAATAAATCATAAAATGTGTGTTCTTTCTAACCTATGCAAGTACTTCAGCAACTTATAGAAACTTCAGTTACATGATTTATATCATAATTGAAACACCATTTTCCTGGCTGTCTTCCTCTGATTATTTTCCATTTTCAGTTCTTTTTCTTTAAGATTGAGTTTGTCTTGAATCCCAGGTTAAAGTTTCTGACAGACTCTTCAGCATTTTGTAGGATGTACAAAAGAATATGAAATAGGACCCATTGTGGTTCTACTCGTGGGTAACATTGCCGAAGAACTGTGAAAACAAAGTAGCCATCTTGATGGTACATGCCTAGAATCCCAGCAGTTGAGCTGCAAAGACAAGGGGATAGGGAGTAGTTCAGTTTGGTGTGGGCATATGTAGTAAAGTCCTGTCTCAAAAGGCAAAACAGCAGTAAACAGGTAGAGTAGCTGAGTTCAGTCTAGCAGCGTATGAGAGTCTGCAATAGAGACTCAACCAAGCCTATGAAGTTGCCAAGAAGGGGAAATAGCAGATTACACTGTATGCATTGTACAACGATGTGAGATTTGGGGTATTAATAAGACAACAATACAAGATGAATATGTAATACTCTATGTTCTTTCTTTAAATCTAGCTCATGATTGATACACCTACCAGTCCAATCACCAGTGGGCTTCCATTGTTCTTCGTGATAACAGTAACTGCCATAAAACAGGTGCGTAGTACTTCCTGCGTTGTTCTTCTAAAATATTTCCAGATTAACATTATTGTGAGAACAGTTTCATAACAAAGCAGCAGATTTATTTGATACACAACCAATTATATTCCAGGTGCCTTGTGGCTCTTGAATGATGGCAATCATTAGAATATACTATTTTCTTGATATAGGAACCAATCTAAAGACAAATATATGTACAGACTAATTATGAAACAAGTTTGTATACTCATTTTTGTAAAGTATGAAAGTAAAAGGTGAGGTATGATTCAAAGGAAGTAAGTGATTAGAGTAAAGCATTTGCATTTGGCACGAACATTTGTACTTTCCTAAATTTTATAATTTTCTTCAACAAAGTTAGTTTTTGTGTGTGTTAGTACCCTGTGGAAATAATTTCAGCCAGATTATAAGTTGACATTAAGATTTAGGAAAATAGAAGTAGAATATTGGATAAGCATACTAATTAAATAATATCTTTTTTTCTTTCTTTTTTTTTAATTGGGTATTTTTTTATTTACATTTCAATTTCAAATGTTATTCCCTTTCCCGGTTTCCTGGACATAAGCCCCCTATCCCATTCCTCTTCCCTTCTTTTTTTTTTTTTTTCCCTTCTTTATTAAATTGAGTATTTCTTATTTATATTTCTTTTTTATTTTTTTTTTAATTTTTTTCCATCTTTATTAAATTGGGTATTTCTTATTTACATTTCAAATGTTATTCCCTTTCCCAGTTCCAGGCTAACATCCCCCTAACCCCCTCCCCCTCCCCTTCTGTACCAGTGTTCCCCTCCCCATCCTCCCTCCATTACCGCCCTCCCCCCAACAATCCTGTTCACTGGGGGTTCAGTCTTGGCAGGACCAAGGGCTTCCCCTTCCACTGGTGCTCTTACTAGGATATTTATTGCTACCTATGAGGTTGGAGCCCAGGGTCAGTCCATGTATAGTCTTTGCATAGTGGCTTAGTCCTGGAAGCTCTGGTTGCTTGGCATTGTTGTTCATATGGGGTCTCGAGCCCCTTCAAGCTCTTCCAGTCCTTTCTCTAATTCCACCAAAGGGGGTCCCGTTCTCAGGTCAGTGGTTTGCTGCTGGCATTCGCCTATGTATTTGCTGTATTCTGGCTGTCTCTCTCAGGAGAGATCTACATCCGGTTCCTGTCGACCTGCACTTCTTTGCTTCATCCATCTTGTCTAGATTGGTGGAGATATATATATATATCCCACATGTGGGGCAGGCTCTGAATGGGTGTTCCTTCTGCCTCTGTTCTAAACTTTGCCTCCCTATCCCCTCCTAAGGGTATTCTTGTTCCCTTTTTTTTTTTTAAGATTTATTTATTTATTTATTTATTTATTTATTTATTTATTTATTTATTTATTATAAGTACACTGTAGCTGTCTTCAGATACACCAGAAGAGGGCATCGGATCTCTTTACAGATGGTTGTGAGCCACCATGTGGTTGCTGGGAATTGAACTCATGACCTCTGGAAGAGCAGTCGGGTGCTCTTAACTGCTGAGCCATCTCTCCAGCCCTCTTGTTCCCTTTTTAAAGAAAGAGTGAAGCATCCGCATTTTGGTCATCCTTCTTGAGTTTCATGTGTTCATGTATCTAGGGTAATTCGAGCATTTGGGCTAATAGCCACCTATCAATGAGTGCATACCCTGTGTGTTTTTCTGTGATTGGGTTACCTCACTCAGGATGATATTTTCTAGTTCATTCCATTTGCCTATGAATTTCATAAAAGTCATTGGTTTTGATAGCTGAGTAATATTCCATTGTGTAGATGTACCACATTTTCTGTATCCATTCCTCTGTTGAAGGGCATCTGGATTCTTTCCAGCTTCTGGCTATTATAAATAAGGCTGCTATGAACATAGTGGAGCATGTGTCTTTGTTGTATGTTGGAGCATCTTTTGGGTATATGCCCAAGAGAGGTATAGCTGGATCCTCAGATAGTTCAATGTCCAGTTTTCTGAGAAACCTCCAGACTGATTTCCAGAATGGTTGTACCAGTCTGCAATCCCACCAACAATGGAGGAGTGTTCCTCTTTCTCCACATCCTAGCCAGCATTTGCTGTCGCCGGAGTTTTTGATCTTTGCCATTCTGACTGGTGTGATGTGGAATCTCAGGGTTGTTTTGATTTGCATTTCCTTGATGACTGAGAATGTTGAACATTTCTTTAGGTGCTTCTCAGCCATTCTATATTCCTCAGCTGTGAATTCTTTGTTTAGCTCTGAACCCCATTTTTAATAGGGTTATTTGTTTCCCTGCGGTCTAACTTCGTGAGTTCTTTGTATATTTTGGATATAAGCCCTCTATCAGTTGTAGGATTGGTAAAGATCTTTTCCCAATCTGTTGGTTGCCATTTTGTCCTAACAACAGTGTCCTTTGCCTTACAGAAGCTTTGCAGTTTTATGAGATCCCATTTATCGATTCTTGATCTTAGAGCATAAGACATTGGTGTTTTGTTCAGAAAATTTTCTCCAGTGCCCATGTGTTCGAGATCCTTCCCCACTTTTTCTTCTATTAGTTTGAGTGTGTCTGGTTTGATGTGGAGGTCCTTGATCCACTTGGACGTAAGCTTTGTACAGGGTGATAAGCATGGATCGATCTGCATTCTTCTACATGCTGACCTCCAGTTGAACCAGCACCATTTGCTGAAAATGCTATCTTCTTTCCTTTGGATGGTTTTGGCTCCTTTGTCAAAAATCAAGTGACCATAGGTGTGTGGGTTTATCTTTAAAATGTCAAATTCATATTGCTACCACTTCTCAAAACATCTAGTCACGGTCTCAGTGATTGATACTGAGATGAGTCCTTCCACTAGACATAGTTAATTGCATTTTTTTAACCTAAATGAGATTAAAATCCTCCATTTTGTAATTTGTAAAAATACCATGTTGGTGATGGAAAAATGAAATTAACAAATATATTTGAAGTTCTGGGATGAAGCATATTACTTAGTTAACTTTGTTAATGAAAATTAATTACTTTGTGTGCGTGCCATTTTTTGCTGGTGAAAGTCAGAGGTCACCTCATGAGACTCGGTCCTTTCCTTCTCCATGTAGATCCCAGGTATTAAACTTACCAGGTTTAATGGCAGGTTCCTCTGTTACCATCTTACCACCGACCATACTTTATTTTAATTGAAAGTACAGGATAAGAAGGGTCTATAGAGTATCAATTATGTTATATAACTAGTGTGTTAGAGTAGTAGCCTTAGTTCTTACCAAATTTGATTTCCTTCTCTCTTCTATTAGGACTAGGACTTACTTGTGTAATTCAGCAAGCATCTGAATTATTCCATACAGTCACATACTTAGTTTTCCAAGGGTTATTTATTTCATCAGAGTAACATTTATTTTTCTGTTGGATCTGTCTTCTCTATTTTCACTAAGTGATTTCATCCTGTCTGTGTTCATATTCTCAAGTTTACATCCTGAAACTTTGAAACCATATAAATATACTATATGTATGCACATACACATATGTGCACTCATTTGCACACTCCCATCTAGACACCTCACAGGCATTGTCCATAGAGCTCAGTGCTCTCCCTGCTGAAGCCGTGCTGCCTCTGCTGTTCTCTAGCTTATTAATGGTACTGCAGTTCTTTGTCTGCTTCTGTCCCTTCCTGTAAGATGTACCTCATTAGTCTAAGGAACCAGCATCCCTTGCCCAGACCACTGTGTCATTCTCCTGACAATCTTTTTTTTTTTTTTTTTTTTTTTTTTTTGGTTCTTTTTTTCGGAGCTGGGGACCGAACCCAGGGCCTTGCGCTTCCTAGGTAAGCGCTCTACCACTGAGCTAAATCCCCAGCCCCTTCTCCTGACAATCTTTTACTTCTATTCTTAGCCCCCCTGTTTCCATACAGCACCTGAATTGATCCTGCTCTTTTTTCTAAAAGATTTATTTATTTTATATATATGAGTACACTGTAGCTATCTTCAGACACATCAGAAGGGGGCATCAGATCTCATTACAAATAGTTGTGAGTCACCATGTGGTTGCTGGGAATTGAACTCAGAACCTCTGGAAGAGCAGTCAATGCTCTTAAGCACTGAGCCATCACTCCACCCCCCTGAATTGATCTCTTGAACATACTACCCTCCAGTTAAAAGCTATTCAAAGAATTCTTGTTGAATTCAGATCAAATGTCAGTGTTTTCAATTATCTATGGAGACATACACAGTGAAGTTCACTAGTTCCTAATTAACATCCTACAATGTTTACTCAGTGCCTCCTGATCACACTCCTCACCTCATCATCAAACACAGCAAACCTGCTTCTATTACAAAGCCTATGACTTGCTATATACTTTTCATGAAAGGTTCCTCCAGATAATTGCATTTACTCAGTCCCTGACTTTATTCACATACTTAAGTTTTGTCTTTTCCTGGGCTTGTGCATCTTTCATTTCCTTTTAAAATAGTCTCCGTTCATATTGTTTGCCATAAGCTGGTAATCTTTTTAGTCAAATATTTAGCACAACCAGGGCAGAGACTGTCTTATGTTTCCAGTGAGTAACAAACCAAAACTATCCACAGGGGCAGGGGACCCTTTAATAAACATTTTACAACCAAATGAATGAATGAGCCTATTTAGTATTATTAAAATAATATAAAATGTAATAATTTTTGTTCTTAACTCTCAATATATATTTCACCAGATGTAGACTGCATTTAACTAGAAAATGATATCATTAACTGAATTGAAAACATTGTGGTGTTGCATTTAATGATAATAATTGACCACATTTCACCTTTGAAAATTGGTTAAAAATACATATAATCTAACGGGAAGAAGCAGGTAATCTCACACTTCTGTTCCTATGGTTGCTGAAGCTGAGCACTAAATTTAAATAGAAGACAGAAGGAGTAAAGTATAGATTTTTCACAGAGAGTATTTGTTGATAGGATTCATTCACTCTTGTTCTCTCTGTGAGTCTGTGTAGATTTTAGAATGCCACGTTTACTCTTTTAATTAGCATTGTGAAGTTATACTCATTCAATAAATACACAAAGTACATTCATATGTTGTTCAGGTTTATGCGTTCATCACTGTGATCAATAAAACAAAATTTGGAGAAATTATCCCAGTAAATGGTCCTTGTTCTGTTCTCTTTAGTCTGGTTTATCCTTTGCAGTCCAGTAGGGAATGTTGTATTATCACTTGCTGAGTTTCATCATTTCCCATCAGTAGCGTATGTCATGTCTTCTCTAATCATGTATCGTGAGGTACAGCACTCTGATAAGTCATAAGATGCTTGAGGAGGTGTGTAAGAAATATTGAGTTGAGTCTTAGAATCTGGATAAAAGGACAATGGATAAAGGAGGCAAGAGGGAAACATTTAGACAGAGAGAAACTTCTGTCTACAAGAAATGTTCTGAGGAATTATAATTGTGGTTTGTGTTTCAAAAAGTGCTATTGGAAATAGTGATGTCAATTAATGTAAGTGAAAGATTCTTTGCTGTAATCATTGAAAGTCAATAAAATGGTTTTGATAAGGCTGCTGAACTAAAACAATATATTGGGATAAATCTAGGAATGATGCAAACTGAATTAGAATTTATGGACTTACATTAAAAGGATAATGCATTTATTGTTACTGCTTTGCTATTCGCATTGTCTAATGATAGGAAGAAGTAAACTTTTTTCATAGCTTCAGAAATATTTTAACTCTTAGATTTTTCTAAAATTGACATAGCTTAAATTGGGCCAGTATAATTTAGATATCTTAAATGCTTTCCAAAAATATTTTCTCCAAAAAAATAGACTTACAATATTTTGATTTAACACCTCTAGCTCTTAGAGTCTTTCTGTCTCTTGTACAAAGTCCCATTACGGACTGAGTGTTCCTCACTCTCTTACTCTCTGCACATGTCCAGTTGTGTGTGTCTGTGCTAGTTCCCATTACTACGAGAAGAACCCTCTGCTGAGGGCTGAGCCCGTGCCTGATCGATGGCTGCCATTATGTCATTATGTCCTTAGAGTCCTTTTATTGCTGCGTTCTAATGGTAATCAGCTTTCCTCTAGGCTCTTGGTCTGTGGAGTTTCAGGTTCGTGGCTACTCTAGTGGGGTAGGGTAGAGGTGCCATTTCATGGAGTGTGCCTTAAATCCAATCAGAAAGTTGTTGGTTACCCCTATACAGTTTATGCCATTATCACGCCAGTGTATCTTGTAGGCAGATCTCTGTTGTATGTCTTAGGGTTTGTATCTGGGTGATATTGGTGATTTTCCCTTAGGTAGTGTGCAGAGTACCTTCAAGTACCATAAACAGTAGTCACTGGGAGTGAGGTTTCTAGTGAGGCACCAACTCGACTTCTTTGTGTTCGGTGCTGTAAATGTTGTCTTCAGCATCAGGGCCTCACCATTAGTGTGTGGAGAGCAACCAGCAGCCTTAGCAATAGCCTGGGATTCTTGGAGGAGTTCCCCCATTACCCTTTATGCAGTTAGCCTGAAGTTAATTTTATGGTGCAGTATTTTAAATATTTTTGTATATAAAGCAATGTTTTACATGTGAAGTCGGATGTGGATGTGGAATTATCTGCTTTCATATCATGCCAAAATTTAAATTATAATTAATTTTTTGGTCTGTATTTTAGGAAAGGAAAGGAAATCAACCTCACTTTTAAAGCTTTTTTCTCCTTGTTGTCTGCAGTCATAGTCTGTAAATTTATACACTATGATTAAAACATCATTTATACATAAAAGTCATGTAATGATCGGGTAGTTTTAGGAAATTGTAGAAGTTGTAAATGTCACCCTAGACTTTTGGCATGGATAGCCATGGCACTTGTCAACATGGACTTTACCAATAGCATCCTAAAATCAGCGTTGAGTATGCTTACAATATTTATGAGCCCCAACCCTCACTTAGGAACTATGAGTTAATGAGTACAGGGAGGAAGAGTGTCTTTACTCTCTCTCCTCTCTCTTTTATCCTCCAACTGTTTTTGAGATTTTATTTTAATTACATTTCTCCCTTCCTTCTGCCTCCAAACCTTTCATATAATTCCTCCCCCTCCTTCAGTTGTTATTCCATATATACATATATTTGTATGTACATATATGTTCCTAAATGTAGCCTGTTGAGTCCATGTAATGTTAGGTCTGTGTGTTCAGGGCTGTTTGGCACTGGACAGTCAGTTGGGGTGCTCTAACTGCTCCAAGGTTTAAACTGTTGACTGACGGTCCTTGTACAGCGTTGAGGCCTTTGTGAGGCTTTTCCCAGAGCAGTTTGACATGTCTGTTGGTATCCTCAGTGTTCAGCTCATGTTTGGACCATCATGTTAATGAGACTTCATGGATGTAGCTTCTGTTGTTACCTAGCAGATACAATCTCAAGCAAATTCCCTGAATTTGGCGTTTTTTGTTTCTGGCTCTTTCTGTCCATCCCCTCCTGCAACATTCCCTAAGCCTTCGATGCGTGAGCATTTTGTAGAGCTTTTGCGATCGAGCTCCACAACTCTGCATTTTGTTTGGTTTTGGTTTTCTGTAGTGGTCTCTACCTAAGAGAAGTGACCTTGATGAGGAGGAAAGGCAACATTTATCTGTGGGATAGGGACAAATGTTTATACTGCCGCCGCCCCGCCCCCCCCACTCATGCCCATGCCAGCGACAAAACCTATCTGAATTTGTTCACTTGCACAAAAGACATTGCAGGAGGAGTTGGCTTGTTGAGAGAAAGGTTTCTGGTTGTAAAGGTAAAATGAACCAGAAATACATATTTTCTCAACATACATAATATATGTGAATATTTAATAAAGATATTTATAGGACCTCAAATGGAGATGTTAATAATGCAGTTATAAATTCACTTTTGGAAACCAGAAGAAATGTGAGTTTGAGAAAAAATATTTAGAATTATCAGTATATTTTATATTATTTGAATACATAGAAATAAAAGAGTAATTTTATTATGAAGAGTGAAGTAAGTATGTGGAAAGCACTGAAGGTGGCATAAGAAACCTTCACAAGAAAACAAGATGAGGATCTCAGGATCCCAGGAACATAAGTGTAATAGAAACAGTCAGTGTCTCTGATAAGATGAATGCCAGAATGTCATTTCTGCTGTAGGTGTCAAAGGCCAGAATGTCATTTCTGTTGTAGGCATCAAAGCAGCGTAGTAAGTTCTGGTGAATGTTCCCCAGAAACTATAGGGTAATGTTTCTCCTTTATTTATAGGGTTATGAAGACTGGTTACGCCATAACTCAGATAATGAAGTAAATGGAGCTCCTGTTTATGTTGTTAGGAGTGGTGGGCTTGTCAAAACTAGATCAAAAAACATTCGGGTATGTATATGGAGAGGGATATAAAATTGTATTTTGGTATTATCGTTTTAGTCTTAATTTTATCTATATATTTTATATTATAAAATCCTGTGTGTGTGTGTATATATATATATATATATAGATAGATAGATACACACACACATATATATGTGTATATATATCTATCTGTGTGTATCTCAGTGGCAGAGTACTCGTTTCACATGTTCCAGTCCCCAAGTTCATCCACATTGCAAAAATATAGTAAAATACTGTGATAAGCCACCTATCTAGAACAAAATGAAAACAAATCCTTGCCCTTTAAAATGTATAATCACTTTTCCCCTGATTTCCTATAGGTGGGTGATATTGTTCGTATAGCCAAAGATGAAATTTTTCCTGCAGATTTGGTGCTTCTGTCCTCAGATCGACTTGATGGTTCATGTCATGTTACAACCGCTAGTTTGGATGGAGAGACAAACCTAAAGGTTTGTTTATGTATATGTTTCAGTACTACTTTGGGTAAATATAATACTTCCTGTTTATAATGTGTTCCTTTTGGTGAAGTGATCAAGTTTGACCTGATAAAGTAAAGTTCTTTTTAAGTTACTGAAACTTAAAAAAAATGGACAAAGGTTGGTGGCCTGGGACGATGGCTGTGTTAGTAGAGTACTTGCTACCCAGTAGAAGCATCTGAATTCCAATCCCCAGCACCTTCTCCATACGGGGACAGGCAGACAGCACTGCTTTTAATCCCAGCACTGAGGAGTTTAGCTGGTGCATCTCTGCAGCTTGACAACCAGCCAGTCTAATCAAAATGGTAAGTTGTCCATGCACTGAGACCTCATCTCAGTAAGTACAGACAGAGCAGAGGGATGGAAGGCTCCCCGTCAGCTTCGGGGCTCTGTACACACATGCATATCTGACACACGTATGCAACTAAAGTTTAAATTTTAAATTTATTGTTATTATGAGTTTAAGGGCATTTTCACCCTAGCTTTGTTCATATTGAAAGGGAAAATGGATAATGTTTTAGAAAAAAATAAAATCTTTTAATAATTTCGATGCTTTTTTTTTTAAACCCAGACTGGCCTCAAGCTTCTGACAGTCCTATCCCTGCCTCTCAACTACCATGATTGTAGATGTGAGCTACCATGCCAGCTCAATATATTTTAGTCAAAAAGAAAAGTTAAACTTCCCCAGTTTTCAGAGTTTAATGAGGGTGAAAATTCACATTTTTCTACTAAATAAGATATAATGAATCTTTAGACAGTTGATTATTTCAAATAGACTCCAAATGAACTCTGGGATTGCTCCAGGTAGGCACAGCAATCCATTTGTTATCTGCCTATTTCTAATTGTTTCTATCCTGTCATCTTAGCAGCGTGATCTACCATCTAGTATGCGTGATTTCATCTAGCAGACATTTGAGGTAGTTGTTATCTGAGGTCAGGGTTAGATAGATATCAATCCATTTCTAATTTTTTTCAGACACATGTGTCCGTTCCAGAAACAGCAGTATTACAAACAGTTGCCAATTTGGACAGTCTCATAGCTGTAATCGAATGCCAACAGCCAGAAGCAGATTTATACAGGTATGGTGTGTTATTTAGTGAACTCATCTTTGTTTAACAGCTTATATTAGAAGTAAAATGCTAATACACTGTTATTAGTCACAAATAGCTTACAACATTCTTTTTAAATTTTATCTTATAAAATTTACTAATTTTATATAAAAATTCTAATAGAAGGTCAGCTTTCTACTAAGAAGACCTTGTTTTCATAACCATAAAACTTTAAAATTTTTCTTACATTTTACTTGTGTGTGTGTGTATGTGTGTCTGTCCGCGCGTGAACGCGTGCATTGTGTGTGTGTGTGTGTGTGTAGGCATGTGCATGCTGTGTATGAAGGTCAGAAGACTACTCTTGGGAGTGTGTCCTTTCCTTCTATGTGGATTATGGGGGTTGAACTCAGGTTATCAGATTTGGCAGCAAGTCATGAGACAGCTTGTTCTTAAATTGAAATTCTTATCTGATTTGGTAATAATATTTGTAAGGCCTTTAGTTAAAGTGAGAAGTAGAAAGCATTTGATAAAATCCTAAGCAAAAGATACTAATTAAAATGTTGGTATTAGGTTGGTATTAGTGAGGCAGCATTTTGTTATGCATGTGTTATCTTGGTGTGTGCATGCATGCCTGTAGAGGCTAACGTCACTCACTGTCCTGTGTCTTTGTCCATCAATTCCCACCTTATTTACTGAGGTAAAACCTGTTACTGAAACTGGAGTTGGTAGATTGGGGGAGACTGGCTAGCCAGGGAGCTCCAGGCTCCTCCTGTTCCTGCCTCCTCAGCACTGGCCTCGGAGGTGTGCACTGCTGCACCCAGCTTTCATTCAGGTACTAAGATGGAGTCGTCATGCTGATAGCACACCGTTCACTAAGCCATGTCCTCGGCCTTAGACCTGTAAGCTCCTCTGATAGGGCAAATTAAGTTGAGAGGAAAATGTTAGCAACAACACATGTCATGATCCTGTTTTTGATTTTAAGGGCTTAAATGTGTGTACATGAAGCCTAAAATGCATGTATACTTCCAAATATTAACAGTGTTAAAAAGTGAGATTCCTAGTGGTTGTTGCCATAGTTTGCTTCTGCATTGCTTTGATAAACATGAAGACCAAAAGCAACTTGGCGAGGAAGGGCTTATCTCATCTAGCATGATGTCAGAGCAGGAACCCAGAGGCAGGAATTAGAGTAGAGACCATGGAGAAACAGTGTATGTATAGTGGCTTGCTCCCCACGTGTTTTCTAGTTTGCTTTTTTTCCTCATTTTTTTAAAATGTTAATTGGTTATTTTATTTATTTACATTTCAAATGTCCCCCTTTGCAAACAGTCTCCCCTCTGCAAACACCCATCCCATTCCCCTTCCCCTTTGCCCATGAGAGGGTGGTCCCCCACCCACTCCTACCTCACCCCTCTAGCATCCCCCTACGCTGGGGCAACAAACCTCCACAGAACCAAGGGCCTTCCCTCTGAGGCCATCCTCTGCTACATACGTAGCTGGAGCCATGGACCCCTCCATGCGTACTCTTTGGTTGGTAGTTTAGTCGCTGGGAGCTCTAGGGGCGTCTGGTTGGTTGATATTTCTATAGGGTTACGATCCTCTTTAGCTCCTTCAGCCCTTCCCCTAACTCCTCCATTGGGGTCCGATGGCTGGCTATGAGTATCTGTGTTTGTCTTAGACGCTGGCAGAGCCTCTCAGAGGACAGCCACACTAGGCTACTGTCTGCGAGCATTTCTTGGCATCAGCAATAGTGTCTGAATTTGGTGTCTGCTGATGGGATGGATCTCAAGGCGGGGCGGTTCCTGGATGACCTTTTCTTCAGCCTCTGCTTCATTTTTTTGTCCCCTTGTTTCCTGTGAGCCTGGGGGTGTCAGAACTCCTTGGGGCCAAGCTGTCTCTGTCTATTGCTTTTTTTATGCAACCTAGCACTATCTGCCCGCAGTGGGTGGGGCCCTCCCTTATCAACCCACAATCTAGAAAGTTTCCCACAGACTTGCCTTTAGGCCAGTCAGATGGCACATTTTCTCAGCTGAGCTTCCCCCCCTGCCCCCCGCCCCCATGACTTTAGCTTGTGTCAGCATGACAAAAAACTAACCAGTAAAGTTGCTGCTTCCTTTTTGCCATCATATTTTATCTAGTTTATAAAATATATTTGTATATGCTAGTATAGCTCCTATTTCTGATCAGAAAATAACGACATAGTTATTTATACTTTGGAAGGGAAAAGATGAGGTACTGCACAAAGGGTTGGTCTAGCATAGAACTGGCTCAAACACATCCTAGCATGCCGGAAGCGAGAATAACGGCCCTCTCTGTAGAAAGAAAGCAGCCCTCTCTGTAGTTCACTTGGTAAAACAAAAGACTTCCTAAAGGGGTTCAGACTCAATTGGATCTAAATATGAAATCTAGATTAACTTCTTCAGATTAAGGAGAATAATAACAGTATTCCCTTGATATAGAAACCTGATAAAAGAAAAACTGGAGAAATCAGAATGAAGTGATGAAGTTAAATTCTTCAGAAGATAAAAGATGTGGTCCTGGAATGCGAAAGGCAGTAGAGGCATTTGGAAAGGAATGCTAAACCTTTTTAATTTGCTCATAGGCATCAGACATGCATGCCTGTGGTACGTAGACCTGTGCCCGTGAATTACCCGTATGCATAACAAAATAGTAATTCAAAACCTTTTTAGACATCTCTTTACCTAAAGAGTAACTTGAAACCTAGTCCAGAAATTGCTTCTGACTGTAAGAGATGTGTGCTCTTGAATTAACTGTGCACACTGCTGTTTTTAGTCATGGAACCGAGCTGAAAATCTAGACGTTGGAAGTCACTGATGGCGACAAGTCATTCAGCCTAGATTTTCACCACAAAGCCTTATAAAGTTAATGAGTCTCAGGGCCATCTCATGCCTGAGCTTGCTGCTTTAGTCAACTAATTATCTGAGACATTGTGGTTCTCACTGGATATTCATTGAATGGATGAAGTAAATATTTGATCTGGTTCCGTTGATTTGTAGGTCACAGAGAACTGTAGTAAACTGTAATGAAATATGTAAGCATTCATTGTTGGCTGACTTCTGTATGTCTTTTTTTGTGTAGTAATTTATAAGTTAGGATGGAAAGTAGAGTAATAATAGTGTCGTGTGACATTTACATGAGCATTGTGAAATAATTTCATTCATTACTTTAACCATAGCTAGAATAGAGATGACAATAAAAATCAGTTTTAAAAATGTAAAACCTAACTTGGAAAAATATATATATATAATGTATTAGAGCTATGGCTCAGTTAATATGTGCTTGCCTAGCATCTTTCAGACCTAGCTTTTGTCCCCAGCACCAGAATAACAAAATTTCCATAATAGATTGATTAGGGGCTGGACAGATGGCTCAGTGTTTAGCTTGCAGTCATAATAATGAGGACTTCAATTTACGTCCTAGAAAAAGCAACAGGCCTGGTGTGGCCTCTAGTGCCTATAACTCCAGCCCTGGGTGGGGGCAGGGCAGAAACAGGATGGACGCTTTCAGCAGGGTGCTGGCTGGTAGCCTGCATGAAAAACTGAAAGCCTCAGATTCAGAGAGGGCCTGCCTTAGAGGAATAAGACAGAGTAGAGTGCCCAAGGACAGTGCTGTACTCCTGCACACAAATCTATGCGCGCGCGCGCGCGCGCACACACACACACACACACACACACACACACACACACACGGATTTTACTTCACTTGGTTTATAGTGATAAATGCATTCTCCCCATTGATTCTGTAAGTTACCTGTTTTTGTAATATGATACATTCTTTTACAGATTTATGGGACGAATGATAATAACACAGCAAATGGAAGAAATTGTAAGGTAAGAATAAATCATATTATCTACTTATTGTAATTGGAACCTGTTAGAGAGACCAAAAGTTAAAGGGAATTAAGAAAGTAATCAGCTTATCATTGGAAAGCTTAAGTGTAAAACTGTCATCGGCTGGTAGTTTTTAGGAACAACAAGTGAAGATAAACACTCCATGTAGTGACATAAAAGTAATTTGCAGATTTATATATTTGAATTTTTGATAGTCCTTGGCGGCAACTTTGAAATGAAACATTGCTGTTTAGTTCAGATCCTTAAATATTTACATCCTAATATTCAGAGTCAAGTGAGTTAGGGTTCAGTGTCTTGGCACAGCAAGTACACCATATAGGAGTCCAGAGCTTACTCCTCCTACACAAAAAAGTTCTAGAAAGACGCAGGTCCTGCATAATGTTTAGCAGATGTGAATTCTGTGGTTGGCTTTATTTTAAAGTTACTGAGTGAAACTAAAGTATTTAGTGACCAATTCTGAATTGTTGTACTCGTTCTTCTGATTGGTTTTGGTGGTGGTGGTGGTAGCTTTTGTCTGTTTCAGCATCTAAATAAGAGGCCTTGAGTCAGCTTAAAGATTTGTTAATAGGATGAGATACATTTTTATTTCTGACCTGAACGATCTTAAATCAGCCATTAAGTTTGTCAACTCTGTTCTAGGGGTACAGCCACTGTATACTGGTGCATGAAATAAGTCAGTAGCAGAAAGAGTTGAACATTTTAAAATTAGATCTTCAAGATAAGCCATCATGTATCAGCACTGACTCACATTTAAATAAACATTAGCATAGAAAGTGCATTCAATAAACTTTAATAATATGTTATATATCCATATATATGATGTTACTATATATAAAACATGACATAAAATATATATGAGATCCCTGATGAATAACTGTGACTAAGTTTTTTCCGAGATTTATTTATTTATTTTATGTATATGAGTACACTGTAGCTGTCTTCAGACACACCAGAAGAAGGCATCAGATCCCATTACAGATGATTGTGAGCCACCATGTGCTTGCTGGGAATTGAACTCAGGGCCTCTGGAAGAGCAGTCAGTTCTCTTAACTGCTGAGCCATCTCTCCAGCCCTCTTTAAGTTTTATTTTTATTTCTGTACAGTGAAAATTGTGTGGATGCATGCATCATCTGAGTTATGCTCTAAGTTACTGTGTCTGGTAAAGGAACACTGTGGTAGAGTACACTCACTCCTGCATGGCTGCAGAATGAGCTGTGTCCTTTCTGAAACAACTTCCGTTAACTATTGAATTGCCTTTTATTTGGAAGCTGTTATGGTATCCCACGTCTGTATGCATTTCTGTCAATCATTAGAAGCAATGTCTTGTTATTGAATAGAAAACAATAGGGAATGAATGTTTAATGGGCACATGGTTTCTCTTAGTGATGAAAGTATTTTCAGTGAAACAGGTATTTTGTAGCTGCTGAGTAGTTAGTCACCACACTGGTTCTGGCATATCAGACGTGAGTACTCATCAAACAGAACTCTAGTAAATCCATACTTGGTAAACGTGCCTGCTCTCTTGGTTCAGTGTATTTTGTTTACACAGTGTTTGCTGATATTTTTATAAATGATTCTGGTCTTGTTTGATTTGAATAAGCATATTTTTTGTATGTTTCAGAAAGGCTTAAGGACTATCAACAAGATAAAGACCTTTAAAGTTATCCGAGACAGACTCTTAATCATCTTACAGTCATTAATAAAATACAAGTTCCTCTGTGTTATTCCCTTTCATTTTATACCTTTATAATGGAGAAAAAGTCAAACAGCAAATTGGCCTGCACACTGTGTCGTATAGTCAGCTTGTGTTTTGTGATCTTGCCTATAAAACACTAACATATTTTGTATAGTATATTATATACTCTAATATAATTTTAATTATGTAGAACTTGTGCATTTATATTTTGTAGGTCTCATGATAATTTTATGTTTGCACTGCATTTCCATTCTGTATTTTCCTTTCTAAAACTGTTAATTTTGCTAACAATTTAAGTTTTGTCTTCTAAGTTTTCTTAAATCACTGCTTAATTTTTCATTTTATTTTATGTTTAGAATTTTTGACATTATTGGCTTTGTGGGTTTATTTAAATGTATAATTTTCTTTGTAAGCCACTAACCTTCCTTTTTAAAAGTTTACGTGTATGGGTCTTTTGCAGGCCTGTATCTGCACCACTTAAGGGCCGAGTGCCTACAGTGGTCGGAGTGGATATCAGTTCTCCTGGAACTGCAGTTAGAGGTGGTTGTGAGCTGCCGTATCAGTGCTGGGAACCAAACTGAGGTCCTTTGCAAACAGCCAGTTTTCGTAACTGTGGAGTGATCTCTTTAACCCTGCCATTAATCTTAAAATGACTGAAATGCTAAAGCAGATGTTGCTTGTTATAGTAACAAATATTATTAGCCCAGGAAATATTATAGTAGCCAAGATTCTGATTTTATATGAAAACATGTTGTAACTACAGGTTAAGTACCTCTGACTGAAGATGCCTTTTAATTGAATTGAAATTTTAATAAATTCAGTGCCTTTTGGATTTCTTTTTTCTTTAGACCTCTGGGACCAGAGAGTCTCTTGCTTCGTGGAGCCAGATTAAAAAATACAAAAGAAATTTTTGGTTTGTACATACTTAAGTTTTTTTAATTGTTTGTATGTTTTGTATTGGTGCTTTTATATGAAGCTTTGCTTTTACAAACTTCGAGGTGCTGGGTACTGAACTCAGGTCTAGCATACAGCAGGCACACACTCTGTATAGGTCTAGACAGTATCCCCAGCCTCTGTAAAGGAGCTGTAAAAGCACAGCATTTTATGCTCCTTTGATTGCATATTACTTTATTAAGTGTAATCCGATAATTTTCTTTTAAGGTTTGTTTTACTATTATATTTTGTCATTGTTGTTAATCTCTCCTTGTGGGTAGTACTAGAGTCTTCCTCATAGTGTGTTTGTGGATAATGATCAAGATGATACTAAGACAATGATTCTGGTGTACTTGAAGTAATAAAGATACAGTCAGTGCTTTTCAATGTCACCGTAGTAGTCCACACTTCTTCAATTTGGTTATGCTTGTCATTCAGCTGAATTGATAGCTGCAGACATGCTCCTGTATCAAGTAATTTCTTGCTGAATGTGGAAAGGGTACTTTTTGAAACGTACACCCTATTACAAAGAGTAATAGTGCCCTTGCCTTATAGAAGCCAGGCCTAAAGATCCATAAATGATATGTTCCTTTGCATTTGAAATGCCTTCCATGGGTATATCCAGAATGATGAAGGGCTAAATGATCTCCAGGGGTTAAAGAATAGAAAGAAAGAGGAATAGATATTTAAGCATTTTTTTAAATGATTAAAGTTAGGTAAAGTATTCTAGTTATGTAGAAAAGATGACTAGTCGCACAAAATTGAGAATGCATTATCACCACTCTGAACTCGACATGTTAAATGGTTAGGTGGTACATTGATGTTACATGTATTTTGTTACCATTTTTAAAAAATTATAACAATGTTCTAATATCTGAAACCAGACTAAATCTCCAGGATTTTTAGATTTTTCTCATAAGACACTGAATCTTTGATGACTTCCTGGGAGTAATACTTTTTGTTCTCGTTACTTTAAATTAGGCATCCAAATTATGCTTAGCGTTAGAAGCAAATGTGTATTTGAACGCTTTTAGTTGGTTCTGTTGTCTGCCTTAGAACCCTTTTCATTGCTGTTTCTTTCTGAGGGTTTTTTTTTTTTCTGTGAAGTTAAATGGTTTCAGTGCTATTTTTCATTTTAATTATGATCCCCAAAATTAAAGAATAATCATTTTTAAAATTCCATGTCAGATACTTACTAAAAGGGCAAATTGATTCATGTTGTTTCTTTTGTATTATTTAGGAATGTGAATGAACACTTAAAGTTTGGTCTTGCCTAATTAGTTCCATTCTGCAGTGTGAGTCCCACTATTATGACTGTTCTCTCTCATCTCAGGGTCTCCCATGGCATTTACTATGAATGCTGACTTCATTGTTCTGAAATACGTTAATATTATTCTTCAGTACTTAAGGAGTGGAATGTGCACCCCAGATTCTGACATGCTTGGTCTCTAGCCTAATGCTAGCTCCAGTTTAACGGAAATGTTTCTGTTGTTAATTTTTGACACTGTTAGCACCAAATGCAGAGGCTGTCTGTTATTCCACCCTCTTCCCCCCCCCCCCAGTCTCAACTCAGAACATCTTTCACCCAAAGATCTGTTATAACTGAGAAACAAAACTCCATGCAGGTTGAATGTCTAGATCATTAAAATTTTAGGCTTATCAGGCTTTAAAAGCTGTGAAAAGACTCAAGGAACTGTCAAATTATAGAAACTCTCTTACAGTGCTTTTTCTCCAATGTTTTCATGTTAGTGAGTACATTTAAATGGCAGTTTTATTTTATAGGTGTGGCTGTATACACTGGGATGGAAACAAAGATGGCATTGAATTACAAGAGCAAGTCACAGAAAAGATCTGCTGTAGAGAAGTAAGAGAGCTCCTCACGTAATTATATGTGTATCTTGTATATTTATAACATATATGGAAATAGACATTTCAGGAGCTTAGAGAGATGACAAAGTTAACCACTGTTGCTCTCGCAGACAATCTGGTTTGGTTCCCAGCACCCACATGGCAGCTCACAATCATTTTAAACTCTGGTTCTAAAAGTTCTGATCATACATAGAGTGTAATTACACACATCCAGGCAAACTACTTATATACATAAAAATATGTCCTTTAAAAGTATTTCATATTACATATAAAAATGGTATTTATACTGGATAAAGATGATATCTTATGTTTTGTATATATTTAGTATTTTGCATGTTGATGATTTGACTATAAGTGTAAAAATATAGTTAAATATAGTGAAGGTTATGAGGCAGTAGCTCTGAATAAACAACATGATGTGCAAGCACGAGAACCTGAATGCAGATACCCATTACTCATATAAAAAGCTGCCTGTGGTGGCATATACCTGTAACCTTGTCAGCCAGCCAGTCTAACAGAAAAGGTGAACTCTGGGCTTAGTAAATAGGGTACAGACCAAGGGAGGGACATATCAACCTTAAGCACACGTACACCATAACACTTACCTGTACACTGTGTATCCCTGTAGGCATGCAAACCCACATGCAGGTACTCACATGTGCACACACACACAAGCATACAAGTAATGTTGGCACATACATGGTGAGGGTATTCTAACAATCCTAGTACTTAGAAGGCAGAGACAGGAAGATCATGAGTGTGAGACTACCCTGGGCTACTAGCAATAGAAAGTGACCAAAAGCAGGTCAAAATCTAGCAATGAGACCAATCCTAAAGATGACTGGTGGGAAGTAGAAGGAAAAAAGGAAAAGTCTAAGCTGCATTTCTTTACTTGGTTGAATTGTCAGAGGGCAAGGTTTAACACTGGAAGAGCACCTAGGAAGTTAGGAGAAAACAGGTAAGAGAGCACAGAAAATAACAGACCTGAAAACTTATACATAAAGCCTGCCTAAACTCTTGCGTGGCTGATAAAACTATGGAGGTGCAAGTTGGCAATACACAAGCAACAGAACCTAAACGAATGTTGGGGTGTGGGGAGGAGCTAAACAGAATTGTACTTTCACCAATTCCCGTGAATTTAGGTGCTTAAAGTTAACTGTCCACTAGAACACAAATCAACACTCTTCTGAGGAACATGAGAAGCTATAGACTCTTCAACCTGCTATTTACAGTACCCAGGGGTGAAATTTTTAATAAAAATAAGAGAGCAGAATGCTTTTGCCAATGAGAAGGTATACACCAGGGCCTCAGGCTCAATCTCCAGCATTCAAAAATAATGATTATTGAATAAATATGAGTGAAACAGAATTGTAAAGGCAGAAGTCATAAAAACGTTTAGGATCTGGACATAAGCAGATTTTTAAAAAAACAACTCCTGAATGAAAAAGTTAATAAATTAAACTTCGTGTAAATTAAAAATGTTTTCAACCCATCTTGAAAGGGCAGAAAGACAAGCTGTAGTAACATAAAGACTCAGTTAGATGTGATCACAAGTCATCAAAGGAGTGGCAAATGAAGAGATAACAATGTCGAGTCAAAGAGGTGCACGCTGACAAGAGCCAGGTACAGATGTCTCCTGAGAGACATGGCCAGGGCATGTCAAATAGAGAGGTGAATGCTAGCAGCAAACCACTGAACTGAGAGTGGGACCCCCGTTGGAGGAATTAGAGAAAGGATAGGAAGAGCTGAAGGGGCTTGCAACCCCATAGGAACAACAATGCCAAACAACCAGAGTATCCAGGGACTAAACCACTATCCAAAGACTATATATGGACTGACCCTGGGCTCCAACTGCATATGTCGCAGAGGATGGCCTTGCTGGGCACCAATGGGAGGAGAAGACCTTGGTCCTGCTGAGGTTGGATCCCCCAGTGTAGGGGAATGTCGGGGTGGGGGGAAGGGGGAGGGGGCAGAAAAAAAAAATGTTGAGTCAACGTCATTGTCTATTAGACAATATCATCACAACCACCGTGAGGCTAACTCACCGTTTAAGAAACAAGACTAAAAGAATACTCCTTTAATAATAATAAGTGTTGGAAGGAAGCAGAGTTGGTAGGGATGTAAGATGATAATATTCCCATTTGGAAGATAACTTGGCAGTTTCTTTCCATAGCAGCTTTATTTATAACAGAAAAGCAAAACTGGAAAATAGCCATTGTTCCTACATAGGTAACAGTTAGATGGAAAGTCTGGTACAGCTATGTCATAGAATACTATTCAGCAAGAAAAGGGAGAAAGGGAGTAACATTTCATGCATCAGGACAGACTACAAAATTGTTATGCTTGGTACAAAAGTCAAGTTCAAAGATTACATACTGTATATTTCTAGTTGTGTGACTTTTTTGAAATTAAAAAGCTGTATCAGTTGGGGACATATTGCTACCAGGGGACAGAGATTCACAGTGTTGAGTGACATGGTTAAGAGCACTTGTTGATCTTGTAAACGACCTGGATTTGGTTTCTAGCACCCCACGATGGCTCACAACTATTTGTAACTCCATTCTAAAGTATCTCACACCTCCTGACATCCACAGCCACCACATAACCATCTGCTGTACATATATAATATGCATGCAAAACACTCATACACATAAGATAAAATGAAAAATGGTTACATTTTGTTTTTCTGTTTTTGGTTTTTTGGTTTTTTGTTTGTTTGTTTTGTTTTTTGTTTGTTTGTTTGTTTGTTTGAGGCAGAGCCTTTCTATATAATCCTGGATATCATGGAACTCACCATGTAGAGTAGGCCTACCTTGAACTCACAGAAATCTACCTGCCTCTGCCTTCAAAGTGCTGGGGTTAAAGTTGTATGCTATCGTGCTGGGCCCTAGATAAATATATTTTTATATATTTACATATTTATCTATATTTATGTAGAGATATATATTTATATAGCTATATATTTATATATGTAAAGTACTGATGGGACAATTCCTGGTAATGGCAGTTCATCTGTTTATGGAATTAATAGAATGCAAATAAGTTCAATTTTTATAAGTGTGAAGTTAATCAAATCTAATTCCCTGTACCTTCCCAATGATGATTTCCTGGTTGTGATACTGTACCACAACTACACATGATGGCACCATTGTGTTGGGGCTGTAGTTCAGAGGGAGAGAGCTGCATAGTGTCAGCTTCTAGGTTTGATCCCTATCCTCACTTCAGAAGGGGAAGGGATAGGGACTAAGAGTTGATGGAACTCGTACTGATTTCACATGTGAGGCTGCTATTATAAATATTGCAAATCAAAGTTCTTTAAAAAACTATTCATGAAATGGCAAGACAAAAAAATCATTAAAAAACGAACTAAATGGGCAGTTGGAAGAAAGTGTAAATGGAATAATACAGTCTGTGAAGCTGTATGGTCCACATGAAAATTAACTACTGTACTCTTTATTTGTATTTAAAAAGAGAACATTGACTATAAACAAAAGCAGTTAAGAAGGAGACAATTTTTTTAGTTGAACATTTGAAAATAACAATAAAGGGTTAGGAATTTAGCTCGGTGGTGAAGTGCTCACCTAGAAAGTGCTGTGTCCTGGTTTGATTTCATGCACACCACACACTGTAATAGTAATAGTAATAAATTAATAATAGTAATAGTAATAGAATTGGTAAGAGGGTGAACGGGATCCAGTGTTTTTAAGGAGAGTGTCTCCTGAGGAAGTAAGCGAAGACAGTGTGAAGGTGAACCCGGTGAGTGCTCCAACACCAGGCTAAGGAAGAGAGCTCAGGCTCAAGTTAGGTTTAGCTCCAGTTCTCCTGATCATTGTGTAGTGTTTGTTTATTCTTTAGAACCATATACTTTGATATTTTAAAATGTGAGCAATCCTACAATTGAAGTACCAAATAATACTATGCCCAACAACGATCATGAAGTAGAAAATGAGCCCCTTGTTCTTAGGCCCAAATTATTAGTCAATGTAACATTGCATATATTGGTTTATTTATTCCTGATAAAGTTTTTTTAATGTTTTCTAGAATTTCATACTTGCGTACTATGCTTATGTCATTTTCACCACACCCTCTTCTCTCCAGCTCCTTTCCCACAACACCCCAATCCCTCACAAATTTAAGAACTCTTCTTTAGTTATTTTTGTTAAGTATACAAACGTAATTTTTTTTAAAAAAAGATTTATTTATTGTATGAGTACACTGTCGCTGTTTCATACACACCAGAAGAGGGCATTAGATCCCATTACAGATGGTTGTGAGCCACCATGTGCTTGTTGGGAATTGAATTCAGGATCTCTGGAAGAGCAGTCAGTCTTCTTAACCACTGAGCCATCTCTCCAGCCCCAGCACATGTGAATTTTAATACAACTTTCTAAGACAACATTGTGTGTGTGTGTGTGTGTGTGTGTGTGTGTGTGTGTGTGTGTGTGTGTGTGTGCTCGTGCTCGCGTGCATGTGCAGTCATGCATGCATTTAGGGCGACTACTTCAAATTGGACAACTTGGGGGATATTTGTAGAGAAGACTGATTCTCCCTCTCTTAGTAGCCAGTAATTCCTGTAGCATTTTATCTAGGAGTGGGACCTTGAGAAATTTCCCTATCCACATTGGGATATCAACTGATGTTGTCATTGTTTAGGTCACCGCATGGTTAAGATTTCATAGATGTAGCTCCCTGTCATATATAGAAGACACCGTCTGTTGTGTGACAAAACTTCTCCTGGAAAGACACAATACACATGTATACTCCAAATACAACACCCCAAAGTAGAGATACCACCAAAATCCAACTTGGTGAACCAATGAATTTTGTTGGGCTTACTTATAGAAATGTGGGTGAGAGGTTACTTTCAGAAGCAGCAATGACTTAAAGACACCTGCATGCATAACCAAAGTCCACCCCAGCATGGGCATCAGCTCACAAAACTGGGACCCTGAAGCACACTGCATACTCTGCCTGCAACTCAACAGTTTCTAAAGTGTTCTTTCCAAGTGACCCAACTGCTCTTAACTCCTTCCAGGCAGCTCAGCCGGCTTCCGCTTTCTCCAGGCAGTCCGTATAACATAAGAGTCTTTGCAGTTCAGCTCTGTTTGGCTGAGGGGTACTCAGCTTTATTCTTACTCGGTCAGGGAGGGGCCCAGTGAGTCTGGTTAGTTTCAGGGATTTCCTGAAACTCTTTTGAGTTGTTTACTTTCTGGTTTAAGGAGTTTCCCTGCAGGATGAAATGTTTCAATCTGGGAGGAAACTGTTACATAACACCATTTCACAGATGTCCTGGTCCTCTGGCTCTTAACACTTTCCTGTCCCCTCCCTCCTCTGCAATGTTCCTTGAGCTTTAGAGATAGAGGTTACGTTATAGATGGATCTGGGCACCTAATGGTCAGTTCTAATCTGTATTTTGACCAATTGTGGATTTCTGTTGTCGTCTCCAGCCGCTGTGAAAAGAAGCTTCTTTGATGAGAGGTGAGAACTACACTATCTGGGCAAACAGCATAGATACTTAGAATGAAGCTGGAAATCATACTGGGTTAGGAAAATGGTATAGGAGGTTCTCTTCTAGGGTTTATGACCTCAACAGCCACAGATGGGAATATTTACAGTACCTGACATGAATTCACTCCTGTAGAGTAGGCTTTAAGTCCAATTAGACGGTCCATGATAACCCCCAAAATATAGGTGTCAAAATATTGTACTTTGGGATATATCTTGCTATGCTGTTGTGATTTTTCTGTTTATAACTGGGTTGATGGTAGTTATTTTTTAAATGTTCATTTTTTAAAAAATTACTGTTCTTTTAAATGGCTATAATAAAATCTTAAATATTTTGATATGTTTAAGTATTAATTTGTAAGCAAATAAACATAAAACATTGATATGTTTATATTCTTTTTCTTGCTTTAGATCAATGAACACATTTTTAATAATTTATCTAATAATCCTTATTTCTGAGGCCATCATCAGTACTATCTTGAAATATACCTGGCAAGCTGAAGAAAAATGGGATGAACCTTGGTATAACCAAAAAACAGAACATCAGAGAAATAGTAGTAAGGTATTACGTCATTCATAACCCAGCTGGAAAGGAAGCTCTTTGGCGATGTCGGTGCTGTGGTAGTGACATCTGATCGGAGGCCCGGTGTGATCTCATCAGGCATCATATCGGCAGGCATCTCTCCTAAGGAACAAGCAGCATGTTAGCACTGGTGTACTTTCCCTAGTTTAAAGCCTAAGCAGAACACAAAAGTTTATATGTCAAAACGTGTGCGGTCTACTTCAGTATTATAAATTCAGGACTTTAAAAAAATCACCTATTGTACCTTATAAATGAATTAAAGAATACATTAATTTAATTCATGTCTGAATAATATAAGAAGTCTAAAGAATCTTGACATATGGACAGAATTTAACCTGTAATTTTAGTAAATAGTTGTTCTCTAAATTTCCATTTAAATTAAAATCTCCATACTAGAAAACATGTTGACCTCCCAAGACATGAAGCAGATCGGTATAGGGTCCCTTGCCAGTGCCATCTAAAATCCCACAGAGCACACTGCGAGGCTCTGGCTCTGCTCTGCTCTGCTCTGCTCTGCTGCAATTCAACTGTAGTCGCCGTCTTCAGATTCTTCCTAGAAAGTGTGTTCCAATATGTTTACGTACTGCGCATATCTTAGTCACCGTGATCTTTAAAGAGTCGTAGTAGGCTGGCAGGCACACTGCATATGGTGTGCTTGTGATTGGGGGTTTCAAATGCCGGTGGCGTTAACTTTTGAAAAGTAATGAATTGAGTCCTGAGAATTTAACCTTTACCTTACTTAAGTAAACAGAGGAAATGCAATATTAAAACAGTTTAGTTTAGGACTTTTGGATCATGGTACTAGTTTACCTCAGAATATAGTTGATGGTTTATGTAGACAGGAACTTTCATAATCCTCATGGATTTTATCATCAAAGAATCATTTCTTTCTCTTTTTTTTTTCTAGATTCTGAGATTTATTTCTGACTTCCTTGCTTTTTTGGTACTCTACAATTTCATCATCCCAATTTCTCTATATGTGACAGTTGAGATGCAGAAGTTTCTTGGATCATTTTTTATTGGCTGGGATCTTGATCTGTACCATGAAGAGTCAGATCAGAAAGCTCAAGTCAATACTTCTGATCTGAATGAAGAGCTTGGGCAGGTGAGGGTGACCCTGGTATTTCCTTTAACAATCGGAGACTCACATGCAACACATGGGAAGACCGTGAAGGCTGTACCAAAGCACCTTCACTTTGCTTCAGCCACTTAGCTTTTTATCCACTTGATATTCTCATCTTTTCCACTTTAGGTCTTAACCTCTTTCTACCACAATTTATCAATATATTGGTATATGATATTGCATTAAGAACTAAAATTTTAGACATCTTTAGTTGTGGAATATAAAGGTAAGCTTTGGGCTAAAGAGATGGCTGAGTCGGGGGACTTGAGTTCCTAGCATTTATGTTGGATATCAATTCAAATTCAAAACTGCCTCTGACTCCAGCTTCAGGGATTTAAAGCCTTTGACTTCCACAAGCAGCTGCGGTCATGTGTACTACCCACATATAGATACACGTGTGAACTTATGATTTTTAAAAAAGTAAATTTTTAGAAAGGGCAAATATTACCTTGCCATGTCATACACATACCCCAAAACTTGTCCACTTTTCCTACGCTGGTGTGTTATAATTTGACATCTCATAAGTACTTACATTATGACTCATAATATTGTTTCCAACTCCTACTTCCTTATTTGTTCTTTGTAATACTATAATCATATTTTATATATTTTCTTTCCCCTAGAGTTAAATGAAGAAAAAGCTAACTCTCTTAGTTTTGTATACCTCAAACAAGTCTTTTATAACAATATTCACCATCTTTCTGTGTATATTCAAATAGGTCAGTTAATCCAGAATTTGCCTACCCCGCCCCATGTATAATTTAGGTTTGGCGTTTGTTTTGTTTTCTTTTTCTTTTTGATATGGGGGCCACAAATTTTTGCTGTTCAAGCTATGCGTAAACTTCTGAGCTCATCCTGGAATAGTGACACAAGCCTTTAATCCCAGCACTCAGGAGGCAGAGGCTGGCAGGTCTCTGTGAGTTCGAGGCCAGCCTGCTCTACAGAGTGAGTTCTAGGACAGACAGAGCTACATAGTGAAATCCTGTCTTGACAGAACAAAAGAGGAACTCTGAGCTCAAATGGTTTTTCTGTCCCAGCCTTCTGGTTCTTAAGATTGCATATATGGACTGTAGTCTTGTATAATAAATTATTATTGTACAGAGTGGACTTCCTATGTCCTTGTAGTTACCTTCACTATAACTCCCAAGAGTATGAATTTTAAAGTACAGTTTCATATCCATTTTTATTTGTTGGTAAAAACAGTTTTTCCACTTTAATTCTTTGATTTTGCACATTGATCTTTTATCCTGGAATCTCACTGAACTTGTTTATTACTGCTAATAGATTTTTTTAAAAAGAGAATTCCCTTGAATGATGTATATGCAAGGTTATTAGATGTGCAAATGGAGATAACTTTATCTCTTTTATCCCTAATCAAGATAACTTGCTACTTCTTTTTCCTGACTAGAAATTTCAATCAATGTTGACTAAAACATGTGAGGACAACCTTATCTTAATATCTCTGCTCATAAGAGGAAGTCACTCAGTGTGGTATTACCAAGTTTTGAAGAACCTTTTATCATAGTATGTTGTGTTTTTATCATAAATAGTGTTGGGTTTTTATTAAGTGATTTTGATGTATCTGTTGAAATGGCCATTTTATTAATAGAATAAAGGACAGGTATCATTAATCAAATTAATTGTACACACCAACTTAATAATGGATTCCTGAGATGTCTTAAATACGTATGATATATGTCTCTTTGTAAATTTCTAGGCTTAATATACATGTATGTGCATATATATTCATGAGAGATATTGGTCTGTATTTTGTTTTGGTTTGTTTTCCTGTAATGGCTCCTCCTTACTTTTCTCGTTATATGCATGTATGTGTGTGAGAGAGATAACAGACCAACATGGGAGAGGGGAAGAGGTGGAGTATGTGCTTACATTGAGAGAGATGCTTTCCCTATTTCTATACCATCTCTCCTGGCCCCCACTCATTTTCCCCATTTTCCAGGTTGTTTAGCATCAGTCCTACCCCCTCCCTTTGGTGGTAAGTGTCCAATCATACCATCCTGACCAAGAGATAGACATGGAATACCTACTCCTCATTCTCAGTCACCTACAAATGAATGTGTATCTAAGATGTGTGTGTGTGAATTTTAAGTTGTTCAACACTGACTCCTAGCCACAGAGTTTTCTTTTCTTTTCTTTCTCTAGGTGGAATATGTGTTTACAGATAAAACTGGAACATTGACAGAAAATGAGATGCAGTTTCGAGAATGTTCAATTAATGGCCTGAAATACCAAGAAATCAATGGTAAACTTGTACCTGAAGGACCAAGCCCAGACTCCGCAGAAGGAAATGACCCTTACCTTGGTAGTTTATCCCATCTCAGCAGCTCAGCCCATCTTACAGCCACTTCTCTTAGAACCAGTCCTGAGAGTGAAACGGAGCTAGTAAGCAATTTCCAAATTAATCCTTATGGGTTTCCTATAAATTAGTTCTCTTTAGTCGATAGGCTCGGGAGAAATTCCTGTCAGTGAAGCAACAAGTATATATTTGAATAGATCTTTGACTTAGCACCACAAAATACTAATGAGACTCTGTAGTTACAGCCCAGTTTATCTTGTCATTACTAACTATATTAGACACCTTAGCTTGCCAGTCATCCAAGTGCAACAGTTAGGAAATGCTGTTACTGTCTTGAAGTGAACAAGAGAAGTAGTATGTAGTTTGGACATTCGGAGATCTTACTTCTTCACAAGGACATAGCTTGCAGTTTATGCTTTCTAGAAAGGTGCACTTACACCAAAGGCTAGTAAAAAAGTATAAGATTGAAATCCTCAGCTTGCTGCTCTTACTCAAGAAATTCAGGTGGTAGGGCTGTTGTTTCAGCTCTGGGGTCTTATGTCTGTTTTCCTGTATGGTACTGGGAATGTGCTTTGATCATGAGTGCTGTGTTTTTACAGATCAAAGAACACGATCTCTTCTTTAAAGCAGTCAGTCTTTGCCATACTGTACAGATCAGCAATGTTCAAACTGATGGCATTGGTGACGGCCCCTGGCAGCCCAACCTGGCACCTACACAGCTGGAGTACTATGCATCGTCACCAGATGAAAAGGCTCTGGTAGAAGCTGCAGCAAGGTGACTGATCCTGATCTTTCTGATCCTCAGAGAATACTCTTGAAGCAAATGTTAGAATATCGGAGAACTGCCATAGAACATTCTCAAATATAAATTTAAGGTTTTAAGTGGCCTTTTAAGAATTGTTTATTACAAATTTTGTATAATAAGCTTGTGAGAATATTTGCGTTGTTTTGGATATAGTCTCGCCTGTCATGAGTGTCCTATTATTTAAAGACAGTGTTATAACTTAAACTTTCAATTATTGTACTGTCATTCAAACCAAGTTATAAAGTTATACTGTGAAGCATGAAATATCTTCCCCTAAATCTTATTGCTTCCTTTTATTCCTAGAGCTGGTATTATATTTATAGGCATTTCTGAAGAAACTATGGAGGTTAAAGTACTTGGAAGAGTGGAAAGGTAAATTCTTTGAAATATGTAATACTCTATTATAAGTACAGGATAGGGATCAGCAAATTATGACCTATAGATCAATTCTGTCCTCCAGTCTGTTCTTGTATAACCAGTGAGCTATGTTAGATTGCATTAGAGCTGTTTACAAAAGAAAAAGAGAGTAGGGGAGAGGAGAGAGACAAAAATAGCTATGGTAGAATGGAGGCTATAGCCGATGATCACAAGTTCAAGACCTACCCAGGCCATAAGTGAGCCAGCCCAGGAAACTTAGTAAGAACCTATCTCAAAATGTAAAAAGCAAAAGAAGGACTAATGACGTAGTTTAGTGTTAGAGCACTTGTCTTGTATGTATGAATAAGCCCTGATATTCAGTGTAAAAGTTCTATAAAGTCTAAAATGCTTTCTGACTCTGTGAAACACTTGCTAACCTCTGCTGTAGAGTGATGTCAGCATTACATTGTATCGTATCACAATCACAACAATATGCTGTCTACTAAATTTATTTACATATTTATAATAAATGGTTGAGATTCCTTAGGTCATTAGAAAAGGAAATGTGTTTATCTTTTGTTGGATGGAACTGGGATCAAAACCAGTGTCTCAGGCCTGTGAGGCAAATGCTGTGCCGTGAAGCTGCACCCAGCCTAAGTTCCTTGTGTCGTCTGGTTTTATATCCAGGCATAGAGGACCAGCAGTCTCCTTATCCTCTCTCTACAGGAATAAGCTGGTGCTGTTGCCTGCTTGTGTACCTCAACCCTTGCTTTGCTTTTCCTTGCTAAAGAAGTAAAGCCCATTCAGAAGCTGCTTTCATGAGGGAACCTGTTGTCAATGAAGAGCATTCATTGCTCACACATCATTATAGAATTATCTCCTGGAAGATTTTCAAGCCCCATTACAGTTATCCTCATAAATTTTCTCTCAGTTCTTTACAGAGACATTTGCTTCCTTGACCCTCCACCTCCACACCTACCCCAGGTCCAGAATCATTGCTGACAAACCTTTGAGGCTGCATAAAGGTTGACTTGGGCAGATGTGTTAGGACAGAAGATGACAGAGAGTCAGATGGGCAGAGCTGGGCTCCAGTCCTTCTCTACTCCTTACCAGTTAGTAACCTTTGTCGTGGTCCTCATCTTGGCTTCTGTGGGAACCAAGTGACCTGAGGTCTGTACCGTATAGTAGTTGTTTAGGACAGAATGTCACCTCCTTTGGGCAGTACTGTATTGTGATTGAGAGCCTGTCATCATGCAAAGGACAAACGCAGCTCTCCTGTCCTACCTTATGCTTGTCTTTTTAATTTTTTCCAAATATTCAGATGTTAATACTATAAAGATTAAGGGTTATCATCTTAATTTCTAGGTACAAACTGCTTCACATTCTGGAATTTGACTCAGACCGTAGGAGGATGAGTGTGATTGTTCAGGCACCTTCAGGTAACCAAGCCAAGCTTTTGTGAGAATTTATTTGCCTAATATAGAGCTTGGTAACTAGGTTTTGTTTTTTTTTTTTTGTTTTGTTTTGTTTTTTATTTAGGCGAGAAGCTTTTATTTGCTAAAGGAGCAGAATCTTCAATTCTCCCTAAATGTATAGGTGGAGAAATAGCAAAAACCAGAATTCATGTTGATGAATTTGCTTTGGTAAGTACAAATAGCTATGATTTTTTAAAAAAATTAAGAACAAACTTGAAAAATATATTTATTAAAAGGTTGAGATTTCATCTTTCTAGTAGATAATTCAAGTTTTAGAAACTCTGTTGTTATTTGTCCTTTTGCATTAAATGTTGGCTCCTTATACTTGTTGTAAAAACTGACTTTTAACCTGGTACCTTGAAATTTCCTTCCAGCCTGTTCTAGTTCTGGTTGTATATACCGCCCAAACAATTCCCTTGACAAAAATGAGTATTTGGGGCTTAGAGGGAAGCACAGATCCATGGGTTTCATCTCCTGAATGGCTAGGTGTCTTTGTTCTTTTCCTCTTCCTTCCCTTCTCTTTTCCTACCCCCCTCCCCCCAGTTTTTCCTGGGCCTATGGTAGAAAGGCAGAAACAAGACAAAAGCTTGAGCACAGAAATGCAAGAACAAGTGGGGTGACATAATTAAACCCACACTTTTAAAGAAAAAAAAGTGTGTGGTTCAGAGGTAAAGGACAAGAGGTAACAAGACAGAAACAGGCTTACTGGAGAAATATGGAGGAACTCCATGCAGTGGAGAAATTAGAGATTGTACACATTGTATAAATCATGTAGCCTTTGAACAGTTTGTCAGTCTTTAAAAGGTAAAAATGAAGTTATAACCTGTATAACTATATACCTATATATAGTATGGCTATATACCTAGGTGTACACCAAAGAGAAAGGAAAAGGTTTTTCTAATGAATGGGTGCTCCGAGCCCCAAATTGAAAAGGCCTTGATGCCCAGCTTGATGAATGGATAAAATATGATTATAGCAATGTAATGAGATATTACTTAGTCATTAAGAGAAATGAGGTCCTGGTACCTTATAGATGCTACAACATGGATGAACATTGGAAACTTTGCTGAAAGAAGCCAGTCACAAGAGACCAGTCTATGTTTATATGAAAGATCCAGGGTAAGGCAGCTTCATAGAGATAAAACAAGTGAGCAGTTTCCAAAGGCTTCTGGATGAAGGGAAAGAAGGGAGTGACTCCTGATGAATAGGGAATCCATTGCGGGTGAAATATTCCGGTAGCGGTAACAATTTTGTAAATATTCTAAAAAGCACAACATGGAACTCTTTAAAAGAGTTAATTTTATGTAGTGCGATTCTAATTTAAAAGGAAAAATAAAAGAAACTCTTCCAAAAGCAGAAAACCTAATTGAGGCTCTCTCTTGCTCGTGTTTCTATGTGGGCTTCGTACGTGGGCCTCTCCTTCCTTACTTGGTTTACTTGCAGTCTGACCCATCTACCTGCTATAGTGTCTCGCTGCATAGACATGCCATTGTCTGGAATAGTATCCATGCATAGTTATTACAGAGTGATTAATTAGTATGTCTATTAATATGTAATGACCTCTCAGGAAATGGCACTATTTACAAACTTGCAAAACATGGTCATGTGGTGTTTTAAAATCTGCTCTCTTCAAACTCTATTGCTCGAACATTTATTTTGGGTTTTTCTAAGGAAAATATATAGTAAGAAATCTTTAGATTTGGATGCTAATTTTCAGAGATTAAGAAAATTTGAGGTTTGTATAATCAAAGTAGTCAAATACAGATTGCTAAGTTGGTGTAGTTCCAAGTCACAGGTGAAGACAAAATGACCATATTTAAAGTCAGGTTATGAACCTGGCTCTTACAGAGGTATATGCCTGTTTTTTCTTCTTTTAGAAAGGACTGCGGACACTGTGTATAGCTTATAGACAGTTTACAGCTGAAGAGTATGAAGATGTAAACAGGCGCCTGTTTGAGGCCAGGACTTCCTTGCAGCGTCGGGAAGAGAAGCTGGCTGGCGTCTTCCAGTACATTGAGAAAGATCTGGTGTTGCTAGGAGCTACAGCAGTGGAAGATAGGCAAGTATCAGAAGTAGGCAGTATCTTTTCAAAGAACGTTTTAGTCAAGTGCTTTTAATATATGAAAATAAGTACCATTAACATCCTGTAACAAAATAGAAAACTAAAACTTTAATTTTTCTATTCTGGATAATGCTGTTTTATTCCAGCATTAGATATTTAAGATTTCTAGATACTTGAACTAGATAAAAAGAAACAGTTATCTGTATTGTATTTCCAGTTTAGTATTCCTCAGTGTGTCATACTGTCACCAAACACTCTGATATCTCTCCATCTTCACCTTTCCAATCTCCTTCATGCTTCAATAATACCACACTGACTGCCGTGCTGTATACCAGTGGTAGTTGAAACTTGTGGTCCTACCTTTGTTCCTTGGTAAGGCTGTGTCTTTTACGTGGATCAATGCATTTGTGAGCAAAATGTATTCAAAACTAACTCCTATCCAGGAAGATCTTTTCTGACAACTGACACGACTGAAAATGCTCTTCTTTGTCAACAGTCTGTTGCTGGGTGTTTTTTGTTTTGTTTGTTTTGATGCTGTATTAAATTATTTGTTTAAAGATTTTTCCCCTCTGTTAGCATATAAATTCCCTGCAACTTGTTCACTTTTTTAAACTGAGCATCTCTGTCAGTGTTAGTTTGAATTAAGTTGAATTTTATGAGTAAAATTGATTTTTATAAATTAAGCCTATTCTCTTGTATTCCCTGTATCTACAAAGGTGTCCATGTTTAAATGTGGGTTTTCATTTCCCTTTCAGTTGTTTTCATGAGATGTTTTAAACTGACATGAAGTTCTGTAGTCCTGAATTTCCTATACTCTGATGGTTAGCTCTCAGAGCGGTTTTCTTCAGGGATGGGGTAGAGGGAGATCTTTGGTCTGAACTTTCAGAATTTGTAGTGGCACTTTTTTTTGCCAAGCATGCACCAGGCCTCTGTTCGGTCCCCCTCTCCTGATACCACTTCCCAGTGAGATGAGTTTATAAAGGCTACCTACTTGGTTGGGTTCATAAAACAACTCTATTGATAATAGCCTTGAAAATATACAGTTATAAATTTTAATTGGTTGGTTTTGTTTGCACTATTAGTTTATTCTGGTTTTTTACATAATGAGAGAAAATGTCATTCTGTTGATACACTGTAATATTCCTGCAGATCTGTACTTTATGTGTACTGTGTAGCTCATACTTAACATAGACACAGGAGTAGTTTTGACTACAAATTTTGTTCCTTTTATTTTTAGACTACAAGATAAAGTTCGAGAAACCATTGAAGCACTGAGAATGGAGATAAACATGAAACAGCTGTTAGTGTTAGTTTGTCCTGTGGACATTTTCATAGAACTATGAATATCCTGGAACTTATCAACCAGAAGTCAGACAGTGGATGTGCTGAACAGTTGAGACAGCTTGCCAGGAGGTAAGCAGCAATGTGTGGGCCAGCAAGCCTCTTCCTGTTTTCATCAGCCTAGAGATAAAAGGTTGTCTTAAATTTAATGTTTTAACTAAAAAACTGTTTTTAATGTTTGATTTTATGCATATGGCTGTTCTCGTACACATATGTCTGTGTTACCATGTGCATGCCCCGTACCCACTGTGGGCGGAAGAGAGTATTGCATCCATGTACTAGAGTTGAAATGATGGAGTCTTTTTTCTGATGTGTGCTTTTAGCATCTTTGTCATAAGTGAAGTGTGTGTGAGTGTGGACGTTCGTCGGGGTCCTCAGTTATATTCCTTTGAAGTGTGTCTGTGTTTGTGCTCGTGCCATGGTGTGCTCACCACTATGGCTGCAGTTTACCTTGAAATCAGGGTGGTGAGTCTTGCGGCAGTGCTTTCATTGTTCCTGATTGCTTTAGCTACTTTTATGCTTCTTTATGAATTTTAATATTGTTTTTCAATTTCTGTGAAAAATTACATTGGATTTTTTGTGGAAACTGCATTAAGTCTATAATTGGCTTTAGTGGGATGGACATGTTCACACTATTAATCATTCCAATCTGTGTAATGGGGTCTCTCCTTCTTTCATTTCTTTCTTTAGGTTTGTTTGTTTGTTTTTTTTTTTTTTTTTTTTTTTGATTAGTTCTTCATCTTTTGGGTTTTTTGGTATTTTGTTTGAGGCTATTGTGGATGGTGAGACAATTACCCTGACTTTTTTTCTCAGTCTGTTTGTCCTTGTTATAAGGAAGGCTACTGATTTGGGGGTGTTAATGTTGCAGCCTGCCATTTTGCTGAAATAAGAACTTTTAAACTCAATAATGTGTATGGTCCAGAGATTGATATACAAGAACCATGCTTTGGGCTTTGACAGAGTAAGTTTATTAAGTATACTGTGAGCAAAAGTAAAAGCACAAATAGTAAGTAGTAGCTCACAGAAGAGCAGAACCACAGGGAGACATGGCCCACAGGCACTCAGGACATCTGTCAAAGATGACGTTAGCAGTCCAGTTGAATGAATAGGCAGAAAGTTGCCTCATCAAATCGGAGCCTTAGAAACATCCAGAAGAAATCCAGTAGAGAGGCTTGCTTCATTGGGGCAGCCAGCTAGAGTTCACAGTGTGGATCTGCATTGGAATAAGTATTCCACTGGGTGAACGTCCTAGAAAATGAACTTTTAGCCGCCATTAGATAATACACATATCAGGCATTACAGTCATTCAGCAGCATCCATCAGAGAAGCTAGACAGTCAAACGGAGTTCCTGCTTGAGAGTCCCAGGCACAATCCTCTCTCTCCTTTCCATGGATAGGACAAACAACAATAACTTTTTGGAAATAGTCTACCTTCTGTTCTTATTTCTAAAATTATTGTATTTGATTATTATTCCAGCTGTTTCCCCCTCCCCCCAGGCCCCCTCCCGCAGTTTGTTATGCCATTCCTCCTCCTCCTTGCTTCCTTCCCCTCCCCAACAGGCATCCCCCTTCCCTGGGGCTCAAGGCTCTACAGGATTAGGAACCTCTTCTCCCACTGAGGCAGGACAAGGCAGTCCTCTGCTACATATGCCCTGGGGGACTTGGACCACCTCTTGTGTGCTGGCTAGTTGGTGGCTCAGTCTCTGGGAGTTCCAGGCGTCCAGGTTGCTTGATACTACTGGTCTTCCTATGGGGTCACACTCCCCTTCAGCTTCTTCAGTCTTCCTAATTCAACCATAGGGGTCCCCAATTTCAGCTCAATGGTTAGCTCTAAGTATCTGCATCTGTCTCACTCAGCTGCTTATAGGGCCTCTCAGAGGACAACCATGCTAGGCTCCTCTCTGTAAGCACAACATAGCATCAGTAATAGTGTCAGGCCTTGGTGCCTACCCCCATGAGATGGATCGCAAGTTGGGCTGGTTACTGGACTGCTCTTCTTCCTTCAGTCTCTTCTGCAGTTCTTTTAGACAGGAACAATTCTGAGGCAGAAATTTTGACTGTAGGTTGGTAACCCAGTCCCTCCACTTGAGGCCTTGCCTGTCTACTGGAGGTGAATTCTACAAGTTCCCTCTTCCCACTGTTGGACATTTCATCTAAGGTCCATCCCCAATGAGTCCTGAGAGTCTCTCACCTCCCAGGTCTCTGGTACATTCTAGAGGGTCCTTCCACTATCCACACCCAGAGGCTGCATATGCCCATTTATTCTTCTGGCCCTCTGGGCTTCTCTCTTGTTCCCCTACCTCCATACCTGATCATGTTCCCCTTTTCCCCTCCTCTACCCCCTCCCACCCAGATACCTCCCTCCCTTTGCCTCCTGGGATTTTTGATCTCCCTTCTAAGTGGGATTGAAGCATCTTGACTTGGGCCTTCCTATTGTTTAACCTCTTACAGTCTGTGGGTTGTATTCTCGGTGTTCTGTGCTTTTTGGGTAATAACGATTTATAAGTGAGCACATACCATGCATGTCCTTTTGGGTCTGGGTTGCCTCACTCAGAATGACATTTTCTGGTTCCATCCATTTGCCTAAGAATTTCATGAAGTCATTGTTTTTAATAGCTGAGTAGTAGTATTCCATTGTGTAAATTAACCACATTTTCTGTGTCCTTTCTTCTGTTGAGGGACATTGGGTTATTTTCAGCTTCTGGCTATTACAAATAAGGCTCTTATGAACATAGTGGAACATGTGTCCTTTTGGTATGATGGGGCATCTTTTAGGTATATGCCCACGAGTCATATAGCTAGGTCTTCAGGTATATGTCTATTCCCAATAGGTCTATTCCCAATTTTCTGAAGAACCACCAGATTGATTTCCAAAGTGATTGTACCAGCTTGCAATCCCACCAACAATGGAGGAGTGTTTCTCTTTCTCCACATCCTCGCCAGCATCTGTTGTCACCTGAGTTTTTGATCTTAGCCATTCTGACTGGTGTGAGATTGAATCTCAGGGTTGTTTTGATTTGCATTTTTCTGATGTTGAACATTTCTTTAAGTGCTTCTCAGCTATTTGAGATTCTTCTGTTGTGAATTCTTTATTTAGCTTTGTACCCTATTTTGTATTTTTTATTAGTCATTTTATTCATTTACATTTCAAATGTTATCCCCCTTCTCACTTTCCCCTCCACAACCTCCCAATCTCATCCCCCCCTGCTTCTATGAGGGTGCTCCCCCACCCAACAACCCACTCCCACCTCTCCCACCTAGCATTCCTCTATGCTGGGGCATCAAGCTACCATAGGACCAAGGGCCTCCCCTCCCATTGATGTCAGATAAGGCTGTCCTCTGCTGTATATATATATCTGGAGCCATGGATCCTTCCATGCATACTCTTTGGTTGGTGGTTTAGTTTCCAGGTGAGAGCTCCGGGTGGTCTGGTTAGGTGATATTGTTCTTCCTATGGAGTTGTAATCCCCTTCAGTTCCTTCAGTCCTTCCCCTAGCTTTTCTCTTGGGATCGCTGGGCTCAGTCCAATGGTTGGCTGGAATATCTGTGTCTGTATTGGTCAGGTGTTGGTAGAACCTCTCAGGGAGCAGCTATACCAGACTCCTGTCAGCAAGTACTTCTTGGTATCAGTGTTCGTGTCAGGATGTTGTGTCAGCAGATGGGATGGATCCCTAGATTGAGTGGTCTCTGGATGGCCTTTCCTTCAGTTTCTTCTCCATTTTTGTCCCTGTCTTTCCTTTGAACAGGAACATTTTTGGGTTAAAATTTTTGAGATGGGTGGGTGGCCCCATTTCTCAACTGGGGGCCATGCCTATCTACTGGGGGTGGTTTCTACAGGTTCTATCTGCCTTTGTTGGGTATTTCGGCTAAAGTCATAGTCATTGGCTCCTGGGAACCTCTTGCTTCCCTGGAGTCTGGAACTTTCTAGTGGCTACCCCCAATTCCCCATCCCCCACTGCTACATGTTTTTATTCAATTTAACAAATTCATACATGTAAACAATGAATCTTGATCATGTATATCCCACACTGTCCATTCTTATTCGCCCCCAGGCTACACCCGCATGTCTTCTTTATTTTTCTTTGTATTTTTGTTTTGTTATCTACTAATTAGTGTTATCTGCTGGAATCTTGATTCATCTTGTGTCTCTTTCAAGTGACCATAGCTGCTGTGAGTTCCTGAGTGAAATGTCATGTGATGTCCAGAAAACACTTGATAGCTCTCCTCTTATATTCTCGTGATCTCATGTTTCACAGGGTTCTCTGACCATGAGTGGGAAAGGGAGGGTGGTATGGATATCTTAGGGCTGAGCACTCAGTGGTCACTTACTCTCCACACTCTGACCATTAACGAGCGGAGGTTTTCTCTTCGAGGCTGAGTGCAGCATTAATCTGAAGGTGTAAGCATAGATCTTAGACAGCAGTTTGACCTCACCAGCTGTGGGCTCTTGACCTGGCTTAAAGTAGCAGGCATGAATTCCCTCTTGTGGAGCAGACCTCAGCCTTCTTCCAGAAGTGATTAGCTACCCTGTAACTGTCATGCCACTGTTTTACCAGTGGGCACATCTTGCCTGGTATGTCAGTCAGTATTACAACATTGCTGGGCAGTACCAGCAGAGGCTTTTCACCCCTACTGACCTGCAGGCTACCTTTTGGCACTTCGAGAGCGAGCCAGTAGGGAGGACGTTTTCAGTTCATTTACAGGATGGTTTCTCAAAAAGATATCCTTTGTAGTGTAGTTTGGCTTATAGGTTCAGAGGATGAATCCATAATGGTAGAGACAGCATGATAGCCAAAGTAGGAAGCTAAGTGTCCTTTATGGTAAGCATGAAGGAGAAACTGAAAATGCAAGTCCTTGAGCTCTTAAACTTGTCTCCAGCGGCATACTTCCTGCAGCGTTGCCTGTTCCAACTAAAACTTCCCAAGCAGTGCCACCATCTGAAGACCAAGTTTACAGATTCTCGCGCCTATGGGGGACATTCGTCATTTAAACTACCACATTCTACTCCCTGTCCCCCAAATCCCAATGCAAAAATGCATTTATTCCTACTTCATGTGTCCCCACAGTCTTTCATAGTCTCAGTACTGTTTACAAGTCCAGTCTCCTGTAAAATTAAAAAGTAAACTACATACCTAACATGTGTCACAGAACATACATTTCCATTCTAAAAAGGAGGAATGGAGCATGTTGAGGAAATACTATACCAAAGACTGAAACCCAGCAGGGGGACTCCAAATCTTATAAGATCTATATCTGATGTCAAAGGGCGTAGATGGCAGCAGCCCTCCAGCTTGGCTCCATACACACTACACCACTTTCTGGGTCTGCTTCTGCTCGTTTTACACAGCTCTAAGATATCCATGTCGCTGGCACCTCCAGTGTCTTTAGGTCTCCTGTACAAGCCTATTTCACTCACAGCTTCACTCCCTCCAGGGCCTTCTCACACAGAGGGAAGGCTCTGAAACCATGGTGAAAGAGTCTAGCTGGTTTCTTCACTCTTGCATCACTATGCCTCTAAAGCTAGCACTACGTCAACTGTCCTGCATCCTGGGCATCCACAGCCATCTTAGAATGGACCCTGACTATATTAAATCACATTATAGCAGCTCTTTTACTCAGTTCCTTATTAGAACTAGAAAGTGGCTCAGGCCATTTCTCAGGTTGGAAGCTTCTCTGGATAGGATCTTATTGTGAAGGTACCCTTCTCTTTATATCAGTGCAGAGCAGACCTGTGTGTGTGTGTGTGTGTGTGTGTGTGTGTGCGCGCGCGCATGCGCGCGCGTGTACAGGCACTTACATTTTAAATGCTATCCCCTGGGGCCTCCCTCCCCCAACCCCCCCATTTCCCTACCTTTCTCTGAAAGGGTGTGCCCCCACCCCCGGGATTCCTCCCTCCCTTGTGCATCAGGTCTTGGCACATCCTCTCCCACTGAGGCCAGACAAAGCAGCCCTGTTGGAGAACTGATACCACAGTTAGGCTACAACTTTAGGGAGAGCCTCTGCTCCAGTTGTTAGGGGATCCATGTGGAAACTGAGCTGCGTATCTGCTACATAGGTGCTGGGAGCCTTGTTCTAGCCTGTATATGTTCTTTGATTGGTGGTTCAGTCTCTGAGAGCTCCCAGGGGTCCAGGTTAATTGACTCTGTTGGTCCTCTTATGGGTTTTCTATTCTCTTCAGGGTCTTCAATCCTTCCCCCAACTCTTCCATAAGAGTCCAATGTTTGGCTGTGGGTATCTGTATCTGTTTTAGTCCTCTGTGGATGAGCCTCTCACAGGAAAGTTATGTTAGATTCCTGTCTACAAGCATAACAGTATCTTAATAATGTCAGGGATTCGTACTTGCCCATTGAATGGGTTTCAAGTTGGACTGGTTATTGGTGGGCAGTTCTTTCAGTCTCTGCTCCATTATTGTCCCTACATTTCTTTTAGACAGGACGAATTTTGTATAGAAAGTTTTGTGGTGTCTTTATCTCTCCAATGGGGTTGGGGGCTGCTGGCCTCTTCAGGCTCCATGTGACCACTGTTAAACATGTTAGCTAGGATCACCCACATTGACTCCTGGGAGCCTTCCCCATCTCAGGTCTCTGGACTTCCTAGAGATTAGCCCCACCCACCCCTGGAAGCTTCATATTTCCATTCATTATCCTGGCCCTCATGTTCTTTCTTCTGTCTTAACTGTCTCTCTCCACACCTGATCCTGCTCCACCCCACCCCTTTCTCCCCTCCCCTCTCTCACCTAATTTCCTCCCTCTCTCGGCCTCCTATGACTGTTTTGTTCCCAGTCATGTGATTTAAGCATCCTTACTTGGCTCTTCCTTCTTGTTTAACTTCTTTGGGTCCGTGGGGTTTATCACAGGTATTCTGTACTTTTTGGCTGATATCCACGTTTACCAGTGCGTACACACCACGCATGTTCTGTTGGGTTAGGGTTGTCTCACTCAGGAGGATATTTTTTAGTTCTATCCATCTGCCTGTCAAATTCATGATGCCCTCGTTTTTAATAGCTGGATAGTACTCCATTGTGTTGAGTCTTTGGTAACTATGGCCTCAGAGGATGAATTAGGTAATGTTCTCCTTAACAATTACAGCTTTTCTTACTTGGCTGTAACAGTGAGCTTCCTAGTGCATTTTTCTTCACACTCTACATTTAGGTTTTCTTTCTGCTCTGCATGGCTCTTCTTCACCGTAGATCTGATAAACATTATCATTAATAACCACACGCAGTCCGGACGCTTCTCCCACTTAATGCCATTTTCTCCATCTAATTTTGCCCCAGGTAAGTTCTTAGGACTCTGACAGAAGGCAGCCAGTTTCTTTGCCAAAATAGCACAGGAATCGACTCTAACCCCGTTACTGTTAGAGTCCTTGCCTCCCTCTGAAACCTCTTAAGCCATGTCTCCAGTCTGCTTTGCTTTTAGCACTACCATCCAGGCTGCTGCTGGGATGGCCTTATGAGTGCTGATTACAGCACTGATTGCTTTCTAGTCCAGAATCCCATAGTCTTCCACATTCCTACAAACAAAACCAAACAAACCAGAAAGTCAACATGGTCATGTTCTTCATAGCAACAAACCACTTTCTTATACCAACTTTGGTAGTCTTTAGTTTTACTATTGTGTGATGAAGCATCATGGCCAAGGACTTTATAGAAGAATAAGGTTCTTTGGTGTATAGTTCCAGGGCATTGGAGCCTGTAATGTCAAAGACTATGGCAGCAGCAGTGGGAAGCAGAGAGCTCACACCCTTTCCTGACACTATGAAGCACAGAGTCAAAGACAGATTTTTAAGAGTGTTACTTCTAGACAAGTCTTTGCACTTTGTCTTGGAAGTGTGCTATTTTGAGAGCATGTGAATACCATTGTGGTGAGTTAATGTTTAAGAATAACGACAAGAACAAATTAACTGCTTAAAAGAATCTGAGGTATATGTGTATATTCTAAAATTACTGATTGGTTATTGAAAGTTATGTTGCACCAGTGAGATGGCTCAGTGGGTAAATGTGCCTGTTACCAAGCCTGACTACTTGAGTTCAGTCCCTGAGACCCACATGAAAAGAATGAACCATTTGTTTCAAGTTGTCCTTTGACTTCTACATGTGGTCATACACATATACACACAATAAATAAATAAAACGTAAAGATTTTAAAAAGTAATATCACTTAAAAATACTGAAAATTCTAAGGAAGATACAACATTGATAATACTATACAATTTGTAAAGTTTGCTGATTGTATTTTTGCATGTTTGCTTTTGGTCTTCTGTATGTGTTCTTTTGGTAAATTAGTTATAGTCATTAGTAGTATTCATTTCTCTTTTTGTGCAGAAGCTGTATTTTATCTCACCTTTCAAGTAATACAACTGAGTTTGTTCACTTTTACATAAGTCATCTAATAGTAGTGTCGTTGAACTGTTCATCTTTCAATAAGTAAAGAATCTGGCTTCAGAGTATGACATAGATGGTATAATTATTTTCTTTTCTAGAATTACAGAGGACCATGTGATCCAGCATGGGCTGGTAGTAGACGGGACCAGCTTATCTCTGGCACTCAGGGAGCATGAAAAGCTATTTATGGAAGTTTGCAGAAACTGTTCGGCTGTATTATGCTGTCGCATGGCACCTTTACAGAAAGCAAAAGTAAGTATAGATCATAAAAAAGTTACATTAAAATATTTAGAGGTAAAAATACTCTTTAAGGAAGAAAGGGGGAGAGAAGGAAGAAGGAAAGACAGACAAACAATATAATTCTTTATTAAAAGTTATCAACTTCAACATTGGGCCACATACCTGTAAATCCTACCAGCCAAGAGGCTGAGGCAAGAGAACTGCAAGTTTGAGGCCAGCTTCAACCAACAAGAAGGGAGGAGGAGGGATGGAGAGAAGGAGGGAAGGGGGCAGCAGCTATTAAGTGATAAATAAGGAAGGTTGAAACCCAATCCACTTTTATCATCTTCTCATTATAAACTGTAGACGAGAAATACTTCAATTTTAAGTTTCTAGGATTCAACTGAAAGCCTACTCAAACAGTTTTTATAAATGTTTGGAATTTATAAAATTTTGGAATTAATAAATTTTGGGGATATTTTGAGGTTTTAGACTCTCTCCTTCAAGACCCATTCTTAGTAAGCCACCAAGATGGCTTGCTCATCAGGGAAAGGCCCATGCTGCTGAGCGTGACGACCTGATGGAAGAACAGACCATATGTGTACCCATATACATAGACACACATGCATATACAAAATGCACAGCTTATAAATAACATAATATTGTTAGCAATACAAATCAAGTACTGGTTGTTTTGCATACAGACATCCATTTAGAGTCATGAAATTTTGCATGGAGATTATAATTAGAGCACAGACATATCTCTGTTCCTGTAAGAACACATCCAAGAATTCTACAGCAGGGTCAATGGGTAAAAGCACTGTCCAGTCAGTTTGGGGACCGTGACTCCATACTTGGGACTCACATAAAGGAGTAAGGAGTGAACCAGCTCCCCAGAGTTGTCATCCCAGGTATATACCCTCCTCCCCCAAACACACAGGTTTAAAAAGTATTTTTAAAAGAATTCCAGATAAACTTGTTTTGATTTCACTGATTATAATATTTTTCTTAAATCTTGAGATTTAGCTACTAAAAATGACTAAATATATGTATTTTTATCAGCGTATTTTCTTGAGAATTTTGTCTGACAGCTCAATGAGTATATTTATGTAAATAAGTTGTTAGTCTTATAAAAATTTTAGAATATGTTTAAAAAAATCTTCTCTTCCTAAAATCCAAACAGAAAGCTGCTTTGTTCTGATATTTCTGAAGGACATTCTTAAACCCTTAATCTCCATACCCCTCCAAAAAGTGAACCTTATTGCATGTTACTGTCTAGCATGAAATTAAATATCCCCTTCACCACCATACAAAAGATTTCAGAGAGGGGACATTACGCAAATACAAGAAAATTGAAATTTAATCACGAATGAATTCAATGTATGTTTTCAGGTGATAAGACTGATAAAAATCTCCCCTGAGAAACCGATAACTCTGGCTGTTGGAGATGGTGCTAATGACGTAAGCATGATACAAGAAGCACATGTTGGCATAGGTGATTGACTTTTCTTGACTTTTAAAATTGGTATATAATTACTTGGTGGTTTTGAATTTTCCTTTTTGTAAAGTACAATGTCCAGAATATGAAATGGAAATAAATACTGTGTGACATTACATGAGAGTATATCCCCATAGAAACCATTTATTATTTAGCCTACTATTTATAATATTTTAGTTTAAAATATTAATTAAAAGAAGTAGTATATTAGTGAAGTTTGTCTTTGCATAGTTAATAATAAAAGTAATTTTATTTTTACACCCCATTTTGTACCATACAATGAACTTTCTTACATCATTTTATCCTTTTTAACTTATATAGTTGCTCTCAAGGTTTTAAATTCATCATTTATAATTATGATTAATTATTTTTATTATTACTAAAAATTATGGTTTGCATTTTGAGGACAATTTTAGAAAAAAAAAAAAAGAATTCCCCCAAACTGATACAAAATAAAAAGAATTCTAAAACTTTTCTGATTTTAATTACATATTATTTTCTATACTCATGAGATCATATATGTCTACTCCCATTCCTTGTTCCTATTGTTTAGTCATTTTAGTGGATTGTTACTATACTGTGCTGGCAGGGGCTCAGCAGTGATGATTCACTGTCCTCCACTCTGATCTGTCAGTGTTATGTTACAGTCAAGACAAGAGGGAAGGTGAGGACCATGGAGCTCCTCTGAGGGATAAAATTCCAGCTTAGATGAGTCAGCCTTGTCCAGGAAGAGTCTTCATGATGTGTATGATGGCTATGTTGAGGCCGAATAGTTTTATGTCTTAAAGTCAACCCTTCCTTTTTGGGATAATAAATATTCATTTTGAAACTTCATCCTTCTTTGTGGTTTCTAAACTATTTTTAGTAAATCACAATTGTAATTTTAAATAACTTTTTTAATAGTTGAATTTATTATATATGAGTACACTGTAGCTGTCTTCAGAAGAGGGCATCAGATCTTATTACACATGTTTATGAGCCACCATGTGGTTGCTGGGAATTGAACTCAGGACCTCTGGAAGAGCAGTCAGTGCTCTTTAACCGCTGAGCCACCTCTGCAGCCCAATGTTACTAACTTTATACTATTAACTAAGCACATAAAGCTGATTAGGGCTGTGGAGATGTCCTGCTGAGTGCGCTGATTGCTTGCTAGGCAGGCTGAACAGCCCAGTTCAGCTCTCTAGTACCCACATAAAAGCCAGCCATAGTGCAGGTCTGTAACCTAAGCAGCAGCACTTGGCTAGACACGGACTGACTCCAGGAGTTTTCTACACAGCTCCATTTAGCTGAAGCAGCAAGCCCCAGGTTCAGTGAGAGACCCTTTGCCAAACTGCAGTGTCAGGTGACACTGGTGCTTTGTATCCTTTCTGTCCACTACATGCATACATCAGCAAGTGTGTATACACGGGCACACATATACAAGGAAGGAAGCATTGCTAATACATAGCAAAGAAATACTTAAAGCTGCTAAGTAAGCAACAGCAAGTTACTAAAGAAGGTTGTATGTCTTCTTTACTACCTTTATAAAAACAAATTCCAGATGGAGTAAGGATTTAAGTCATTCTTTAAGGGCATAAAAGTAACTGAAGAAATTTTTATGAGTAATTTTGTTATTTGAGTTATGAAAAGATATTTGAAGCACAATACCACATGAGAAATTTAGTTGACTATGAGGAAGAGATCGCTATATGTGAAGGGGAACAAAGTTCCTGAAAACAAATTTTTGTTGATGTTGTTTTTGTTTTTTTAATTATCTTTAATCTTTTTTACAGTCCACTTGTTACCCACTCCCGGTCTGCCCTCCAACAGTTCCTCATCCCATTCCTCCTCTCCATGACCACCACCACCACCACCACCACCACCACCACCACCACCACCACCACCACCACCAGCAGCAGCATACCCCAACCCCCACACTCCCATCTCCAAGAGGATGTCCCCACTCCTCCCACCCCACCAAGCCTCCCCACTCCCTGGGGCCTCAAGTCTCTCTCGGGTTAGGTGCTGCTTCTCTCACTGAGGCAGACCAGGCAGTCCTCTGCTGTATATGTGTTGGGGGCCTCAGACCAGCTACAGTATGCTACCTGGTTGGTGGCTCAGTGTCTGAGAGATCTCAGGGGTCCAGGGTAGCTGAGACTGCAGGTTTTCCTATGGGGTCGCCCTCCTCTTCAGCTTCTTCCAGCCTTTCCCTAGTTCAACCACAGTGATCCTCTGCTTCTGTCCAGTGGTTGGGTATAAGTATCTGCATCTGACTCTTTCAGCTGCTTGTTGGGCCTCTCAGAGGACCGCCATGCTAGGATCTTGTCTGTAAGTACACCGTAACATCAGTAATAGTGTCAGGTCTTGGAGCCTCCTCTTGAGCTGGATCCCAATTTGGTCTGATCACTGGACCTCCTTTCCCTTGGTCTCTTTTCCATTTTGTCCTTGCAGTTCTTTTAGACAGGAACAATTCTGAGAGTTTTTGACTGTGGATGGCATCCCCATCCCTCCACTTGATGCCCTCTTTCTACTGGAGTCTCCCCACTGTTGGGCATTTTATCCAAGGTCTCTCCCTTTGAGTCCTGAGAGTCTCTCACCTCCCAGGTCTCTCGTACATTCTAGAGGATCCCCCCACCTACTACCTCCCAGGGTTGCCTGTTTCCATTCTCTCTGCTGGCTGTCAGGGCTTCACTCCTTCACTTCCCCTACCCAATACCTGATCATGTTCCCCTTTTCCCTTCCCTGTCCCCTCTCCCATCCAGGTACCTCCCTCCCTCCCTCTGCGCCCCCACCATGATTGTTTTCTCCTCCATCCCATGTGGGATTGAGGCATCCTCACTTAGGCCCTTCAGCTTGTTAATCTTCTTGAGCTCTGAGATCGTATCCTGGGTATTCTGTACTTTTTTTTTTTTTTTTGGCTAATATCCACCTATTAGTGAGTACATACCTTGCATGTCCTTTTGGGTCCGAGTTACCTGATTCAGGATGACATTTCTAGTTCCATCCATTTGCCTGCAAAGACAAACTAGTTAAGAATAATTGTTCTTCATAGCAAAGCCTCACTCTTCGTAATATAAGAGTCATCACACTAGTAAGAGGAAGATCTTCAAGTAGACACGATGAGGAGGGGAGCCATCTGCTGCCATAAAATGACATAACTAAAATGAATACAAAGTGCAGGAAAACAGTCCGTCAAACAAATATGCAAATTAGAAGTCAATGGCAATAATAATAAAAGTTGATAAATTTGGCAACATTTTTGAGACTATAAATCGATACGCACTTTTTGTATAGAACAAAACTTTTCACCTGTGTGCCTGTTGACCTTCCAATGGTGAATGTAGAATTTTATTACAAGAAAATAAGCATTTAGAAGTCATTTTCTTTTAAGTTTTTATAATGGGTAGCCCTGTCTGGCTATGTGAATTTACTATGTGAACCAACCTGGATTCAAACTCAAGAGATTGACCTGCCTCTGCCTCTGTCCCTTTCTCCTGAGGGCTAGGATTAAAATGTGCATTGCAACAGTCCCACTGTAAGTTTTAAGTGGTGCTCTTAACTGTTGAACGAAAAAAACAGTCTTGCTTTTTTATGTAAGTCCTGTTGTGTTTCTTTTTAAAGAAATAAGCCGACCATTGTGCATACATGTGTGTGTACAAACATAGACACACACACACACATACATACACACACATACATACACACATACACACATATACACACATACATACACACACAGACAGTGTTTATTATAGTCACTTATAATTTAAAATATAAATGAAATGTTAGGAAAATACATGTTTTTTTAAAGATGACTTTTATTTTCCAGATAAAATGGTTCAGTGCTTTCAGGGTATATATGAGTTGCCTATTTTTTATCCATTGAAAATTCATAGAAATCTATTTCTTACTTTAAAAACACAGTCACTTACACATCACAGCTTAAAATCGTTAAAAAATGTGCTTATATTTTGATGGGTTCAAATTCCTGAATTTTAGTCTTTTTAGAACCTTTGAAACTGGTGAGTTTAAAGGCGTCCTGGAGCAATGAGCTCATTAAGGTTCAGCACTCTGTTTGTCAGTGTGTGGTTGATGCCTCGGCTAGGTCTGAGCATTGCAGTGTTAGCTTCATATGTATTTCCTTCTCCGTCCTTGAGTATTGATGTCACGTATCTAGTGTGTTGTCTTCAGCTTTTATATTAAATATATTAAGCCATTTTGGATGGCTACTGACTGCTGTATTAGGATTTAAATTTAGTGCCTAAGTGCAGCTACAGCAGCCACAATAATCCAGGTGATATATGCTATAAAATTACAGTTCGATCATCAGTGAACATTCCTTCTCATCTTTATTGCAGGAATCATGGGTAAAGAAGGAAGGCAAGCTGCAAGAAACAGTGACTATGCAGTAGCTAGATTTAAATTTCTCTCCAAATTACTTTTTGTTCATGGTCATTTTTATTATATTAGAATAGCTACCCTTGTACAGTATTTTTTTTATAAGGTAAGTTTTGTTGGATTATAAGAATCAATTATTGATATTTTAACTTGAAATTCCAATTGAAGAATGTTACAGATATTCTAATCATTCTTAAAATAGTTTCTTTAAACAAAAACAACTATTTTATAAATAAATTTATTGCTCGCAGACTGCAAATCAGTGGTTGCCACTGGACACAGTGGTAGGACTGCTTAAAAAGGCTATAAACATTTCTGGGTCAGCGAGAGGGTTCAGTGCCAACAAGCCTGACACCGTGAGTTCAAACCTAGGACCCCCATGATAGAGAACTCCATAGTACAGGAGAGAATGGCTGTAAGTTGTCCTCTGACTTTGCATGTGTGCCGTGATGTAGACTTGCTCACTCAGTCTCCCCGCTGTACTCCTGTCTCTAAGTGAATATCAAAACGAAACCACACGAACACCTGCTTTTTGGCAGAGTTCTCTAGTCTTATGGTATGTAAATTTATCAGGCATTAAAATTTATACTTAAAATTTATTACTCTGTGCAAATTTAGCTACAATAATTTTAATTTCTTTATAAAGCTATTTTATGTTTGTTTAGTAATAAATTTAATTAAATCTAATTTCATGAATTCATAGCAGAGTCCTTAATCTTTTTTTCGTCTTTAAGGGTGGCCCTGTGGTAGTAAATGCATAAGCCTCTCAGTTATGGAGGGTTTATTTGTATAATAAAACAGAATATAATGTTAAAATACTGTTCTCTCATTGGAACCCTTTTAAGGAATTTGGGAACCCATGTTTTGAGTCCCTGCTAATAAACATTTACCATATCAGAGTATCTCATGTTGTGTGTGTTCCTGTAATTAATACCTGCAAGATGAGAGAGCACAGCTATGTGTGTTGCCATAAGCTGATTGACAGTTTTCTTCTAGCCTATCGTTCTGGCTTCCGCTTGGGATAGAGTAGACTGACGGTTCCTGTAGAGTGGTCTGGGCGGTGCTCTTCTGCCTTGTTTTCGCTTCAGTTGTAATAGGAGAAACACTGATAGTAAGATGCTGTGCCAGCTCTAGTTCCACTTGCATGTTCTAAATAGTTTGGCAGTATAAACATTTTATAGCTCTGAAATTTAAGCAACTGTTATGTGTAATAATAGCTATGCTATTATGGACTAAGAGTTGAAAGCCTAACTTTCACTGCTTAGAAGTGATGGGAACTAAGAACATTCATTAAAATATCTGTATGATTCTCTAAGCAGTAAAATAAGAGAATCCGCCGTTCACACCTTACATGGGTGCTCCTTAGACTCTTAGACAGTAGGGATCGGCTGAGATGCTCTTTCTAGGCATTTGTAACTGTTTGCAGATTTCTGTCCCTTAGTTGTCACTGTTTGACTCACTTGCCATCTTGTTTTCCAGAATGTGTGCTTTATCACACCCCAGTTTTTATACCAGTTCTACTGTTTGTTTTCTCAACAAGTAAGTAAAGCAGAAGTCTGTGCTTGTCTATTCAGAAAGTTAGTATATTCAAGTCTTGACATGTATTTAAACATTTTCCTTTGTCCTGCAAGGAACTGGTTATAGTTACTTAATCCACCTACTATCATGATACTTATTCTGGCTTTAATTTGTGGTTACTGTTAATACCAATATATATGTTAATTGTGGACTCTTTTCAAATTGATATTAAATCCTTAACTCTTCATTTGTTTGTTCTTGGGAGGTTCTATGGAGTCTGTGCCTCCCTCTTGCTGTATAGTCAGGGGCCATTCTGAACTGGTCCTCTTGCCTCCTCTTCCCAAGTGGTAGGATTACAGAGTTAAGTTCCCACCACCATCACCCACCACCACCCCGGTTCATATGTTGTTAAGTGTAAACCCCAGTCAAGTACACTTAACAACTGACTCGCCTCCCCAGGCTTGATAATCGTTTTCATTTATTTGTGGTATTTCTGTATAGTCAATAACAAGTCAGAGGAAATACGTATTAAAGGTTCACTTACTTCGTGATGCATAAGTCTTAAAAATTTGCTAAGAACCTTAGTGACTTAGTTCCCAAATGACATAAATCTCACTTCAAAACTAGTTTCCATAATTACACTCTCACATAGCTCCTTATGCATCTTAAAATGCAGGCTACAGTGGTTCTGATCTTCAGTTATAAGTTAAATCACTAATTCTTCTTTGTAATAGTCTTTTCCCCATTTACAATACCAAGCTTTAATTTTGAAATCAGGTCATGGACAGAGTACTAGCAATGGCTTACCTGAATGAAATACTTTCAGACCATGTGACAGTAGGAACCTGATACATTGTGACAAGGTTTTTAAAGAAACAGTATTAATGAGTATCTTCCTTGGGGTTTCTATTTCTGTGATAAAACATCCTGACCAAAAGCACCTTGGAAGGAAAGGTTTGTTTCATTTTAGAACTCTCAGTGAAGTCAGAGCAGGAACTCAGGCAAGAAAGTAAAGCACAGGCCATGGAAAAACATTGCTTATTGGCCTAGTCACTCATGGTTCCTTTGCCTGCTTTCTTATAAAACCCTGAAACACCTGGCCAGGGATAGACTGACTACAGCCAATAATATGGAGGCATTTTCTATATTAATAAAATCCCTTCTCTGGGGGGTGAAATGGCTCAGCAGTTAAAAACACTAATTGTTCTTCAGAGATCAATTCCCATAACTGCATGGTAGCTCATGACCATGTATAAAGGGATCTAATGCCCGTTTCTGGCATGTAGATGTCCATGCAGACAGAGAATTTCTACATTCAAAAAAATTACACAATTTTTTTTCCTTTTCTCACATTTCTCTGATTTGTGTCAGGTGGACAAAGACCAATCAGCACAATGATGATAGGACCATAGGCAAAAGGTGTAAATCATTGGTACCAGCAGTAGCAACCGTGAGACTTGGGAGGACGATGATGTCACCAGGGACTTAGCCATTTAAAAAAATAGCTTCTGGGGTTGGGGATTTAGCTCAGTGGTAGAGCGCTTGCCTAGCAAGCAGAAGGCCCTGGGTTCGGTCCCCAGCTCCGAAAAAAAAAAAAAAAAAAAAAAGCTTCTGTGGAAATAGAGGTTTTGGTACTGTAGGCAGCACAGAAGATGGGAGGTCGGGGAGAGGAGGTGTAGCCATTAGAGAACTACAGAGGAGCCAAGGATGCATGCAGGAGAACTGTTAAACTGTATCACATTGACCAACTTAGGAGTCTTGAGATGGAAATCCAGTTTACTCCATTATGAAAAAAAGTTCAGTCCCCAGACAACATAGCTCTAGGAACAGTATAGATTCTATTCTAAAACAAAGCACATTTATTAATTGAGAGTCTTTTAAAGGGACTTTGGTATAAATTGAAAAATTAAGGTACTTATTTTTAAAATTTTTTCATGACTATATATGCAATAAAAATATATAATTTAGAATCTCAAAATTTCTCTAATTTCTCTTTTTTTAGACACTGTATGACAGCGTGTACCTGACTTTATACAATATCTGTTTTACTTCCCTACCTGTTCTCATATATAGTCTTTTGGAACAGCATATAGACCCACATGTATTACAGAGCAAGCCTACCCTCTATCGGTACGTATTGTTCATTATTGGATGTGTATAGGGAGTGTAAAGCATGACTGTTGGGTGCTTTAAAGTTTTTCAATATTAAAGAAAAATTTTCAATAAATTTCCAGTGTTTTTAGGAATAAACACTTCCATCCAAGGACTATTGTATACAAGAGTAGTTATTTAGTTGTTAATAACTTCTAGAAAAATTAGTTTATATTTTACTATTACTAAATTTATGAGTTCTAGTCAAAGTTAAGTGCAAGTGAAGGTTAGTAGTTCCTGCTTTTTCCAGAACTCCCCAAGCCAGGTGATCCTAGAGATGTCGAGCCTGCCAGGACCAGCCCATGGTCTTGATAAACTGTCACAGACCACAGTTGCAGGGGTGTCAGTTACAGACATAGCAGTTATGTGAGGAGTCCCTTGCTCTAGTTTACCAGAATACCAGGAGAGTCTGTTATCCTTCTAACAATTCACGAATGAAGCCAGCACATATCCTACCAAAGAGATCACCATGGAGCATGGTGGAATGAGAGCAGATAATCAGGTTTTTCCGTCACTCTGAAAGTACCATGCCTGTATTGTGTTTATTATCAAATGAAAAGATGTTTGAATGTATTATATGAATTCTGAGCTGTTATCAAGACACATGCTATTTGAAATGGTTTGTAAATTTAGTTTATTCTTTTTGATGTTATTTTTTAGCCATCTTAAAATTCTATCATTATAAATTATTAGTTAAATTGTTTAGAAGATAAAAATGAATCCTAATGTGTTGCTTTTTCTTTTTAAAAATAATTGCAGGGACATTAGTAAAAACCGTCTCTTGAGCATGAAAGCATTTCTTTACTGGACCGTCCTGGGTTTCAGCCATGCCTTCATTTTCTTCTTTGGATCCTACTTTCTAATAGGGAAGGATACATCTCTGCTTGGAAATGGCCAGGTAAAAAATGTCTTACAAATGCTTGAAAATGTTAATAATGTTGAAAAGAATGTAAGCTTAAATCACTTTCTCTTAGCCCAACCCCCAAATGCCCCTGCCTCAGCTGAGTTCAGGAGGATGACAGAGTGGGAAGAGCCCCATCTTCATGAGCTCACCCCTCACCCCAAAGAAGGGACCCAGTGTGACTTAAGCAGGGAAATAGAACACGGCATTCCTTAAGTAAACCCAGATCCTCGGGATTAGGCACATAGTTTTAGCAGTTTCGGGTTGAAGCTGCCTGCTTATATCAAAGGACTTGCCACCATAGCCCTGAGACTCGAGCACTCGGGACCCATTGATTTTTGTAATTTCTAGGTCTACCTAAAAAAGTGAGAAATAGGCATAGGTTCAGTGTGATTTCTACATTCTGTGTCTTCTTGGAAGACTGCAAGGTACCACTAAGGAATGTAGATTGATGTTCCATTATTAATAAGCAATGTGTATTTACCATTCACTTTTTATATACCAGAAACCTTGTCCATTCTGCATACTTTGAATGTTACTTACCCTCATTTTACAAATGATGTGAAAGTCAGGGAGCTTCAGTAATTTATCAAGTAATGCTGGTAGATATGGAGACATTAAAAGCAAATCAGCCTTAAGATAAAGTGATAAATGAGTGTCAAAAAACTGCATACTTAATATGGAAATAAAATCTTGATATTCCTTTGGGATTCTGCATGTGTGGTGGACTTTGTAAGTGTGTACTCTAAAGACCAAAAGAATGCTTCTGCTGATACTCCATGCAGTATTTATATGGGGTCCTTTGCAGAACAGTTCCATTGGCCATTTTAAGTGTATTGTTTTATTTTATTGGTTTTTTTTTTTTTTTTTGCTTACTCAGATTCTTCTATCCAAATGCACTGTAGCAAATGTTTTGTTGTAACTTCTAGTTGGAAATATTTCAGAAAATAACTGTGGACAAGCAAGACAAGAATACAGCATACACTGTATCATCCTAAATAAAGACAGTCTTGATAAGCAGCAAAGTCTGCATTGTGAACCAGCTTTATACTTCTGATTTTATGTATTACCCAAAGGGTCATTGTTCAGAATAGTTACCACAAGAAGGCTTCAATTGTTTTTGTCTTTGTCACTTTCTTAATATAATCAGAATTCATGTGTATATCTGTCTTAAATAACTCAGATAGTTTTTGTAAAGAATAAAGGTACCTTTGTCTTACAGTGGAGTTAACATTGTGTTGGTAAATGACATACAGTCTGTTCCTTGTGTTTAGATGTTTGGAAACTGGACATTCGGTACATTGGTCTTCACAGTCATGGTTATCACAGTCACGGTGAAGGTATGCTACGATATTAGAAACCTGTGTGCACGTGCTCTGTAGATCTCACTTACCTCCTCTTTTACCAACACATATGTAGTTTCCCTTTTGGCTTTTCAACAGTAGTGGTCTCACTAAATTTTAATCATTTATTTAAATTTTGCTGTAAATTTTCCTTCTTGTCCATTGTTTTGAGAAGATTCATATGATTTTTGGTTACAGACTACTGAAATTTGGATTCACTGTATATCTTCTAAAATAACAGGGTTATTTGGTTTTATGTGCCATAGAGTTGGGGGTAACATCTGTCATCACATAATATCTCAATACTGCTTTCCCTCAGAAGGAAAATATTCCAATATTTCCTACTAAGATTCTTTTATTGGTACTGTGTTATCTAAGGAACCGATCCACAGGGCTTTTAGACAGGGTCTAATTGACAAGTTACAGTACACTATTATTTTATATTGCTAAGGCACTTGTTTTGTTTTTGTTTTTTTAAGATGGCATTGGAAACTCATTTCTGGACTTGGATCAACCATCTTGTTACCTGGGGATCTATTATATTTTACTTTATATTCTCTTTGTTTTATGGTGGGATTCTCTGGTGAGTGACTACACTGTGTCTCAATTATGTTGATTTAACAATAGTGGACATTTATGGTGATTGGTTTCTTGATAACCAAAATTCTGTTCATAATAATTTTTATACATTATGCTGATTAGTCCATTTCTTTGAGTTGATATTCACAATTCAATCCTATTGTCCTCAATTTTCTACATGAAAACTGAGTGTCTCGGTCACAAAGGTAAAACCAGAAGAAAGATACTCTAAAGCGTTGTTCTGACCTCATAGAATGGCTGTTATACTAACCGTATTAATTTTAAATCACTTACTCACTCATGCAATGTCATAAACCTCTCTCTGAAAAGTTAGCAGTGTGCTCTGCCCTCATTAAATGTAGGTCATTAGTAAACTCTCTGAAAGATTAATGATTCATGCTTCCCTAAGTTCTTTTAGTAAATGTGGTCGACTGATACCTTATTTTTTGGAGAGCATATGTATTACATGTGTCTATTGTACCTTAGGTCACTTCCCAGGGCAAAACTTTTAAAGGTAAGAACAAAGAACTTGAATCTATTGATCATCAACTTCCATAAAAGGATCATTAAAGAACCCACTTATGCATAGTATTTTGTGTAAACCTTTCTCTGTTTCTATTTTTTCCTATAGTCTCATACAATTGAGATACACAAAAACCGAAAAAAGGATGCCTTCATAATACTGTGGTCTGAGTTTCTGAGTGCATTTATAAAGAAAAGTCTGAGATTTGGATAATCAGGAGGTTGTTCTGGTGTTGTTGCTGGTGGTGGGTGTCAGGGGCTCTGTGCCTCAGCACATATGTGTATGTCAGAGGGCACCAATTCTCTCATCCCACCTTTACTGGGCTCCAGGAAGAGAACTCAAGCTGTAAGGCTTGGGCAGTGGGTAATTTACCCAGCAAAGCCATCTCATTGGCCCAGATGGTTTGTTTGTTTTGTAAGCTATAGAAAATATGTTTTTACACACTTATTTCTTGGTTTTTTATTTCTACAGCATACATTAGTCTAGTCATCATTATTCTTTTTATAATTTGCCAGGAACTAGGGTTATCTGGTTATCTATTTCCTATTTTCATATTAGGAAAAAGGAATAATTAGTACAATACTTTAGCCGGAGTTTACATTCTAACACAGCCTCTTGTATTAGTTCATTTAAGTTCTTCCAGATTCGATTAGAAAAATGCTCTGGCACTCCTGAACCTGTTATTTTAAGTTGTTTGAGTTTTGGTGATATCGTGATTTAACTCTTGAGTTTTTATTTCACTTGTTTCTAGAACAGTGTCTCCCTATATAGGCCTCAAGGTTGTTCTGCATAGTCTTGCAAATATTTATATTACTGGCATGTGATACTATGCACAGCCAATAATCACTTTTAATAAGTCTACTGTCTTTCTTTGCAGGCCATTTTTGGGCTCCCAGAATATGTACTCTGTCTTCATTCAGCTCCTGTCAAGTGGGTCAGCTTGGTTTGCCATACTCCTTATGGTTGTTTCTTGTCTCTTTGTTGATGTTGTGAAGAAAGTGTTTGATCGACAGCTTCATCCTACAAGTACACAAAAGGCACAGGTAGGCATCTCTTCAGTTAGAACAGTTAGTAATGAGTAACTAATTACACATTTTTTGTATTACAAAATGCCTATTCCTATATTAAAGAGTTTTTCAAAAATTTCAAGTGTGGTTTCTTTTAATTTTTTCATATTTTTTCTATTAATTTTTTATGGCCACTAGTAATTATAATTATAATAATTATAATTTTAATTATACTAATTTAAAATTTTAAATAGCAAACTACCAAGTTATTTCTAATGTAGCCATGTCTCTAAACTATAGCAGACATTAGCAGTACGCCAATGCTTAAGGATATGACATTTGGGGACCAGTATTATTTTACTTGCTAGCTATGCCACAATTTCCTCATTGGTAAAATTATTATTGAAATGTCTTTCATTCCCTCTGCAGTGAGGAGTAAGTAGAGAAGAGAATGTTTAAGCATAGTAGATGGTAAACTGTTCCACTGCTGCGTTCCTTAGTTGGTACTATAGTTGTACTGAATGTATGATTACAGTCAGTACAGTATAAGATGGTGGAAATGAGAGTCTTTCTCTGTCATAATGCTTTCTAAATGGTGCTGAAGGAGTTACAGGATTTCTGCGTCTGCCTGTGTATACGTACACTAGCAGGGACAGACTTCCATTGGATAACATATTATTCAAATCTACATCAGAAAGCTCTGTCTTATTTTTAATATCCAGAAGAAAATACTTAGAGTCAAAGCATTACTTTCAATATGCTTATTATACTTGCTTAGGCTTTTCAAATAAAATATTTTGTTTTTAATTTTCAATTATTTGTATATGTATATGTGCACAAGGATTCGGGTGTCCTTGGAGACCAGAAGACGGTACTGTATCTCCTGGAGTTGGAGCTGCAGGTGGCTGTGAACCATCCAGAGTGGGTGCTGGGAGCTGAACTCGGTTCCTCAGCACAAGTGTGTGTGCCCAGTGATTGTTCTAGCTCCACAGTGTAGACCTTTGTGGAGATAGTTTGTCTTACCTTGTGGTCTATATTATATTTCCCCTCAAAACTTATGAGTATCATCATGCTAACCTTTATTTACATTTGTCCTTGACTGTTCTGTGGTTTGAAAGCTTCACATGTATTTTCATAGAGATTGCTTACTGATCCAAAAGGTATGATATTACTTATTGTTACCTTTTCTGTATCCTTGTTTTAAAGTATCACAGAGGAAATATTTGATGTTTTATGCTTTTAAACAAAAGGCTGAAAAATACTCCATATACTTGTTTTAACATAAGTTAAAATTTATTAAAAGGGGAATTTACACTAAATCATTTTACCATTCATGAAATCAGAATAATTTTCCCTTTTTGCTATGTAAATTAATATCCAAATGATTAATGAGATGTTCTGATTGCTCTCATTTGGGAAGGGAAAGGAAAGTTTTACTTCCATTCATGGGTCTTCCAGCCTGTTACTGTCGTTTTTGGTTTTTCTTCTCTTTTCTTTTAAAACTGGGGCAGTACATGGCATTTATATCCTAAGGGCAATGCTATCCCTTTGCTGTAGGGGTGGCCATTTCAGCTTCCACTGTTCCTTCTGATTTCAAATGATGGACATAGGGCTCGTTATCAAAAGTCACATCAAAAGGAGAGCTGCCAGCAGTTATTCTCGGTGCTTTTATTTCCTCCAGAATAAGAGCATGTTTTTAAAAGTGAACAGTCAATTTTTTTAATGGCAAGACCGACATCCTACAAATATCACTTGTGTGTGTACCATGTGTATTTTCTGCTCTTGTGGGAACAGGTGTTTGGTATTTACAAAGCTTGTCCTGTGTCTGTCTCCTAGGTGATGAATACAGCTCACTGACTTGTGTGTGTCCCATCCCTTTTCTGTCCACTTATAGATGTACTCCAACACAGTGGCTTTAAGTGACGAGTTCATCGCACTGCAGCCTTTGTCGAGGGCAAGGAATCAGCTGGGCAAACTTAGGTAGAGTAGGAGTAGAACTCGTTAACGCTTATGCATGCCAAGGTCAATAAGTGATATCCAAAAGATGGGCAGATGCATCAATCAATCAGAATCACGCATGCACAGCTCTGTCTCTAATTTAACCTTACTTAATATGTATATTAAACTTGAAAATGATATCCATTCTTCAAGAAGAAAACTTAGATGGAAATTGAACATAAGAGGAGAGAGCTGTACCTTATTACCTATTTCATACCTATCTTTTCCAGCACAATCTTATGCTTCTGCTTGTCATAGTCATGTGTACGTCTGCTCCTGCATGTTCAGTAGTTAAAGAGCTATCCTAAACTTTAAACCTACGCTAAGCAGTTACCTGGAAGTGAGAAGTGCTCGTTTTTTGTCTTGCCTCAATCTATAGTATAAATCCATGTGCTTGTGTGTCCTTGTATACTACAATGGCTGATATGTATTTCATATCTTTGCTGTTCCTTACTGCTTCTATAAATTGAAATGTATATTTTTTACATCTTATATTTAACTGTATTTCCACAGTCATGCTAATTTGGAAGTTTATAAAAAACAGCTACTAGTCTCAAAATGTCTTGATAGAAGGAAATGAAAGCTGAAATCCTAGAACTTTTGATAATATAGCAACATGTCAATATGTATGTATGCACACACACACATATACACATATACACACATACACACACACACACACACACACACACACACACACACACACACACTTATTGGTTGGGTTTTTGTTTTGAGACAAGCTGTCTGGCTCGCTTTGCGAATGCTGGGATTAAAGGCCTGTGCATCCAGCCTGACATGTATATGTTTAATGATTTTTATTCTCCAAATTCTAATTTATGTATATTTACGTAATCAAATGAGTAGCTATGGTATAACACACTATTTAACCTTTTAGGTGATATGGTATGAATTTATAATTTAAAAGATGTTTTGAACTTTTACTAACTTTTTTATGTTTTTATTATTGGCTTTAAATTTTTTCATATGTTTAACTTTGAGTGACAACTACAGTAATTATATATTGTAAATGAGTAGTAACTGTTTTTCATATTTCCAAGAACTAAACTCAAATGTAAAAATTCGTTTTGACTTTTGGTTGAGCAAAAAGTGTATATCCCATTTTATCAATAGCTGATTTTCTATAATCAGTGGCTATCATATATTTGAAGGTCCACTTTTTAACTCTGCCAGAAGGAGAGTTTGTTATATAAAAGAACACTGGACAACATTTGATAAGGGAAGATAACTTGCATTGTGATTAATTATATTGTTATGAATGTGTAATTTTACATGTGTTGGTGAAAATCAAGCCCCTTTTAAAAACTAATACTAGACATAAAAGAAAGGGGAAAGAAAACTATAGAAATCCCAGGTATTATATATTATAATAAACTAGTAAGATTACCATTCTCATTCTACAAGTTTACCATGAAAGCAGGATCTTGGATCAGGTGTAAGAAAGGAGGAACTACTGATCTCCCAACCGCTGGCCTGAGTGTGGGGACCACACTCACTGCTCCCTCTAGTGTTTGCACCATACACAGCCCAACACATGTACTTTTCTAGGATTCTAGGTTTGTATATAGCACATGGAGGTTTTTATGCTGTTAACTTAAAATCAGCAACAAAAAAGATAGCCGTCCTCAAACCAAAGGTCAAAGTAAGTTGGCCTTCCCTGGGCTATAGAGATGGTGCAGTGGTTAAGAGCACTGCAGCTGTTCTTCAGAGGACTTAGGTTCAGTTCCCAGCACCCACATGGCGTTTCAAGGGATCCAAAACAATCCTCTGGCCTCCACAGGCACCAGGCAAAAGCACCCATACACTTAAGACATAGTATTCCCTAGAGAAGTATGTCTATTCATTCTATTAACAAGTAACTCACACCCCTTTCTCACATGTACTCTTTATGGTCCCGTGACCCTTCTGCTCTACAGTGTGGGTAAAATAGAGCAGTGTCCAAGGTGAGAGTGTGGGGGTAAGAAAATAAATGCTAAGTCCTGATAGCTCTGAATTTTCAGAGGAACTAGAACTTAACTGAAGGAAAGTTGATTTATTTTTACCAGCCCATGTGCTTCCGAGAGCTTTGCACTCGTGGCTTCACATGCTATGCTTTGCTGCACTCTCCAAGAAACTCCTTGGCTCCTTCTGTCCTGTGACAGTAGCTGTGCTGTTTGTGAGCTTTTGTCTATGCCTCACAGATCATAGACCCAACTTCCTGCTCTGGTTTTAAATGATACAGTGAGAGTGTTATTCTTAATGTGAGACTTACGCTTTTCTGTCCTTCTAGATGGAAGAAGATAAGGGTTCAGTCGGCTCAGCATATGAATTTGCTGAAAGCCAGCACAGAGGGGAGGACAGTAGGCACCTGCTAGCTGAGGCTTGCAGCCAGCAGGACAGTTGTTGCGTGCACTAGGTAGTACTTTGCGGGGCCTTCTTGGGGACTTGTGCACTGCATTCTCATGCTTGGGGCATCCATGGAGAGTCAACGTCACATTTCATTTCACTGTACTAATTCTGCACTGTGCCTTGGGTGTTGTTTTCGTTTAGTTCTTTTCCTTGTTTGTATCCCTTCATTTTCTTTATGTTTACCCCTGAATTTCTCATTTCACATGTTTGTCTGTACAGTGATAAATCATGTTTCACCTCAGATTGTATCGTAGTAAGAGATTTTCACAGCCTGTTGTCTGACGTTCAAGAAATTACTCCTCTCCACTGTTTTTGAAAGTATGGCTTGCCTTGCCCATTTTGAAATTGTTATCCCCTTTGAAGTTGTAATTGTCTATATTTTTATACAATTTAATGTAGACACTGAGTTACTGAAGTTCTCCAGTCTTTTGAGTTGAAATATCAAATGAGCAAGTGTGTTTAGATTTAGTGAATAGTTTTTCATTACTGTAATTTAACAGACTTATTTTTCTCATAAATTTTCATAGTTTTATCTATTAAAAAAAAGATTGTTGGGGCTGGAGAGACAGCTCACTTCCTGTTCTTACAAAGAACCTGGGTTTCGTTCCCAGCACTCACATAATGACTCATAACCATCCTCAGGCCTAGACATCGTGCACATACATACATACATACATACATACATACATACATACATACATACACACACACACACACACACATACACATGCATAGATACAGGCAAAACACATACATAGACTAAGTAAATATAAAAGTTATAGTTATGGGGATAGTTTACTCTCCCTTTGAAGAATAAATCCAAGCTACTTCTAGATGTAGTTGGGATATGAACAATATTTTGATTTGTAGCAATTATAAATCCTATCACCAATAATTCTGTTTTTCCTTAGGCTACAATTGTCATTTTAGTGTGATTTTTATTAAGGAACATGTTGTTATCTCATCTGGAATAAGCAAATAGAGAAATTTGAGGACAAAGGCACTTAAAGACTATAAATGTTTAAGCTTTTCTATAATCAGATTATAGAACATGTCTAATAATTCGACATACTTTAAAGTTAGATTTCTTTAGCAAGTTGCCCTCAGCAATGGCAGCTAATTATTTCTCGGTTATTAGTAGAAACAGAAGTAGTAGTTCAGAAGAAAGTCAAGTGAGTTCTGAATTTTCGTTTTGATTTGGTATGTTGCAAAAGACTATAGTTAGGTGGCTGGGGATGTAGTGGTTGGTAGAATGCTTGCCTAGCCTGCACAAAGCCATGGGTTCAATCCTGCCTCTACATAAACTGGACAAGTCCACATGTATTTTCAACCTTGGCCCTCAGGATATGGAGTCAGAAAGATCAGGAAGGAGTTCAAGGTCATCCTTAACTACATAGCAAGTTCAAGGTCAGCCTGGGCTACATGAGACTCCGTTGTTGTAAAAATATAAAAAATAAAAAACTATAGCTGTCTTTGACCTCACTAGGTTCAGCACCGCGGTGCCCCAAGATGTCTGCTGGATATGTTAATTCTCAGTCAGCAAAGTGTCTCACCCGCTTTGCTCCATCCCATATCACACTGCGGAAGGCCTCTCTCTGAGCCTGGCAGCAATCTCTCTACCTATCCAGTTCCCAAGGCAGGTTTCCATGCCAGAAACACACATCCCAACTCTGTGGCGGCCCAGGCCAGCCGCTACACACTCCATTACACTTAAACCGCTACATGAAAGGACACACAACACAATAAGCTTTGGCCCAATTGATAAGACATAATTGCCCACCTAAGCATACAAAGCCCAATACACATCCCTCCCTTATAAACATTCCTGACAACCTGTAAAGGTACAGCGTGGAGTCTTAACGTCACCCGCCACATTCTCCTGCCACGGCTTCTCTTCTATCCCTCCTGTCCCTCCTCGTTCTGTTCCAGTCTCCTCTTCCTTCAAACTTTTCTCCCACCCATCCTTCCTGCTCGTCCAATGACAGGCCTCGTTCTGTCTTGTACCTGCCTCACCTGTGACATCATCCCACAAGACCCTGGAATTTATAAGTAGATTTTTCAACCATGACTGTCCCTTTTCCATTATAATGAGGAATTTTAATGTTTCACAAATACTGATGCTCTTCCTTACCCAAACTATAAATTTCCATTCATATATTGTTAAAGAACCAATTTAATATATACATCATTTAAATAAAATGGCTCCAGTCTCCTTTGAAAATAGGAATGTCAGTTATAAAAATGTTTATATAATCAATATAAATTTTCATTTAGTTTTATCTTTGCATGGTCTGTGTGCATATGAGGAGTGTGTGCGCACGTGTGTGGGAGTGCTTAAGCATGTTCACATGTGGAGTTCCCAGGCCAATCCTAGGAGGCACTTTATCCACTGAAGCGGGGCCAGCCTCCTCCCGTCACCCCACCTCTCTCAATTTACTCTAGCGTTCCCTGTCTCAGTTGGTTTAGCCAGCCAGCTTACTCTAGAAACAGGAGTGTCTGTCTCCACTTACCCAGTACTGGAATTACAGACAGGCTGCCACACCCACTGAGCTTCTGTATGGACTCTGGGACTCCACTGCAGTCCTCATGCCTACACAGTAAGCTTTGCCTGCCGAGCCCTCGCCCCAGCTCCCACTCAATATAGATTTTATTATTTTATGTTTATGTTAAAATGAGACATCTATAGAAATACCTCGCTAGGAACCTCCCGAACCAACATGGGGGTATTTCATTCACATTTGTAAATGTCTTTCAACATTCTATCATTTTGGAATTGTTTGCTTCTTGTGGTGGGAAGGAGAACAGAAAGGTGAAGGAGCAAACTATAAGCTGGAAACAGGTCCTCGTTTCAGGAGCTTTGGAATAGAGGGCCAGCCGTCCTGAGCCATCCCTAACTGCTGTATGAGCAGAGGAAAATCCTGATTTCTCTTGAGAACTTGGAATTCTTAGCAAAAAATTTGACAGTCAGCAATAATTTGATTGTTGATTTCACATTTTAAAAGACATTTCTCTAAAAGCAAACCTTAAATCTAGATAAGGTTTCATACATACACACATATATATGTATGTAATTTATGGGCAAAAGCCCTAACGCAGTTAATAATATGACAATTCTTACTTACAATTTAAAAAAAACCCTTTAGTTGATAAAATTAGAGTAAAAATATTTAAAATGTTAAGATACAGCTTTCTAACTTTTTAAGGAAGTTGTTTGGTAACTAACAAAAATTCAGCATTCATCCCTTGATATGGCAATGAGCAGTAAGTCACAATTTATTTCAGAATTTAGGTCTATAAAGGTGGTTCTTTTTCACTAGGCTGTCATGGCCATGCTATGCCCCCATGGGATGGGGTTGGGGATGTTGCCTAGGAATTTGGGAACCCGGTGTGCTGGAGCATGAGACCGACTACTTAATGATCAAAATGTCTGTATAGTCAAAGCTGGTTACGGTGCAACCAAATGGCATCTCACACCATTACTTTTTGTGGCTTCCACATATCCTGAACATTAAAAGCCTCCCTTGTTACTTTGAATGAAAGGAGACTCTGTTCCCACTCTCATTCCACCGACTGCTGTGGCCCTAGGTTCTCTGTCTGATCCTGAGTGTTGGGATAGGTGATGTGCTGGGAAAGCTCTACTGGAGCTTCGCTGGCTCAGAGCCGGGTTTCAGGGGACATCTTTACAGAGTTCACCATTTACAATGCCCCAGAATTGTTGTTGTTACTATTTCTTTTGTTGTTTTTTTTTCTTTTTTTGCAAGGGGGGGTTACTTTTATTTCACTCATTAGATGATCTGAAAGAGGGCATTATATAATAGTTTTGACATGTTGCTCTCTTGGGTGTCTAGGATTTAACATTTAGCCATAGGTTTAAGTGATGTGGGACAGCTACCTGAAACCAGATACAGATTCAAGCATTCTTCAGCACATAGATGGACCAAACCTGTGACCTGTGGATGTGACTTTCAAATGATCTTCCTCAGCTGGCTGAGCAGCAGCTATAAGCAAAGTGTAGGGCATTAGACTTAAAAGTTGTAGACAAAGCACTTCCTCTCTAGTTGTTAGGATAGCTCAGAGCTTCCTGAAGGAATGTGTTAAACATCAGTCCCACGGCTTCTTAAATACCCTGTCCTTCAAGTCCCCATACTGCCATGCTGACAGTAAGACTGAGTTATTAACTAGAACATGTAGAAAGTAATCCCTGGTTTAACAATAACTTACTAGATTTACCTGCTGCAGAGTTAGTGTGTCAGATGTTTTCAAGCTTTTCGTAACTCTGCCTCTACCAGTCTAGAAGCACTTCCTTCCTGCCCAGTGGCAGTCTGTGGAGCTTACCATTGAGCCCGCAGTGTCACTGTGCCTCACACTGCTTCTCTGGCTTCTCACTTTACCCTCACCTCACTGGATGAGTCTAGGGCTGACAATTGCCACTGCCTCCTTCAGTTGGCTTTCAGGGCTTTCACCATTCAAGAGATACTTCAGAAGCCATAAAGAGAATTTAGAGATTCCTTCCAGTTGGAGGTAATAGTATTTAACCTGAACCAGGCCCACAAGCATGAACTACACCACCCACAATGGTTGGTGTGGAGCACATAGGGGAGCATCCTCCCTTCAGGAAAGAAACTTGAGCTTATGGGAGCACAGGAATCAGCAAAGCCCAAACTGGGAATTGATGAGAGCCCTTTGCCTAAGCCAGTATCACCCAGAGTTCTTCATCATAAATGTATGTCCCTTCGGTGGCTAATGGTTCATGGTTTTGGTACATTGGGTCGGGTAAGAGAAACAGTTTTTTTTCTTTTTCTTTTTTTTTTTTTTTTTCCGGAGCTGGGGACCGAACCCAGGGCCTTGCGCTTCCTAGGTAAGCGCTCTACCACTGAGCTAAATCCCCAGCGAGAAACAGTTTTTTAAGTGGTTGATCAACACAAAATTGCGTGTGCGTGTGTGTGTGTGTGTGTGTGTGTGTGTGTGTGTGTGTGTGTGTGTGTGTGTGTGGTGTTTTTGTTTTCTTTTGGGTTTTTTTTGCTTTTTTTTTTTTTGTCTTCCTGGGTTTTTGCTTGTTTTTTTAAGGGAGAGAGAAATGAAGTTGGGTAGGAAGATAGGGATGATCTTTGAGGAGTTGGGGGAGGAAAAAGAATATGATCCAAATACATGGTGTGAAAAAATGACACAGCAGATTGTAGGATGGCGGTCTCCAGCCCACTAGCTGGGACATAAGCCCTCTCCTGACAGTCTGAGAGCCTGTTGAAAGCTGTGTGAGATTAGTGTTTTCCAAGGGTCTTAATTAGTCATAGAAACCCCTCTCCTTTTCAAAATGAAATGTTTATGTCAACATCTCACAGAACATAAAGCAATGTTTCGTTAAACAAAGCTTGAAAACAAAGATGTTTAAACTAAAGAATATGTGAGGTTTGCTTTCTCAGTGCTTAGCAGAGCCCAGGGTTTAGGTACAACCAGACACTTAAAACAAGAGACCCTGTTCTACCTCCCACTGCTTGGAATGGGCAGGGAGTCCATACGTGGATACTGTAGCACTCCACCACGTGCTTGCTTTCCAGATATCCGGTTATTTACATTCCCACCTGTCTCTGTCCATCGTGGTTGCCACAGTGTCCTCTGTTACCATCCTCACATGGCGCATGGTGATTCCCTACCTTGTAGATGTGAGCTTTACCAACATTCTCTCCCTCTCCTCTGCATCTTCTAAAATGTGTTGTACAGAACATTATATACATAAAAAATAAATTCAGGTAAATTTTTAACCTTACACTCAGAAGGTAGCCGTAGATCATTGTGATTTCAAAGTCAGTCTGATCTAATCTACTCACTGAGTTCTAGGCCACCCAGAGAGGGAGGGGGGATGTGGGGGGGGGAGAGAGAGAGAGAGAGAGAGAGAGAGAGAGAGAGAGAGAGAGAGAGAGAGAGAGAGAGAGAACACACACTTTGAGGGTTGAGGGTTGGGACTCACTGCTATGTGGTCAGACACTTGCCCTCGCTTTAATAGCTAAGGCTGCTGTAGTACTGAGCAGAGTTATCGTTAATAGCTAAGGTTGCTGTAGTACTGAGCTGAGTTATCTTTAATAGCTAAGGTTGCTGTAGTACTGAGCTGAGTTATCTTTAATAGCTAAGGTTGCTGTAGTACTGAGCTGAGTTATCTTTAATAGCTAAGGTTGCTGTAGTACTGAATTGAGTTATCTTTAATAGCTAAGGTTGCTGTAGTACTGAGCTGAGTTATCTTTAATAGCTAAGGTTGCTGTAGTACTGAGCTGAGTTATCTTTAATAGCTAAGGTTGCTGTAATATTGAGCTGAGTTATCATCTTGCTGAGTCTATTTGTGCCTAAGTCAGACATCTTAGAAATCTGATCAATTCAATTTCAGATCCTAATTGTACCACCGGCTTGCTTGACAAGCCTTGATCCACGTGCCACCAGCTCACTGTTGAAGTAGATAAGCCACTGATCCGCAGAGGCAGCACCTCAGAGCTGCTCAGCACTTAAGGGGAAGGAAAGTGGAGTGGCTGTGTTTTGGTTGTTTTTGAAAGGCACATAAGAAATGTTAATCTTATTCTTACCAGACAAGCTAGGTCCTACCAGACTGTTATTTCCCAGTCCTCAAGAGAGGTTTGCAGTCCACTGTTGTCAGGGGCTGGGCATCTGTCCTTCAGCCGGAATTGCAGGAAGTGCAGAGATGAACTAGAGTTAGTCACTGCCTTCAAAGGAGTTGGCATAGCCAACTGACCATAGCAGATCAAGTGGCAAAACCACAAACCTTTACAGACAGAAATGCCCGTCTCTTCACTTTTATACCAGTAGTTATCTAGGTTCTGCATAGAGCAGGAGGGTTTAAATGTATATGTGACTGTACTCTGCAGGTGCTTGCATCCCACATTGTACTGTGTGTATGTTCATGTCCGCTGCTTTCAGTCTCAAGGTACCTGTTTTGATCTCTTTATGGTTTTCTGAGGTCCGAATCTGTGAATAAGTAACTTGCTCTTCTCCCACAGCTTGCTGAAGCCCCTTCAGGTGTCAAGTGCTTGGACTCCATATGCTGTTTCCCTGGAGAGACCCCGTGCGCATCTGTTGGAAGAGTGCTGGACCGAGTCATAGGACGGTGTAGTCCCAACCATATCAGCAGGTGGGACATTTCACTGGGTAGCCTCTGCTGCACATGAGTGTCCTGGGTGAAACAGGGAGCCTGCTGTTGATTCACATCAGTCACTCTTGATTTGTAGATGTCACTTTGTAGCTTTGTGGTTTGGTCCTTTCATTCAAAGGAAGAGAAGGCAGCTCTGAGGAGACTCCATCCTGGGGAGGACTTACTGGTTTTAGCCTTTCTAAGCTGCAGTGAATAGGTGTGTGTCTGTGACGCTCTTCCTCAGTGTACGGCTGTTTTTATTAGTATTTCACCTCTGCTCTGCTTTATTCTCTGCTAGGGTTTGGTTTTGTTGTTGCTTTCCTGCCACTTTTCTGATACACAGATAACTGCCCCGCCCAACGACAAGCATCTCCACTTTCCTTATTCTTTATCTGTGCTCTCCAAAGCGAGTCAGTCTTTCTTTCACAGCTACACAGAGAAGGCTTTTTATTCTGCATCATGCTCCTTCCTAAGATATCTGTAATGAATTTTAAAGTGAGTTTTCATTTTAAGATTCCTTTATTTGGCATTTATATCCAATTAAAATGTATGGTTAAATATATTTTAACAATGCTGCTGATGTGTTTATAAAAAGATAAAGGAGGGG